>NC_053493.1:191366566-191676566 GCF_905171775.1 Rana temporaria | reverse complement strand
AAGTTTTTATGCATTTCCATAGATTTGCCTGGCGTAATGGATACTTTGAAAACCACAAGAGCGCAGCTAATAGCACTGAAGAATGATGGTGGAAGTTCATCCTGTGTGGGTGTATCGTGTGCATCACCTTCTGTCCCGTCTGAAGAGTTGAGCTCATCTCCTTGTCAAGTGTCGTACTCAAGGCCTAAACAGGTAGGTTTTCTTTTGGTACGGAAACATTAAAACATATTTTTTTTAAATATCAAACATGTCCTACTCCTATTTACCTGCCCTGTGTAAGGGTTTTTGTACAGAGCAGCTCAGATCCTTCTCTTCTCAGGTCCCATGCCAGTGCTCCTGAACCAGAGCTCTGTGTGTCCGATCACACACTGAGCCTTGCCTTGGCCCCATCTCCTAATTAGCTCACTGGCTGTGATTGATAGCATCGGGAGCCAATAGCTCCCACCACTACAGAAAGCCAATCAGCAGTGCAAGTCCCTGAAGAGACAAGGCTCTCGTGGACATCGCTGGATCGAGAGGGGAATCATGTAAGTATAGGGGGGCTGCTGCACACAGATGTGTTTTTTTTTTTTTTTTTTACCTTCATGCATAGAATACATGAAGGTAAAAACCCTTCAATAGAAAGTAACCTTTAAGGCGGTGCCTCCAAGCGGCTGACAGATGGAGAGAAGCGGGTACAGTTAGACCCTATGAAAACATCAGCTTTGACATGTAGACTGTAAGCCAATTTGACTGTTGTGTCAAAATAAGATATCTTGCTCAGTCTGGTAGTAGTCTGAACTAATAAGGCAAGTTGTAGGCAAGATGTTGATTTTTATACAGATTTTTGAAAAGTCTACAATATTTTGATGTTTTTATACATGCTTAATTTTGTTAGTTTTATTTACTCAGCTGCATCTGTTAGACTCCTTTCACACTGAGGCAGTTTTCAGGCGTTTTAGCGCTAGAAATAGCCTCTAAAAAGCTCATAAAACTGCATCCCTTTCATTGCAATTTCACAATGGGGCGATGCGCTTGCGCAACATTAGAAAAAGTCCTGCAAGCAGCATCTGGGGCGGGTTGGGAGCGCTATAAATAGCGCTCCTAAAATGCACCTGTCTATTGAAATTAATGGGCAGTGCTTCCAAAACACCCTAAAAGTGCATTAAAAACTGGACTTTTTCCCTTTAAGAAAAAAAACGCCTAAAAAGTGCTACAAAAACACTGCAAAACCGCCGGAGCTTTAGCAGCGCTACAGTGTGAAAGGGGTCTTATATGGCTTTTGATTCCCAGGGAAAATCTAATAAGTCTAATATTTTCCATTTACTTTTTAAAGCTGCTACTTTGACAAAGTTTCCTGGGACTTCATAAGGTGTGATCAGTGACGCTGTTACGAGAAAAATTGCGGCGTTGAAATATCACCTGAAGGGAAACATCAGGAACCTCAGCAGAATACCACAAACTTTTATGTCATTAATGTCATTTACCACAGTTAACACCACTTTCTATTCCCTGTGTTGTAGTTTTTGTATATTTACATGATAATAAAGTTGTGTGTATTGTACTGTGTTATTGTTTTTTTTCCAAATGTTTGCTAGTTTTATAGGCCTACAATATACTGTATAAAATACAATATATAAATACACAGCATTTCAAAATGTAATAGGAATGTAGGGCCAGATCCACAAAAACCTGGCGTAACTTAAAAAATCCCATTTAAGTTACACTGCCTTAAAGTTTCTACCTAAGGGCCAGATCCTCAGCCAGCGGTGCAAATTTAGTTTGTCCTAACTTATGTGATTTAAGTTACGTTGCCCTAAGTTGGTGTCGTAAGTGCCGTATCCACAGCGCATTTGCGTCTAAATGTGCGCCAGCGTAACTTAAATTCAGAGGCGTAAGGCGGGGTTTTTGCAAGTGGGAAGGAAGTGGGCGTGCTTCATTGTAATGAACCGTGACCCCATGCAAATGAGGCGCCGGCCGTACTGCGCATGCGCGCATGAATCGGGACCTCACTGGGCATGTGCAGAACTGATCTCGGCGCAATCAGTGAGATAGGTAAAAGGCCAAGTGTACTTAGTTTGAGGATCGCCCTGTGTCTAAAAAGCACCACACACACACACACTTCCCTTGCTAAAGTATATCCCATTGTTCCCCTTCCATGAGCAATTTGCTTCTGCTCTGTTTGTTTGTGTGTTGGTAAGTTGTGTTTGTGAGAAAAGTGTTTGAGGAGTTGGAGAGTCTAGTTGTTGTTTGTGTTTGAGAAGTGTATTTATTTAATTTGTTTGTTATTGTTTTTGCTGATTGTTTTTTGGTGTTTGTTTTTTGGTGTTTGTTTTTTGGTGTTTGTTTTTTGGTGTTTGTTTTTTGTTTGTTTGTTGGTGCGTGTTTCTTTTTGAATTACTATTAGCTGTGTCCTTGTGTGTTTAGATTTTCTTTATTTTTTTGTGGTATAGATTTTTGTCAGGTTTTTGGGTGTGTATTGTCGATTGTTTGTCGGGTGTGTTTGTTGTTGCTGGGTGGTGTATGAGATGCCCCCTAAACGCAGGAAGCTTAATTTCACCCTGGGAGAGAAGCAAATTCTTGCTCGGGGCATTGTGAAATATGGGCGATTTCTGCATGGCCCTGAGAGCCAGAACACCACCCCGGCCAGGAGGAGGCAGCTTCTTAAAAAGATCACGGACCAGATCAATGCGGCGGGGGGGGGGAGACTAGGACCCCCGCTGGCATACAGAAAAAAATAAACGATCTGAGAAGCGTCGTCCGGACTAAGATGGCAAGGATCGACGCCCATACCAGGGGCACTGGAGGAGGGGGACCCTGCCCAGTCAGACTGACGGAGGAGGAATGGGCAGTGGCCCAGTGTTTCCACCCACAGCAGGTGGTGGGCCTGCCTGGCTATACGTCAGATGTTCCTAGGAGGACAGGTAGGTTTTTTGGTTTATTCTCTGTTGATTAGCATGTGTGGGTGGGGGAAGGGAAGATGTGCCAAGTGTGTGGTTCCTCAAACATGTGATTGTTTTGTGTCCTCCACAGATGGCCAGGAGGTTACACGCCAGGAGGTTGGAGGCCAGGAGGTTCCACGCCAGGAGGTTGGAGGCCAGGAGGTTGGAGGCCAGGAGGTTGGAGGCCAGGAGGTTGGAGGCCAGGAGGTTGCAGGCCCATCGGGCCAGGCTGCAGCACCACCCCCAAGACAGGCAGATGATGAGTCCCAAGAAGGGCAGGATTCCCCAGGGGAGGGGATTGGCCAAACCTCCACTCATGAGGAGGTTGAGGGGGAGGAGGTTGAGGTTGAGTGGGAGGAGGATGATGAGGGGGAGGAGGAGGAAAATATGCAGATTGGCCGGGAAGTCCTCCTGGCCACTGATATGATGACCTTTGAGTCTTCCCCTGAGACTACCCCTGAGGCTGGCACCAGTCAGGCCACCATCAGGGGTAGCCCCTCCCACTTCTCCCCCAACAGGCCTCCAGTCACCAGGGTCACTCTCTCCCCTCCTCCAGGCCCGCAAGACTCAGCGGCAGCCAGGGGGACAACCCAGGAGACCGTGGCTGTGGGCGAGCGTCTGTCGGCCAGTGTGGTGAAGGACAATGCCCGGCAGACCCGCATTCTTGGAAAAATTCTGGAAAAACTGACGCAGATGGAGCACAGCCAGGGTGAAATGATGGAGGCACTCGGTGATGTGGCCACCAACTCAACGGCGGTCATAATATGTTTGAATGACATACAGACCGCCACAACGCGCGTGGCCCATGAGCTGAGTGCCCTGACCCAGGCTGTGCAGGACAATACAAGGTCTGGCCAGGCCAATGCGGCTGCCCTCACTGCCTGTCTCACTCGCATTGCAGGGGCCATGGAGGGCAGGCCAGCAGGGGCGGCTCCTCCTTCCCCAGCTCAACCCCCCCAGGAGGCTCCTCCTTCCCCAGCTCAACCCCCCCAGGAGGCTCCTCCTTCCCCAGCTCAACACCCCCCCAATGGACATCCTCCGCGACGGCGTGGCCGTGGCCGTGGCCGTGCCCCTGCCCGTGCCCGTGCCCCTGCCCGTGCCCCTGCCCGTGCCCCTGCCCAGCCAAGGCGTAGCAATCGCCGCCGCTAATAAATTTGCTGGGATACTTGTTTTTTTTTTTTATGCATTTTTTTTTTTTAAATTTGGTCTTCTGTACTTATGATTTGGTTTATGTGTGTGAATGATGTGTGAATGTGGGGGGGTGGCATTCCTAAGAAATTAAGGTTGTCACCCTCAGTTTTGGTGGAGAAGGGATCCCCAGGACCAGGGAGAAGTGCAATCCCAGGTTCCTGAATGGTGTATGAATGCACAGTGACATAATTGGAGCCGTGGCGTGGCGTTACTGCTCCCAAGTCCCAAGGGGGGGGGGGGACTTGGATCTAATCCAATTCGATGTGCATGTGATGTGTCTGTGCAAGGAACCACAGTGGTGTGCATTCATGCATTATCATTGTGACTTTATTGATGTGCATTTACAGTGAAAAAATACATACTTATTGTGACATTAATCATGTGCATTTACAGTGAAAAAATACATACTTATTGTGACATTAATCATGTACATTTACTGGGAAAAAATGCCTTCTGCAAGGCGTCTCCTAGCTGTTGTGCCCTCAGCAGACCGGGTAGAGTTGGTTGGGATAGTATTGCCTGGGTCAGGGGTCAGGTCATTACATAAGTCAATATGCAGTCCCCTTCTGAGGGCAAAGTTATGGAGTATGCAACATGCCCCAATTATTTGACACACAAAGTCAGGGGAATACAGCAGGGTACCCCCAGACTTATCCAGGCATCTGAAGCGGGACTTCAGAAGCCCAAAGGTCCGTTCAACCACTCCCCGGGTTCGTATGTGCGCCTGGTTGTAGCGTTGCTCTCCTGGGGTTTGGGGGTTCCTGAATGGGGTCATTAGATGAGGTCCCAAGGCATATCCTGAGTCACCTGTAAGGGAAAAGACAGGAGGATATTAGTCATGCATGTGCCCCTTGTGATGTCAGCATCATGGGGGGGACATACCTGACACACATGTCACTCACCAATCAGCCAGCTGTCTCCATACATGTTCTGGTCAAAATCTCTTGAGATCTGTGTCTGCCGGTAAATGTAACTATCATGGCAGGATCCAGGAAATTTAGCACAGACGTGCCAGATGAGGCCATGGGCATCGACGATGACTTGCACATTAATGGAATGCCAGCCTTTACGATTCCGGAACATGTGCTCAGTATCATGGGGTGGTTGTAGTGCCACATGGGTACAATCAATGGCCCCGATGGTGCGTGGAAATCTGGCAATGTTGTAAAAGTCGGTCATTGACTTTAAACGCTGATCCTCCTGGGTGGGTTTCTGAAACTGATTTCCCATGCGCAGCAGGATTGCAGGGACCACTTGGTGCACACACCTGCTGATGGAGGATTGTGCCATCCCAGCCACGCCTCCACTTGTGCGTTGGAATGAGCCAGTGGCCAGAAAATGCAAAGTGGCCAGTACTTTGGTGAGTGGCTGCAGGGCATGGGAGCGTTGGGTTGGGCTGGTAAGATCATCCTGAAGTATTGTTGTTAATTCCAGGATGGCCTCACGGGTAAATCTGTAGGTGCGGTAAACTTCACAAGCAGGCATGCCAAACAAATCTTGCCGTGGGCGGTAGACCCTCTCCTGTGCCCTCATCCTCCTCCTCTGTGCCCTCCTCCTTCTTTGTGTCTCTATATCAACTAATGCAGCTAGTATCATTGCTGGTCCTGGCATTTTGGCAGAGAGATTTCAGTCCTGAACGTGTGTGTGCTGAGCTCTTCCTGAATGGTGTTGCTTCAGCAGACATTCAGACGGCATGTGTAAAATTAGGGCTGCTTTTATAATGTGTAAAATCCCACCAAAAAACTAACAGGTGCGCACAGGGCGTAATCTACGGCGCACACACTTAATTCTGTGGATCGCCCTATCTCCCTCATTTGCATCTTTGCCTATCAAATAAAGCGGCGTGCCTAGCGTAATTTGCGCACGAGAATGCGCCGGCGTAATATTTTTAGGTAGGACGGAAAAGCCCGAATTTCAGGCGCTTCTCGTTTTGAGGATCGGGCGCAAAGATACACGCCGTGTAAATTTAGAAAAATCGAGTTAAGTCGGCGTATCTCTTTTGTGGATCTGGCCCATATTACTGAATATATTCACAATGCATTCCAAAATGCACATTGCAATATATTTATGGTTGCATAAATATATTGCTAAATGCATTCAGAAGTACATTTAACATATATTTATGAATATATATTTCACAATGCATTCCAAAATATATTCACAAATATATTGAAATATATGTTTGAAATATATTGAATCTGGCCAAAATTGTAGCATTTCAAATATATGGCAATATATTTGAGAAAAATATATTAAGAATGTTTTTTTAAAATATATTTAAAATATATTTTACTTCCACATGGGTTTAACCACCACCGCAACACACTACACAAGGCCGACCTGCAGGCGGCCTTTTATAGTGTGGGTCGTGTACTAAACCACCTGAGCCATAATTGGCCAAAGCCAATCTGGCTTTTGCCAATTATGGCTCTCCGTTTTTTGCGCGCTGTGATTGGCCAAGCATGCGGGTCATAGTGCATGCTTGGCCAATCATCAGCCAGCAATGCACTGCGATGCCACGGTGAATTATGGGCCGTGACGCGCCACTCGAATTTGGCACGAACGGCCCGTATTGTTCGTATTTCGACGAACGGTCGAACATACGATGTTCGAGTCAAACATGGGTTTGACTCGAACCCATGGATTATATGACACTGGGATAGGGCAGTATAGGGGCAGGCTAGGGTAGTATATAATGGAAAACAAGCTGCGCAACTAATATAAACATACAAGTATCTATGACACATAGTGATATGGTACAGATAAATGAATTTGCATGGAACAAAATGATTTGTCCAATAAGTGAAGTGAAAAAGTCCCAATGGTTATACTTAAACCAAAAGAAAAATTATGTAGTGAAAAATGAGTCTATTGTTGCAAAACACAAAAAAGTGCATCTGATGATGTTTGATAGCAGTAAATTATCATTCTCTTTAAAGTGGATTGTGACATCAATGTGAGAAAACCTCAGAATAGTGCACAGATAGACAAGACACCTCCAACTTTCAATCACACTGCCCCTTACCAGAGGGGAAGATCCCAACTAGAGATCTTCTGACGGCAGATGGTTTACTCCCCAGCAAAGGGCTTGTATGGTAGGATATCCAAGAGCCGAGATTTCTCCCACAATGGACCAATGGTCAGTGCAGTTTAAAACCAATATGGAGAAGGAAAGGAGCTGACATAGTGTGAATCCATATAGCAATTTATTATAAAAAAGGTTAAAATCACACTTACAGAAAGGTAGATAAAATTCGCTAAGCGAATTTTATCTACCTTTCTGTAAGTGTGATTTTAAAAAAGGTTAAAATCACACTTAGGCCTCGTACACACGACCGGACATGTCCGCTGAAACTGGTCTGCCGACCAGTGTCAGCGGACAGATCCGATTGTGTGTACAGGCTAGCGGACAGATTTCCAGTGGACAAATGTTTCTTAGCATGCTAAGAAACATGTCCGCTGGGAAGCTGTCCGGCGGACATGTCCGCTGGTTAGTATGTCTAACCAGCGGACAGAAATCCTGTGAATGCGTCAAATTGATTTGACGCATGCATGGAAGCATTGAACTCGCACGATAGAGAACGTCGGTGTCGTCTGCGTCACCGTGTTCTCTGTCTGCGCGGATTTCGGTTTGATGGTGTGTACAGCCATCAGACCAAAATCTCCTAGCGGACATGTCCGATGGAAACGGTCCAGCGGGCTGTTTTCATCGGACTGTCCGCTCGTCTGTACGGGGCCTTACAGAAAGGTAGATAAAATTCGCTAAGCAAATTTTATCTACCTTTCTGTAAGTGTGATTTTAACATTTTTTATAATAAATTGCTATATGGATTCACACTATGTCAGCTCTTTTCCTTCTCCATATTGGTTTTAAACTGCACTGACCATCGGTCCATTGTGGGAGAAATCTCGGCTCTTGGATATCCTGCCACACAAGCTCTTGGCTGGGGAGTAAGCCATTTGCCGTCAGAAGATCTCTAGTTGGGATCTTCCCCTCTGGTAAGGGGCAGTGTGATTGAAAGGTGGAGGTGCCTTATCTATCTGTGCACTATTCTGAGGTTTTCTCGCATTGATGTCACAATCCACTTTAAAGAGATAATTTACTGCTATCAAACATCATCAGATGCACTTTTTTGTGTTTTGCAACAATAGACTCATTTTTCACTACATAATTTTTCTTTTGGTTTAAGTATAACCATTGGGACTTTTTCACTTCACTTATTGGACAAATCATTTTGTTCCATGCAAATTCATTTATCTGTACCATATCACTATGTGTCATAGATACTTGTATGCTTATATTAGTTGCACAGCTTGTTTTCCATTGTACTAGTTTTTTGTGGGTATCTCACTTTTTAAGCTGCTAGCATTTCATTTTTAATCTTTGGTTCACCTATCAGACAGCGCAGTATCACCACATTTTCCACTAGGGTAGTATATAGACAGTCTAGGGTGGTATATAGACAGGCTAGGGTAGTATATAGACTGGCTAGGCCAGTATAGGGAAAGACTAGGGTAATATATAGACAGTCTAGCGTAGTATAGGGGCAGGCTAGGGTAGTATATAGACAGGCTAGTGTAGTAAATGGACCGGCTAGGGTAGCCTATGGACAGGCTAGCGTAGTATATAGACAGGCTAGGGTAGTATAGGGGGAGGCTAGGGCAGTATAGGGGAAGGCTATGCTAGTATATAGACAGGCTAGAGCAGTATAGGGGTGGGTTAGGGTAGTATATGGATGGGTTAGGGTAGTATATGGGCAGACTAGGGTAGTATAATGGCAAGCTAGGGCTGTATAGTGATTTTTGTGCATGACAGGTTATACAACATTTGACCATCCAGCAGATCAGCAGCCACTACTAGAAAGAATGATGGACATCCTTTGTGTCCTGTCACACATAATTAACTTACATTACCTCTCTGGTGCTCTCACAGTCTTCAGTGCCTAGCCTTACACATGCACCAAAGCAGAAGGAAAGCCAGGCATATGGCCGGCTGCACCCCCTCTTCCAGTTTCACCCAAAACATTTGCTGCTGGTGGAGCAGGTGGGGAAGGGATCTTTCATTGCTCTCTGTCACCTGTGGATATACTGCCCAAGGAAGCACACATACCTGAGCTCTTCATGTGTGCTTGGGTGTTTAACAGTTGGTGTTTGAATGTGTGTGAGCACCCTCGCAACTATGAGTATGCGTGTTGAGTGCAGTGGGGCAGCCTTTTTACAGGGCTGCTGAGTGGCCCAGGGGGCAGTTATCACACTGCCCCCGGCCCAGTCTACTTCTAGATGATACACAAAACTGCTGGCAAAAAAACTTGGACGTCAATTTGCCACCCCTCTCAAAGTGCCACCTGGGTCCAATGGACCCAGCGGGACCCATGGTAGGGCCAGCCCTGATCCAGCCCAGTGTAAAAATATTCAGTATTCAGCTTTTAGCATGAATTCTGTAAATACATGAAGGATTTAAAACTTTCACATTTTATTTAAAAGAGAAAGAATTGCTGAAGTTTTGCTTTAAAATGCAGTTAAAGAAGAAAAAAAAGTGCTATATGTCATTTGTTTGTCCACCTTGTTTTCAGACTGTAAGCTCTTTCTGATTTATGTCATTGCATGCCATTGTAAATAGTAAAATTACAACTGTTCTAGGACCCTCTTGTCCTATTCACCTTGCATAGCACTGCAAAATATGCTAACACCAAAACAAAATGTAAAATACATTATAAAAAAATAAAATATCATTACAAAATACATTTCAATTCCACATATGTGCATTTTTTCGTTTTTAAATAATGCTATATATATATATATATATATATATATATATATATATATATATATATATATATATATATATATATATATATATATAATACTAATTATAATAAAGGTATTAGGGTAAAACACAAAACTGTGCTGTTTTGTGTCAACACAATGTATGTGGCAAACTATCATATTTCTTTGACCTCACTGGAAAAGATGAGAACCAAAAATATGTCTGACAGTAATAAACTGAATAAAAATCTCAAATAATCACTAATGCCAGAGTAAAGAGATGAGACTAAACAAAATTCTCACTTTTCATCCTGTACATTCGGTAGCACCTATTTGAAGGCTTCCTCTGTATTGCTAGCTCTTATTCTATCTTATGTCTTTTGTTAAATTATTTACAAAGATTCAGGCTGCCAATCAGAACAGGATTAAAGGCATACTTGACTTCTTTCTTGTGTCTTCCACTGACCTGCAACTATCAATGTTCTTTTACAAAACAAGAAACAAAAAAATAGATTTTAAATAAACCACACTACAGTGATGATTTCAAAACTAGTTTTATAATTTAATGGAAAATATTTTTACATTGTTATGGATGTTGTGGTTATGTTTCTATGCAATTTAACAACTGATTTTATTTTTCTTCATTGGTTTTTCTCATTTATGGTACACCAAATGGTGCTATATATAAAAAAAATCTGAAGGATGAGTGTTTAAAAAATAGAGTCTTTCTAGAGATATCTCTGTATCATATTTATGCAGACAATGCACAGATCACTGACAGAAACTTGAGCAGAAGAATCATTGAATCATATAGGTAGATTCAGGTACGTTCGCGTAACTTTGCGGCGGCGTAGCTTAAGGAATTTAAGCTACGCCGCCGTAAGTTAGCGAGGCAAGTACATGATTCACAATGTACTTGCTTGCTAAGTTACGTCGGCGTAGCCTGAATCGGCGGGCGTAAGGGCGCCTAATTCAAATGTGTTTGAGGGGGGCGTGTTTTATGTTAATGGTGCTTGACCTCATGTTTTTTACGTTTTTTTTTACTGCGCATGCGCCGGGCGCCTACATTTCCCAGGGTGCATTGAGGCTAAGTACGCCGCACGGGCCTATTGATTTTGACGTGGACGTAAACGACGTAAATCCCGATTCACGGACGACTTACGCAAACGACGTTAAAAAATTCAAATTTCAAATTTCGACGCGGGAACGGCGGCCATACTTGACATTACTATTCCAATAGGGCCTAGCTCTAACTTTACGTAGCCTATCTCTTACGTAAACGGCGTAAAAGTACTGCGTCGGCCGGGCGTACGTTCGTGAATCGGCGTATCTCCTCATTTACATATTCTACGCCGACCGCAATGGAAGCGCCACCTAGCGGGCATCCAAAATATTGCAATCTAAGATAGGACGGCGCAAGCCGTCGTATCTTAGATATGTTTAAGCGTATCTCTGTTTGAGCATACGCTTAAACATAAGTCGGCATAGATTCTAAGTTAGGTCGGCTTATCTACTGATAAGTCGGCCTAACTCTTACTGAATCTACCTAATAGTCTTTATTTTTCATCAATTAATTCTGTATGCTTGGCAAGATAAAAACTACCTGTGAAAATATTTGCTGTATAAATTACTTATGACATTTTTTACAAGATAGATGAAAGGGGGGGTAGAGGGGTGGGGGAGAATAAAAAGGGGTATGGGGTAAGAGGTGGGAGAGAGAAATTGTTGATGATTGCATCCCCGGGTCCAATGGGTCTAATTTGGATTGACCACTTACTTCCTACCCAGACCAATTTTCAACTCTCGGCACTATCACACTTTGAATACCAAATACTCAGTTGTGTAAGACTCTACCCAAATGAAATTGTTTTTTTGAGACAACTAAAGCTTTCTTTTGGTATATTTTAACCTCCCTGGCGGTATGATTCTGTCTGGAATTACGTACCAAAAGCGGTACAATTATTTTGCAAGGAAATTTTGCATTTTATACTGTAGGCCTGCAATTCTTAGGAATAACTCATTTAAATCTGACCAAACAAGAGTCTAGTAGGCATCCCGGGTATGATTTTTTTTTAAAAACAAAATTATAAATTATAATATAATAAATAATTATAAATAATTATAACAAATAATAATATAATTATAATAAAAATTATTCAATAATGTAATCAACTCAAAATCACTGAAATTTGCTCAGTTGCAGAATTGTCGCTGTCATTACTTTTATTTTTTTATGACGAATTTCCCCACAAATCGCTATCGCACAATTCTGCAAGTGATTATAATTTATTATCGCTGTTTTCTAGCTGCTCTAAAACCATTTTTGACATAAAGGGACACTTTTGATTGCTATGGACAATCTACAGTTTGCAGTCAGAAAGAACAGTTTTTATTATATAAAAGAACATGTAGGGCACTGGGCAGACCACTAGGGACAAGGGGGGGGGGTGTATTTGTTACATACAGTACTGTAATCTATAAGATTACAGTATACTGTATGTAATGTGTTTGTTTACTTTTTTGAATTTGGCGCCGTTCTCCACCCTCGTGCGTCGTAACGTCTCAGGGAATGGAGATCGGCGGCACACGGGGACACTGTGAATCGAGCGAGGTCCCGCTCGCTCACAAAGCGGGGATGCATCGCAGGATCCAGGGACAAGGTAAGTAACTTGTCTGTGGATGCTGCGAAAGGTAAGCCGCGCCACTGCACACTCTGCACATCTACCCCGAGCATGACTCGGGGATACCGATCCTAGCATAGAAAAACAACCCCGAGTCATGCTCAGGGATACCGCTAAGGGGGTTAATCACCACTGGGTTTTGACTATTTTTTGCTAAAAAATAAATAAAATCATTTTGAATAAAAAATCTTTTTTTTGTTTGTTATAAAATGTTGAAAAACAATAATCTTTCTTCATGAATTCAGCTCAAAATGTACTCTGCTAGTACATTCTTTGGTAACATTTGGTAAGTACGTTTTTTACATACTATCACCAGAGCAGTACAATTTCGTCATATGACTTGTGTGGTGTAATCAGGGATACTGACTGGTGACAGTTTTTTTACTTTTTAATTTTTACAATTATTTTTTACATACTGTGACCAGAGCAGTACAGTGTTACCATAGTGACACTATACTACTCTAAGGAGGGGATCAAGATTGTGTTTACACTACGATTGCTTATACCAGTGCTTATGACAGTTAAAAGCAATCATTTTTATGAATGCCATCAATTCATTACCTGTGTATGCTATTGTGATAGCTGTGTTTGGCCACTGCTACCACATGCTACAGCTGCACTGTGATTGGCCCTATCTGTACCATGTGATCACTGTGACCAATAGCACAGATCATCACAATAGTACACAATGAAGGGCTATGAATGAAAGCTATTCATTGAGTCCAACTGACATGTGATTGCTGTGATTGGTTACAACGATTACATGGTATTGGGGTTGGCCTGGTAGAATGATCTGTCGCCCACTGTGTCCAGTGGATCTTCACACTGTGGACCAGGGTCTCCCAGGTTCTTAACTAAGTTTGAGACATGGATTTGCACCTAAATTGATCCACCAACCTCCCGGGCTATGTGCCTGATGATCTTCTCCCTCTCTTTTCATTTATTATTTATTTATTTTTCTTTAATAATGAAAGGTTTCAATTGTATTTATATGCAATTGATTTTTGTCTGATTATATTTCACCATGTGTATGATTGGGCTTGTAACATTATTTTCATTCTTTATTTTTGTTACCTTTTCTTTTTTTAATGTAGAGAAACTGCTTCTCATTGAAGTCTATCAGGTGTATTTGATTTTCTTGCCTGCTCTCCTCCCCTTGACACAGCTGTGAAATCCTATATAATTAGCTGTTTTGGGTTTTAGGCCGGGTTCACACTGGTACGACACGATGGTCGTATGACTGTGGATTCCACTGTGCCCTCCGACTTGAAGTCCGACATCCGTCCAACTTCAAAGAACGGGGATCTGACTGATTCCGACAATGCCATGCAGTTTGTGTCTGGTATGAACATTAAGGGGAGACTCCACGCCAAGAATCCGTACCAGACCCTTATCCGGACATGCAGCCCAGCAGGTCAGAAAAGGGGGTGGGGATGAGTGAGCAGCGCCCCCCCCCTTCTGAACTGTACCAGGCTGCATGCCCTCAAAATAAGGGGGGGGTTGGTGCTTTGGGGCAGGGGGGCCTTCAGTGATATTAAATGGGCTGAAGTAGGATCAAAAGTCGGACCAAAGTAGTGTCGGACCAGTTAAAGCGGGGGTTCACCCGAAAAATAAATTTGTAACATTAGATTGAGGCACAATCGGGTGTTTTTTTTAAATCAATGCAGTACATACCGTTTTAGAGATAGATGTTCTCCGTGGCTTCCGGGTATGGTCTGCGGGACTGGGCGTGCCTATTTGATTGACAGGCTTCCAACCGTTGCATACAGCGCGTCACGAGTTGTCAAAAGTAGCTGAACGTCGGTGCGCAGGCGCCATATAGAACCGCACCGACGTTCGGCTTCTTTCGGCAACTCGCAGTCCCGCAAATCATACCCGGAAGCCGCAGAGAACATCTATCTCTAAAACGGTATGTACTGCATTGATTTAAAAAAAAAACACCCGATTGTGCTTCCCACAATTAGCCTCGATCTAATGTTAAGAATTTTTTTTCGGGTGAACCCCTGCTTTAAGATGGCTCTCATTGGGAAACATTGATTTTCACACGTCATGTGACATGAGCTCCCAATGTCAGAGCATTTGTTGTACAAGCGTGAACCTACACTTAGGCCTATACTGCTGAAACACATCAATTTTTACTCTAGGAATTGATTCTTTCTATATCTTAATGGATGTGCAATAAATTGCAAGATTTTACTTCAAGATGACACGTGGTAGGTATCACATGGGTAGGTACAGAGCATGATGGGATTGTGAGGCCTATATAGGTCCGATGCACCCGCGCACCCGTCATTGCAGAGAGGAAAGCCGGCGTGTCAACATCGGGAGAAGAAGAGAAGTGAAGAACATGACGTCACAGCACGGAAGAAGAACTCATCACAGCACGGAAGGAGAAGACGTACAGCACGGAAGAAGAGACCGGACAGCGAGACGAAGAACCGGGGTGCGCCGAGTCAACAACGGAGAGCGGCGAAGACAGAAGGAGACCCCCGGAGAGTTGAGAAGACCCCCCGGATAGCGGAGAAGACCCGTCGGGATAGCGGAAGAAGAAGCCCCCCGCCGAAGACGCCGGAGGAAACCCGCCGGGGGGTGGGGGCTTTTTTAAAAGCGACCCCCCCCCCCCGGCGGGGGGAGAGAACCAGACGGCGGCCCCCACCCACCCGAAGACGCCAAAGAAGAAGCTTCCCCTGGTAAAAGAGCTAATAAAGAAGACAGGGGAGGCCTCCGGAGCAGAATAATAAATTATTTTAATACCCTGTGTGGTTTATTTGTGTTTTTACCACTTTTCTTGCAGGTGAATGGGTAGGGGTACGATGTACCCCATACTCATTCACTTAGGGTGGGGGGCCGGTATCTGGGGGCCCCCTTATTAAAGGGGGCTCCCAGATTCCGATAAGCCTCCCGCCCGCATACCCCGACAACCAACGGCCAGGGTTGTCGGGAAGGGGCCCTGTCCTCATCAACATGGGGACAGGGTGCTCTGAGGTGGGGGGGCCGCAGTGCGCCCCCCTGCCCCAGAGCACCCAATCCCCCCCATGTTGAGGGCATGCAGCCTGGTACGGCTCAGGAGGGGGGGGGGGGCTCGCTCGTCCCCACTCCCTTCCTGGCTGGCCGGGTAGCGTGCTTTGGATACGGGTCTGGTATGGATTGTAGGGGGACCCCCTACGCCGTTTTTTTCGGCGTAGGGGGGCTCTCCTTGCAACCCATAACAGACCTAAGGGCCCGGTATGCTCCTGAGGGGGGAACCCATGCCGGATTTTTATTTAAAATCCGGCGGGGACTTCCCCCTCAGGATTCATAACAAACGCCGCACACGTGTAGAATTGGCGGGAATCCAAGTCGGATCTCCCGTCGCTTCTATGACGGCTCTGTCTCCATCGCGGCAAGCCAGCTCGGCGCTGGCTCCCGCGATGGGGCTCGTAGGTGCTCAATCTCGCCGAGAAAGAGAGCGAGATTGACACAAAATCGGGTTCACCTACTGTAGCAAAAAACGTTGTTTAAAACAACGTTTTTACACCCACGCATGCCCAGAAGCTAGTTATTAGGGATGAGCCGAACATACCCGGGTTCGGTTCGCACCAGAACGTTCGAACAGACCGCGGTTTCGCGCGAACATTTAGAACCCCATTGAAGTCTATGGGACTCGAACGTTCGAATTCAAAAACGCTAATTTTAAAGACCAATATTCAATTTAATGTTGGAAAACGTCGTTCAGAACCCGGGTCTTGCCCCAAGGAACATGTATTAATGGAATTTTTTTTTTTAAAAACGGCCATTTTTCCGGAGCAGCGATTTTAATGATGCTTAAAGTGAAAAAAAAATGAAAAATTCCTTCAAATATCACACCTGCTGTGTGTCCATAGTAGTGGCACATGTTCAGAAATGTCCCTGCACAACATGAAATTATTATAAGAACAAAGTAATTTAATACTGCTTGCGCACGTGCTGTGTGGCAACAATATCTCGGTTATTTTAGGGGTGGTGGGGGGGGGCATTATTTTTTTTGAAAGCAAAATTGTAGAAAAAAGGGCACCCCTCAAACATACTGTAATTGGAACGCAACAAAGAGCCACGTGCAAAGTATTGCATCAAAAATTGTTATTAGGCGCCCCTGTTACACAGGGGCACAAAAATTGTGCCTTAGGCCGCATGCAAAGTATTGCATCAAAAATTGTTATTAGACGCCCCTGTTACACAGGGGTACAAAAATGTGTCCGTAGGCACAACAAAACACTGCAACCCCTCCCAATATCTGTAATTGGAGCGCAACAAGGAGCCACGTGCAAAGTATTGCATCAAAAATTGTTATTAGACGCCCCTGTTACACAGGGGTACAAAAATGTGTCCGTAGGCACAACAAAACACTGCAACCCCTCCCAATATCTGTAATTGGAGCGCAACAAGGAGCCACGTGCAAAGTATTGCATCAAAAATTGTTATTAGACGCCCCTGTTACACAGGGGCAGAAAAATTGTGCCTTAGGCCACGTGCAAAGTATTGCATCAAAAATTGTTATTAGACGCCCCTGTTACACAGCGGCACAAAAATTTGTCCATAGGCACAACACAACACTGCAACCCCTCCCAATATCTGTAATTGGAGCGCAACAAGGAGCCACGTGCAAAGTATTGCATCAAAAATTGGTATCAGACGCCCCTGTTACACAGGGGCAGAAAAATTAGGCCTTAGGCACTGGTGGCGGAGCACAGAAAAACAACATTTCTTACTAGCTATCAGCAAGAAAAGTGAGGAGGAGAAGGATATTCCATCAGCAGCATAACAGGACAGTCACTCAGCATCAGCAGTCTCAAAGGGATCTGACATTTCAACAAAAAAATATTATTCAGTAACATCAGCATCAGGTGCTTGGTAGCTGGTGTTGATCCAAGCCTGATTCATTTTGATGAAGGTCAGTCGATCAACAGAGTCGGTGGAGAGGCGCACCCTGTGATCGGTCACAAAGCCTCCAGCAGCACTGAATGTGCGTTCTGAAAGAACACTGGATGCAGGGCAAGGCAGTAGCTCAATTGCGTACTGTGCAAGCTCTGGCCATTGATCCATCCTCAAGACCCAGTAAGCCAGAGGATTTTCGGTGGGGAAGGTGTCCAAGTCGGATCTTGCCGCTAGGTATTCCCGGACCATGTAAACCAGACGCTGGCGATGGTCGCTGGAACCAGTCAGACCTTGGGGCTGTGGACAAAAAAATTGTTTGAACGCATCGGTCAGACGACCACCTTCTCCACCGCTCCTTCTCTGACTCACCGAAGCCTCAGCAAGACGTTGTCCAGGGCCAGGTTTTGGTAATCCCCCTGGTTCTGGGAACGCATTGCACAGACCCTTCTGCAAGGCCTCCCACAGAAGTTTCATCTTCTGCTCCCTCTGCGATGGCAACATAAGGTCTGCTACGTTACTCTTGTAACATGGATGAAGGAGAGTTGCCAGCCAGTAATGATCCCTCTCCTTGATAGCACGTACACGAGGATCCTTACGCAGGCTTTGCAGGATCAGGGAGGCCATGCAGCGTAGGTTTGCAGAGGCATTCGGGGCAGAGTCCTCTGGGTCACTGAGGACGACAGGATCCGCAGCCACCTCATCCCAGCCACGTAAAAGTCCACGTGTTCCTTGGGACTGTAAATGATCCCTTGAAGACTGCTGCTGTTGATGCTGAGTGCTAGGCTCCACCTCCATGCTGCTGATACAATCCTCCTCCTCCTCCTCATCCTCCTCCTCCTCTTCCTGTGTTCTAGGTGGGCAAGCAGGAACAGTGTCTGGATAAAGGGGGCCTTGAGAGGTAAGGAAGTCCTCCTCTTCCTCCCTCTGTTCTGCCTTAAAGGCCCTGTCCATTATTCCACGTAGGGTGTGCTCCAACATGTGAATAAGCGGGACAGTCTCACTGATGCATGCACTGTCACTGCTCACCATCCTCGTGGCCTCCTCAAATGGTGACAGGACAGTGCATGCATCCCTGACCAAGGCCCACTGGCGTGGTGAAAAAAAAACCAAGCTCCCCTGAGCCAGTTCTGCTGCCATATTGGCACAGGTACTCATTGATGGCCCTCTGCTGCGTGTGCAGCCGCTGCAGCATGGCCAACGTAGAGTTCCATCTGGTGGGCATGTCACAGATTAGGCGGTTATTGGGCAGGTTGTATTCCCTCTGGAGGTCTGTCCGCCCGAGCAGTGGCATTATATGACCTCCAGAAATGCACACAGACTTTCCTGGCCTGCTTCAGGACATCCTGTAAGCCCGGGTACCTGCCCAAGAACCGCTGCACCACCAAATTGAGAACATGCGCAAAACAGGGCACATGGGTGAGTTTTCCCTGTCGCAGGGCAGAGAGGAGGTTGGTGCCATTATCGCTGACCACCATTCCAGGCTTCAGCTGGCGTGGCGTCAACCACCTCTGAGCCTGCCCCTGCAGAGCTGAAAGAACCTCTTCCCCAGTTTGGCTCACCAGCTCTAGCACCGCATGGCATCTCTTGGCCTGCATTCCTGCGTAGCCCCTCGTACGCCTACGGAGCACGGCTGGTTCTGAGCAAACATCACCACAGGAAGAGGCCACAGAGGAAGAAGAAGAGGAGGGGGTGGAGGAGAGAGGTGTGTCACAAGCAGTAGTAGTGTTTTGGAGGCATGGTGGCGGAACAACCTCCAAAACTACTGTACCTTGCCCTGCGTCCTTCCCAGCTGCTAGCAGAGTCACCCAATGGGCCATAAAAGACAGGTAACGTCCCTGTCCATTCCTGCTGGACCATGAGTCAGTGGTAAGATGCACCTTACCACTGACCGCCTTGTCCAGCGAGGCATGGACATTGCCTTCCACATGCCGGTAGAGAGCCGGAATCGCCTTCCGTGAGAAAAAGTGGCATTTGGGTACCACTGAGGTACTGCACATTCCACAAACTCCACATTCCACAAACTCACGGAAGGGGGCAGAATCTACCAACTGAAAAGGTAGCAGTTGAAGTGCTAGCAATTTTGCTAAGCTAGCATTCAACTGCTGGGCATGTTGATGGCTGGGAGCGTACTTCTTTTGGCGCTGCAGCAGCTGGGGCAGGGAAATTTGTCTGGTACTATCAGTAGATTGCCCGCATGTACTACCACTACTAGGTTGTGACACACCTATTTCTACACCTTCGGTGCAGGCTTCAGAGAGGACTGGGGGTCTAGTGGGGTTGGAGGTCACAGAAGGGCGAGGGGAGGTCCGCTTCGGTCTTTGGTGTGGGTCTTTCTAGTATGCTTGCCAACGAGCTGCATGGCAGCTCGACATGTGTCTGGACAAACATGTGGTGCCCAAGCGGGTGATGTTTTGGCCACGCGAGATACGCTTGAGACATATGTTGCAAACAGCAAAGGTACGATCTGATGGACATGTTTCAAAAAAGGCCCACACCAAAGAACTTTTGCTGTACCATTGAGACACAGCAGTGCGACGTAATGCAGTTGGTGTGCTGCCCTTAAGCTGACCCCTGGAGGGCATCCTGCCTCTTTGGAGATGTGCCTGTGCCTCGTTCTCCTCCTCCTCCTCTTCCTCCTCCTCTCTCCTATCAGGCACCCAGGTAGAGTCAATGACCTCATCATCCCCTCCCTCCTCATCATCACTTTCGAAAACCTGGCAGTATGCTCCAGCTGGGGGAACATCACTCCCAGATTGTTGTCCCTCTCGGCCACCCCCTTTCCCTGGGCTCACATCAATGCCTTCCTCTATCTGTGTTCCGTCATTGGAGTCTTCAAAACGCTGCGCATCTTCATGTAGCATGTACCCAAAACTGTGTTGAAACAGTTTGGAGGACACGGTGGGACTAGGGAAGGATTGTGTGATGCCATTGTGCAGAGGGTAGAGGACGCCTTGGCAGCTGCTTTGCCAGACGAACTATGATCAGTCTGTGTGAGAGAGGATGAGGAGGATGAGGACAGCTTGGTCATCCACTCAACTAATTTCTCTGCATGTTGAGGCTCAACACGGCCAGCTCCCGAAAATAAGGATGAGCGGCCACGGCCACGTGCTGAAGAGGATGCAACACATCCACCACCAGCGTTACCTCTAGATGCAGAGCCTGGTTTCCCTCGTGACTCTCTGCCTCTCTTTGTCCTTCCAGCCATATTTATGCGTTCAGGTGCTATGTAACAAAACAGACGCAGTCACACCAACTGCGTTCAGGTGTTAGTAAACTCCACACAAGCAGTAAGAGCGACTGCGTTCTGGTGCTATGTAACAAAACAGGCGCAGTCACACCGTCTGCGTTCAGGTGTTAGTAAACTGCACACACGCAGTAAGAGCGACTGTGTTCAGGTGCTATGTAACAAAATAGTCGCAGTCACACCAACTGCGTTCAGGTGGTATTAAACAGCACCCGCACAGTAAGAGCGACTGCGCTCAAGTGCTATGTAACAAAAGAGTCGCAGTCACACCAACTGCGTTCAGGTGGTATTAAACAGCACCCGCACAGTAAGAGTGACTGCTCTCAAGTGCTATGTAACAGCACACACGCAGTGACACCAACTGCGTTTAGGTGGTATTAAACAGCACCCGCACAGTAAGAGCGACTGCGTTCAGGTGCTATGTAACAAAATAGTCGCAGTCACACCAACTGCGTTCAGGTGGTATTAAACAGCACCCACACAGTAAGAGCGACTGCGCTCAAGTGCTATGTAACAGCACACACGCAGTGACACCAACTGCGTTTAGGTGGTATTAAATAGCACCCGCACAGTAAGAGCGACTGCGTTCAGGTGCTATGTAACAAAATAGTCGCAGTCACACCAACTGCGTTCAGGTGGTATAAAACAGCACCCGCACAGTAAGAGCACCTGCGCTCAAGTGCTATGTAACAGCACACACGCAGTGACACCAACTGCGTTTAGGTGGTATTAAATAGCACCCGCACAGTAAGAGCGACTGCGTTCAGGTGCTATGTAACAAAATAGTCGCAGTCACACCAACTGCGTTCAGGTGGTATTAAACAGCACCCGCGCAATAAGAGCGACTGCGTTCAGGTGCTATGTAACAGCACACACGCAGTGACACCAACTGCGTTTAGGTGGTATTAAACAGCACACACACAGTAAGAATGACTGCATTTCTGTGCAATTCAATAGCCCAGTTGCATTAACAGCGACTGCGTTTCTGTGCAAATAAATTGCACACGTGCAGTAACAGGTAATGCGTGTATGTGCAATTAACTAGCACACGTTGACTAACACGGAGTACTAAGTTTAAGCCAATCCCTAATGCAGGCAATACAACACGTTAGAGCGCTGCATGTAGAACAATCTCCTGCCTGACAGATACTAATAGCAGATCTAGCTGAGCTATACAGTTTATAAATATATTGACAACTCCTAGGGATGTGAATATATTCTCTACAAACTGTAGATTTAACTATACTGACTAGCCTTCCTGCTCTATCTATCTATCTATCTATCTATCTATCTATCTATCTATCTATCTATCTATCTATCTGGTAGAAAAGACACTGTGGGCCAGATTCACGTAGATCAGCGGATCTTTAGATCCGCTCGATCTACCTGATTTAAGATCCGCTCCCGCAAGTTTGAGAGGCAAGTGGGTAATTCACAAACCACTTACCTCCAAACTTGCGGCGGCGGATCGTAAATCCCCCAGCGGAATTCAAATTCCGCGGCTAGGGGGAGTGTACTATTTAAATCAGGCACGTTCCCGCGCCGATTTAAATGAGCAAGCGCCGTCCGCGGAATTTCCCGGCGTGCATTGCTCCCACTGACGTCGCTAGGACGTCAGTGGTTTCGACGCTTACGTAAACGACGTCCATCCGTATTCGAGAACAACTTAGGCAAACGACGTTAAAAAATTTAAAATCGACGCGGGAACGACGGCTATACTTAACATTGGCTGCGCCTCATAGAAGCAGGGGTAAGTATACGCTGGGAAAGCCGCTACGGAAACGTCATAAGAACACTGCGTCGGGTCCGCGTACGTTCGTGAATTCGCGTATCTCGCTGATTTACATATTATTCAACGTAAATCAGCGGGAACGCCCCCGGCGCCATTTTCAAATTGAAAATAAGATCCGACAGTGTAACACAGTGTAACACTGTCGGATCTTAGCCATATCTATGCGTAACTGATTCTATGAATCAGACGCATAGATAGGAACAGTTTAAGTCAGAGATACGATGGTGTATCAGGAGATACACCGTTGTATCTCTTTGTGAATCTGGCCCTGTGTCTCTATCTCTCTCTCTCTCTAACTGACTGTCTGTCTGACTTGTCTGTAAAAAAGCCGGAACACACTACACGAGGCCGCCTTGCAGGCTGCCTTTTATAGTGTGGGGCGTGTACTATACCCCCTGAGCCATAATTGGCCAAAGCCACCCTGGCTTTGGCCAATTATGGCTCTTCGTTTTTTAAGCGCTGTGATTGGCCAAGCATGCGGGACATACAGCATGCTTGGCCAATCATCAGCGCTCAACGCCGCAGTGAATTATGGGACGTTTTGCGTCACTCGAATTTGGCGCGAACGACCCGTTTTGTTCGAGTTTCGACGAACGATCGAACGGCCGATGTTCGAGTCGAACATACGTTCATATCGAACGCGAAGCTCATCCCTACTAGCTATGAAGCGAGCTTCAATGGAAAAACGTGGTGAACGTAACCTCGCTTTGCTAGAACATTGTAAGAAAAACGATGGTGTGTAGGCAACTTCGTCTTTGAAAATTGAAGTTTCAAAAACTTCGTTTTTTACTTCACAGAAAATGTTGGGTTTTTGTTATCACATAAAGTGATGGTGTGTATGCGGCATAATACTCTAAAGTGTGGAATAGGGGTTAGTAAAGTAGCACTGCAAAGGACATTTTGCAAGAATATCCAATCTTGTGCAAGGAAAAAAAAAAACATTATTTTTGCTTGCTTTGATTGGATGACAGAGGTCAGCAGAACTTAACCTTTTTCATTAAGGCTGCTTTGACACTTAAAGCGGGGGTTCACCCTTAGAGGGCACTTTTTCCCCTTAGATTCCTGCTCGTTTTCTCTAGGGGAATCGGCTATTTGTTTTAAAATATGTGCAGTACTTACCCGTTTACGAGATGCATCCTCTCCGTCGCTTCCGGGTATGGGCTGCGGGAATGGGCGTTCCTTCTTGATTGACAGTCTTCCGAGAGGCTTCCGACGGTCGCATCCATCGCGTCACGATTTTCCGAAAGAAGCCGAACGTCGGTGCGCAGGCGCAGTATAGAGCCGCACCGACGTTCGGCTTCTTTCGGCTACGAGTGACGCGATGGATGCGACCGTCGGAAGCCTCTCGGAAGCCTGTCAATCAAGAAGGAACGCCCGCTCCCGAAGACCCATACCCGGAAGCGACGGAAGAAGATGCAGCTCGAAAACGGGTAAGTACTGCTCATATTTTAATACAAATAGCCGATTCCCCTAGACCGAACGAGCAGGAATCTAGGGGAAGAAAAAAATTTTTTATTAAATGGGTGAACTCCCGCTTTAAGTGGTTTTCAGGCATTTAGCGCTAGAAATAGCCTCCAACTAATGCTTGAAAACCTCCTCCCCATTCATTCCAATGTAACTTTTCACACCGGGGCAGTGCGCTTGCAGGACATTCTGAAAAGTGCTGCAAGCAGCATTTTTTGGGTGGTTTGGGAGCCCAGTACACACCGTTCCCAAAAGTCCTGCCCATTGAAATGAATGGGCAGTACTGACAAAGTGCCTATAAAGCGGCTACAGTGTGAAAGTAGTCTAAGAACATTTTCTTGCAGAGTACAAATTCCTTTGTGAGTCCTGTGTCTGAATGGAGAAATGGAGCTCCGGTGTCCCCATAACAAACTGCTTGCTGTGGGGGCACTCAACAGAAGTGAGAGGCTAGGAGCAGCGAAGAGGGATCCCAAGAAGAGGAAGATCCAGGATGGCAGATGCAAATACACTGAGTTAGAGCAGGTAAGTATAAGGCCCCGTACACACGACCGAGTTTCTCGGCAGAATTCAGCCAGAAACTCGATGGGAGTCGTATTCTGCCGAGAAATTTGGTCGTGTGTACACTTTTCATCGAGGAACTCGTCGAGGAACTCGTCGAGCCAAAAAGAGAGCAGGTTCTCTATTTTCTCGATGGGAGTCGAATTTGGGCTGTTTTCTCAACGAGAAACTCGGTCGTGTGTATGCTAAGAAACCCGTGAAAAAGTAGGAGACTGAAGAACACCCTCGGTAAAAGTAGCGTTTGGAATGGAGATAGCACATTCGTCACGCTTCCAACATTATTGTATCGTTTATTTGCAGCGCTTTACCCAGAAATTTAGAAGGGCACAAAACACCACTATTCTTTTTTGTTTTTGTTACTGATATTCACACAGAGTTGTGACAAAGTTTGTGAAACCTTTTTCTTACTGATCTCAATTCTATTTTCTTAGAAAATGTTCGCCTTATTTTGTTCCTGTGTTTTAAATTGTGCTCTTAATTTTCCCCTTTAATTTTTTAAACCAAAAATGCAAATCCAATTTTTTTGGGGAATGTCAAGTTCCCCCCATTGAAACCTTATTGCTTTGTCTTATCTCATCTGTCCCTTTCAAATTACACCTTATATTATTTGGTTTTAAACATAACCTGCCTTCTCACAAGCTACATTATTTCCCCAAAAAATACAAGGACAAGTATGAACTGTAAACTCAAAAATGACCATTTATTTTGGTTAGAAAACAAAAGTAAATAAGCAAAAGGCAGCATTGGAGAGCTTGCTGCCATTTGTGCACAGCCAGGTGGGGCCTGATGTGACAAAATGGGGACTTGAGAGGTTCATTCAGTAAGGAACGCATCAAGGTCTTGGACTCGCAGAGGTCACAAACTGGAGCAGGGCAGGCAGATGTCACCAGGTTGTGGTACTATAGCAGACTGACCTCTGGTACACCACATGGAAGTAAGGGAGTCACTTTTTAGATTTCTTCAAGGCCTTCCTTGGTGGCTTCCCTGCAGCCTGCTCTTTCACCTTCTCTGCAGCCTTCTCAGCAGCCTTCCTCTTCTGCCTGGCTGGAGGCGGTGCCACAGGGGTAGTACTCGTGCCAGGAGGAGGAGTAGAAGAAGGTGGTGGTGTAGGAGGAGGAGGAGGAGGAGCAGTAGAAGAAGGTGCTGGTGTAGGAGGAGGAGGAGGAGCAGTAGAAGAAGGTGCTGGTGTAGGAGGAGGAGGAGGAGGAGGAGCAGTAGAAGAAGGTGCTGGTGTAGGAGGAGGAGGAGGAGGAGCAGTAGAAGAAGGTGGAGTAGGAGTAGTAGAAGAAGAAGAGGAAGAAGAATGTTGAGTGGGAGCAGGAGAAGAAGAGGAAGAATAATGTTGAGTGGGAGCAGGAGAAGAAGAGGAAGAAGAATGTTGAGTGGGAGCAGGAGAAGAAGAGGAAGAAGAATGTTGAGTGGGAGCAGGAGAAGAAGAGGAAGAAGAATGTTGAGTGGGAGCAGGAGAAGAAGAAGTTGGAGGAGGTTGAGTGGGAGCAGGAGAAGAAGAAGTTGGAGGAGGTTGAGCGGGAGCAGGAGAAGAAGAAGTTGGAGGAGGTTGTGAATTAGCTGGTGGGTGAGGATGGGCATGTGAGCAAATAACAGTCTCCTCAGTGAGAAGACCCCTCACCGCCTTATTGGCCAGGGTGATGAGGAGTCCCTCAAAGAGGAGGTGCTGGTCATCCCTCATTTGGTCCATTTTGGCCAAAACCACCGTTACAAGGCCCTCCTGAGCGGTGGCAGGCTTCTGAAGGCAGGCATGGGCGTCCCGAATGAGGGCCAGTGAGGCATCACGCACCCTCGTATCCCTCACCTGCCTTCTTGGACGAAGGGGAAGTGGAGGCACCTGACACCTGGTACTCCGACTTCGCTCAGCCACCTCCTCCAAGCGACTTGGGCCTGCCACCTCGTCCAAGCCACTTGGGCCTGCCACCTCGTCCAAGCCACTTGGCCCTGCAACCTCCTCCAAGCCACTCACCCTGCCCTCCTCCTGCCTGGCATTTTCCAGATCCTCCTGCTGGCTGGTCTCCTCCTGTGTAGTTAAAAAAGGTACAGTTTTACTTTTGTGTTCAAAAATAACACCCATTTGTCAGCTCCTGACTGTTGCAAACTGTTTTTCACGAATTAGCTAAGCCAATCATTCTGACCCATGTTTTTTTTTAAATCTCCTAAAATAAATTCCTGGCCAATACTGACAAATGATATGTATAACACATTGTTCTTTCCCTTTTTTACCTTTAACATCTTAATCTACATCTATTTAACAACATTTAAACACCACACATTTGCACATTGTAAGTACTATACCTGGCTCCAGCCTGGCAAATCCGGATCTTCATCCAGGATGGAAGGCTGCTGAGAGGGCTCATCTGCAGAGTGAGCAGCAGGTTGGCTTGAGGGAAGGCTGGAGGGAAGGCTGGAGGGAAGGCTGGACCTTTTGTTTCTTCTGGGGGGAAGGCTTGAAAGTGACTCCCTTACCTCCAGGTGTTCATCCAGGAAGCTCAGTCTACTATAGTACCACAACTTGGGTACAAATACCTGCCCTGCTCCAGCTCCAGACCTCATCGAATGCAAGACTTTGTTGCGTGCCTTCCTGTAGGTGCCTCTCAAGGTCCCAATTTTGACCTCCAATTGCTCAGTTGTCACATCACGCCCCACCTGTCTCCGCACAAGTGGGAGCAGGCTCTCCAGTGCTGCCTTCCGCAACTCCCTATTCCGGGATATGGGGTCTTTGGTGGCCCACAGAACTGACAGTTCTCTCCACCGGTCTATAAAGAT
The DNA here is from genome assembly GCF_905171775.1 of Rana temporaria. Classification (NCBI taxonomy): domain Eukaryota; kingdom Metazoa; phylum Chordata; class Amphibia; order Anura; family Ranidae; genus Rana; species Rana temporaria. The sequence continues at coordinate 191,649,278 of NC_053493.1, read as the reverse complement.
GTCTAAAAATTCCGGCTTATTGAATTGGTTCATATTTTCCTGTCCAAAACCAAGGAGAAATAAATAATGTCAATCCACAGTCTAGAAAGGTAATTACTCTTTATCACCAGCTATCCCTTAAATGTCTGTCTTTCCTGAATAGGCCACTGCTGTCCCAAGTTCTAAGCATACCTACACGCTTGTCGTTCAAACGTCTTTCGTCCGCACCCCGGTCGGACGGACGCCACGTGTGTTCGAACTTTATATACACTCTGCACACGTCGCCCGCCCATGCTTAAAGAATTAGATGTTTCCCCCCCGCCCCTTATCTTCCGTCGCGCAAACGACAAGGAGGAATTAGCAGCAGATCATGTTGGGTCAGATCGTATGAAAAAGATGACCAGTTGTGTGTAACTAATAAGGCCTATATCCTCCTCAATTGTGTATGAAACGTTAATAGAAAAGCACTATGATCTAGTTTGGTCAAGACATAAAAGCGACCATTTGCATCATGTCTAAAACTACGTGGTTTCAAAAAACATCCTGAGAAAGTAGATTGCCCACACACCAATAGCAGCAGATCATGTTGGGTCAGATCGTATGAAAAAGATGACCAGTTGTGTGTAACTAATAAGGCCTATATCCTCATCATTTGTGTATGAAACGTTAATAGAAAAGCACTCCGATCTAGTTTGGTCAAGACATAAAAGCGACCATTTGCATCATGTCTAAAACTACGTGGTTTCAAAAAACATCCTGAGAAAGTAGATTGCCCACACACCAATAGTTGTATCAAAATGCTGAAGCAAAGCGTGGGTTACGTACGACAGCACTATAGCGGGCCATTTCCTTCAATTTTATAACTAGCTTTGTCTTAGCTTATCACCATAATATGTAGCCCACAAAAGCATTCGATCACTAATAACATTTAAAATGTAGTTACATACCGGTGTTTTAACCCGATCGATATCTCCGCCGTCTTCCACAAACTGTGAACGCCCCTTTTACTCACGTGGTATCCCTTTATACACGCGCATGTGTGACTCTACGCACGTCTCCCCACCCCTGACATTCGCGGTGTAGTCCTTTCCCCGCCCCTTTTCATTCTCGTTTTATGGTGGGAGCACATGTTGAAAAATATGGCAGCATTACAGGAGCCAGGCCGGGCGGGACGAGAGATCACCAGGAGGAGAAGATGTAAGGCCACCAACATGAGCTTTGATGAAATGGTGGAGATGGTCCTCATCTTCAAAGCGGAGGACTATGATGGGAGGCATGGGCCATACAAGTACCCGAACAAGGTCAAGGCCCAAATAATGGAGAAGGTGAGGAGGAGTCTCCATCGCAAATTTGGGGTCAAAAGAGCTAAAGAACAGATCAGAAAAAGGTGGTCGGACCTCAAAAAGCGGGAGCCGGAACAAATTAACAGGATCAGGAGAGTTATTAGAAGAAGTAAGTAATTTTCATGTTGATCATTTTTTTTTTTTTCGGCGCCATGTGTTTTTTCTTTCAAGGTTGTACTGTGTCATGTTTTTGTGCACAATAATTTGTCGGCAAAGTCATCGTCAAAACCATGACAATTGTGACATTGCAGATAATTTTAAGTGAGATCAATAGTGGAATTATTGTAGATGTGCTATTAACTAAATTCTATTACTGTCAAATTACAATATATACAGTAAAAGGAGACTCTGCTCAGCAGTTGGTGACACATGTGGACTCCTTTGCATAATTGTTGGCCCCTTTAATAACCCATTTTGGGGTTCATACAGAGGTGAGGTGATCCAGTGTATACTTGTTTTGCTTACATGTTTAAAACTAGACCAAAGGGACAAGAAATGTCATGAGCTTTGGGAATGCCTACAATCCTTTGTTCTGGCCAGAGGGGTTGAAACATCAATAGTCCCCCAAAATGAATAAAGTGAATCATATTCCTCTTTCAGGCCTATAAGCTTAGAAAATCATGTTTACATTTTCTTCATTCTCGTAGTGCGTCATGAAGCTTCAACACGGGAGCAGCAAGTCAGAACGCAAGCCACACCCCCGAGGGATGGTGATGATGCACCGCCTGCCACCACATCCGGTAAAGTAACATATAACTATTCCAGCTTCAGGTAATGTAGATGTAGGCCTGCCTAATTGTAATAAATGGTTTTGTCCCACATTTCAGGAGCAGGTGGTGGCTTGGACAGGCAGACTGCCCAGATGGTGCTGTCCGAAATCTGGGCCGCAAGAGAAGAGGTGGAGGAAATTAATGTGGCCAGCCGAGAGATACAGAAAAGAACAAGGAGGGTTGAAAATACACTCAAAAATGTAATCAACGTTTTGGGGAGAGTCTGAATCCCAAAAAAATTGTATTAAAAATATATCGGATTTTATTTTTATAATCAACAAAAAAAAGACAAAAAAATAACAAAATTTGATTGTATTTTTCTAATAAAAAAAAGACAAAAAAATAACAAAATTTGATTGTATTTTTCTAAACAAAAAAAGACAAAAAAATAACAAAATTTGATTGTATTTTTCTAAACAAAAAAAGACAAAAAAATAACAAAATTTGATTGTATTTTTCTAATAAAAAAAAAGACAAAAAAATAACAAAATTTGATTGTATTTTTCTAATAAAAAAAAGACAAAAATGTGATTCTATTTTTCGAATCAAAAAATAAAATAAAAATAAAATAAAATAAAATATGAAAATTTGATATTTTCTAAGCAACAAAAAAAATAATTAAAAAAATATTAGACATCTTTTGGCTAACAAAAATATACATCTGTGAAATGTTGGTGTCAAAAATGAAGATTATGTGCAAAAATAAAGCGACTTGGAAATTACAAAAAGTGTGTGGGGTTTTGCTTCAAAAACTTCAAAGTTTATATGTGTTTTGTTTTGGGGTCACCTGGAAATGTTTGATAGTTGATAAGGAAAATACACTTGACACTACATGTAGAACAATAGTTAAAATTAGTAAACATCTACAAGCTATACAAACGAGACATAACAAGTTTTAGCAAAAAAGTTGAATTTATTTTTCCAGCCAAAAATAATTAGGGCAAATTGGCTTGCGATGGTATGGCCCCCCTACCCATGAAATATTCTAAATATTTGTCCCGCACTTCACGGGCAGTCTGGGGGGGCAGTCCTGTGTGGCCAGGTTCTAGGCCCGGCAAAGTTTCTGCTGGTGTCAAATGTTGTGCCTCGGGCCCAACCGGGGCCAGATAGGTAGTAGATTGTCTCCGCAAATAATTGTGAAGTATGCAGCATGCAAAAATTATAGTATTCCACTTATATTCGGCCATGTGGAGAGACGTGAGAAAAAGCCGGAACCGGCTGGCCATGATGCCAAAAGTGTTCTCCACCACTCTGCGGGCTCGGCCCAGCCTGAAATTAAACACCCTCCTCTCTGGGGTGAGGGTGCGCTGAGGGAATGGCCTCATAAGATGGGGTCCCAGGGCAAACGCTTCATCAGCCAGGAAAACAAATGGCAGGCCTTCTACATTCTGGTCATCCGGTGGCAATGACAGATCATCATCCTGAAGGCGAAGCGCAAACTCCGTCTGCCTGAAGGCTCCCCCATCCGATATCCGTCCGTTCATCCCGACATCCACAAAAAGGAATTCGTACTGTGCTGACACCACCGCCATCAGCACAATACTGTTGAACCCCTTATAATTAAAGAACTGGGATCCCGAACGGGGTGGAGGCACGATGCGGACGTGCTTCCCGTCGATGGCTCCCCCGCAGTTGGGGAAGTTCCAATGGGTCTGGAAGTCCAAAGCCACAGACTGCCACTCCTGTGGTGTGGACGGAAGCTGGGGAAGAAAAAAAAAAATTAGCCACTAACCTTGCAGGCAGATTAGACAAAGACATTATAAGCATTCTAACATTTCTTGGAACTAGCATATTATATCTAAATATATTTAGACAATTAGCACATTAAACACCCCCTCTGATGGGCCAGTGCCCAAGTTTGGGGAGGGCTAGATGAGTTTGGGAGTCCAAAAATGTGAAAAAAAAAATTATATTGGTGAACATAGACTTTACAACACATTTGGGAGGGGAGGGCTAGATGAGTTTGGGAGTCCTAAAATGTGAAAAAAATACAAATTTAAGATTGGTAAACATAGACTTTACAACACATTTGGGAGGGGAGGGCTAAATGAGTTTGGGAGTCCTAAAATGTGAAAAAAATAAAATTTAAGATTGGTAAACATAGACTTTACAACATATTTGGGAGGGGAGGGCTAGATGAGTTTGGGAGTCCTAAAATGTGAAAAAAATAAAATTTAATATTGGTGAACATAGACTTTACAACACATTTGGGAGGGGAGGGCTAGATGAGTTTGGGAGTCCTAAAATGTGAAAAAAAAAAAATTTAAGATTGGTAAACATAGACTTTACAACACATTTGGGAGGGGAGGGCTAAATGAGTTTGGGAGTCCTAAAATGTGAAAAATATAAAATTTAAGATTGGTGAACATAGACTTTACAACACATTTGGGAGGGGAGGGCTAGATGAGTTTGGGAGTCCTAAAATGTGAAAAAAATAAAATTTAATATTGTTGAACATAGACTTTACAACACATTTGGGAGGGGAGGGCTAGATGAGTTTGGGAGTCCTAAAATGTGAAAAATATAAAATTTAAGATTGGTGAACATAGACTTTACAACACATTTGGGAGGGGAGGGCTATATGAGTTTGGGAGTCCTAAAATGTGAAAAAAATAAAAATTTAATATTGGTAAACATAGACTTTACAACACATTTGGGAGGGGAGGGCTAGATGAGTTTGGGAGTCCTAAAATGTGAAAAATATAAAATTTTAGATTGGTGAACATGGACTTTACAACACATTTGGGAGGGGAGGGCTATATGAGTTTGGGAGTCCTAAAATGTGAAAAAAATAAAAATGTTATATTGGTGAACATAGACTTTACAACACATTTGGGAGGGGAGGGGGGAGCATTACAATGGATATAACACAATACATTGGGAAGTGACTAGGCTAGGTAGGTTGGGGCCCAGGATAGCATGCTGGGGAGGTAAGTGATGGGAAATATGCATTTAGGCCAAAAAAGGGGCATCAATAAAGTTTACAGCATGCATGGGGGCAAAGGGAACATTCACAGCATATGCCAAACATGGTAATTAGGGAAGGAGGAGATAACTACAAGACATTAGCATACATTATAGACATAAAATGGGATATTAAAGGAGAAAACTTACCCTCATATATTCCTCCTGCAGAACCTGGATGATGGCAGAGCAGGTGTCAGTAATGATGAGGCCCAGAGCCTGGGGGGAGATGCCCGTCGAGAACTTTAAGTCCTGAAGGCTTCTCCCAGTTGCCAGATAACGGAGGGTGGCAACTAGCCTCTGCTCAGCACTGATGGCTTCCCGCATAACGGTGTCCTGCCTGGTAATATAGGGGGACACCAAAGCCAACAGGTGCTGAAAGACGGGATCAGACATCCTCAGGAAATTCCTGTAATCAACAGGATTATTTTCCTGAAGCTCCCGCAGCAAAGGCATGTGAGAGAATTGGTTCCTACGGAGCAACCAATTCTTGGTCCATGAACGCGTCCTCCTCCTGTTCATGAACTCATCATCGTCTAGGTCATAAACAAACAGACCTACACACATAAGATGCTGAGCACGAAGTCGGCGACGACGAGGTGCCTGCAACATGGCTACAATGCTAGGAACGAACGACAAATCAGAATTGCACTAAACAGACCGCAGTGAAGAACAGCAAGACCTATGAAGAACGACCTGAAAATCAAAAACGCGGGGACAGGACCGCAATGTAAAACAATACGACCTGACCGCACGTCCCGATTGCCTAGATACGACCCCACAAGTACAAACTGAACGGCAGAGATCAATCTGAAAGCACAAAGACTGAAAAGCACGAATCGTCACTCACCAAACTTTTACTAACACGCGTAAACACGGAATCAGCAAAAGGAGCCCCAAGGGTGGCGCCCAAGATTTCAAACCTCCCCTTTATAGTCGCGTCATACGTGGTGAGCGTCACCGCGCTGGAGAACGAGCAAATGGTTGTCTGTTACGTGTGTACGCAAAGCAAGCCTGTCGAGTTTCTGCACAAGTCCAACACAGAACTCGACGAGGAACTCGATGTGTTTGGCACGTCGAGTTCCTTGGTCGTGTGTACGGGGCCTCACATGTTTGCGACTGCTACCAGCAAGACTCTGAAGTATTAGAATAAGTTTGGGAGGTATGCCATTTTTATTGCATTCAGTCTATCTATCCAAGAGATTCATAAGTGACTCCATGTGGGTTATTCATTATAGCAGAGGCAGATAATTTCTGAGTGCAGAAACAATTCGCCAGTGCCATGAAGATCTGCACACAAGGAGAGCTACAAATGGCTAGAGACAAGCTAAACATAAATGTGGAAGTCTATGAACTTCTGACTTAGGCCCTGTACCCACGATCAGTCCAAACTGATGAAAACGGACTGAAGGTCCGTTTCATCGGTTAACCGATGAAGCTGACTGATGGTCTGATGTGCCTACACACCATCAGTTCAAAAACCGATCGAGTCCAACGCGGTGACGTAAAACACAACGACGTGCAGAGAAAAATGAAGTTCAATGCTTCCAAGCATGCATTGACTTGATTCTGAGCATGCGCGGGTTTGGAACCAATGTTTTTGCGTACTAAGCATCGGTTTTGACCTATTGGTCAGGCATCCATCAGTCCAATTTTAAAGCAAGTTCTCTGTTTTTGGACTGAAGGACAACTGACTGATGGGGCCCACACACGGTTGGTTTGGACCGATGAAACTGAACTTCAGTCTGTTTTCATCAGTTTGGACTGATCGTGTGTACAGGGCCTTACACATAAATTATTTGCAAATGTCTAAAGTACATGTGTAAGCTTCTTGTGTTTGATCTACTGCAACCATAGTACTTACCAGATGTCTGTAAATACCTAACCCAGCGTTTCTCAACTCCAGTCTTTAAGGTGCCCCAACAGGTCATGTTTTAAGGATTTATCTCACATGAAACAGCTGTTGTAATTACTAAGGCAGTGAAACTGATCAAATCACCTGTGCAAAATAATGGAAAGCCTGAAAACATTACCTGTTGCGGTGCTTTGATGACTGGAGTTGAGAAACACTGACCTAACCATACCAGATGTGTGTAACATTTGTTGCAAAATGGCACTAAAAAGTGACACGTTTTTTAAATATATTTTTACAACTTCTATCTCTATTTGTTACAGAAACATGGAACTGAACTTTGCATAGGAACCCAGAGCCATAAAAAGTTAGTAAAAAAAAAAAAGATTTATTTTCAAAAAAATAAAAGGTTACAATACATTAAAGATATATCTCGAATAATAATCAATGGTATTAAGCCCCAACCTGTTTCAACTCATAAAGGGTCTTCATCAGGAACTGAACAATAAATCTGGAATATAGATATACAAAGATATACATAAATTCCAGTATTATACACAAAAAAGAAAGCAACAATTAATCCCTATATGAGTAAGATTTCACTTATAGTACATAAAAAGAAAGTGTATTCCCATAGAAGCTCCAGGTGGATTTTGGTATGGCGCAATATATAAATTGGGAGTTGGATATTGATATGAAAAACCATATGCTGAAAAAAAAAACACCTTTATATATGTATATACAAATACATATACACAAAATACTAATAAAAAACATCGGGTGCGACCATCATCACTTCTGGGAGCACTAGGCAAAGAAACTTCCGCCATTGCAAGGAAGGGAAAATCCCCAGCGCACAAAAAAAGCCTTCCTGAATTTCACAAAAGTGCAATAAAATCCCTAAGTGCTCAGATTGAAAAGGAGTGTGGGACCACAGGGGGCTGAACTAATCCCCTATTACCCACAGACAATAGTCTGTGGTACAGGGGCTGGGCATTAGGGATGAGCTTTATGTTCGGGTTGAAAATGAGTTAGACTCGAACATTGGCTGTTCGCCCGTTCGTCGAAAATAGGGCCAAATTCGAGCGGCACGTCACGCCCCATAATGCACAGCGACATCGCAGTACATTGCTGTGTGATGATTGGCCAAGCATGCACTATGACCTGCATGCTTTGGCCAATCACAGCACCATCAGCAAAGAGCCATAATTGGCTCTGTGTAGTGTCTTGCTGGCGTTAAACGAGAGAGAGTGTCATTTAGAGTGAACAGGCAAGCAGATTATCCAGTGATCTGCAGTGTATTTTTAGTATATGTATGTATGTATGTATGTGTGTATATACTGTATATATATATATATATATATATATATATATATATATATATATATATATACAGTACAGACCAAAAGTTTGGACACGCCTTCTCATTCAAAGAGTTTTCTTTATTTTCATGACTATGAAAATTGTAGATTCACACTGAAGGCATCAAAACTAAATATAAAACTAAATAAAATATATTTCATATTCTAGGTTCTTCAAAGTAGCCACCTTTTGCTTTGATTACTGCTTGGCACACGCTTGGCATTCTCTTGATGAGCTTCAAGAAGTAGTCACCTGGCACAGCACCCCATCACTCTCCTTCTTGGTCAAATAGCCCTTACACAGCCTGGAGGTGTGTTTGGGGTCATTGTCCTGTTGAAAAATAAATACTGGTCCAACTAAACACAAACCGGATGGAATAGCATGCCACTGCAAGATGCTGTGGTAGCCATGCTGGTTCAGTATGCCTTCAATTTTGATTAAATCCCCAACAGTGTCACCAGCAAAGCACCCCCACACCACCACACCTCCTCCTCCATGCTTCACGGTGGGAACCAGGCATGTAGAGTCCATCCGTTCACCTTTTCTGCGTCGCACAAAGACACAGGGGTTGGAACCAAAGATCTCAAGTTTGGACTCATCAGACCAAAGAACAGATTTCCACTGGTCTAATGTCCATTCCTTGTGTTCTTTAGCCCAAACAAGTCTCTTCTGCTTGTTGCCTTTCTTTAGCAGTGGTTTCCTAGCAGATATTCTACCATGAAGGCCTGATTCACACAGTCACGTCATAACAGTTCTAGAGATGTGTCTGCTGCAAAAGGTGGCTACTTTGAAGAACCTAGAATATGAAATATATTTTTAGTTTTTTCACACTTTTTTGTTATGTATAATTCCACATGTGTTAATTCATAGTTTTGATGCCTTCAGTGTGAATCTACAATTTTCATAGTCATGAAAATAAAGAAAACTCTTTGATTGAGAAGGTGTGTCCAAACTTTTGGTCTGTACTGTATATATATCTGACTGCAGGCTCTCCCTGGTGTGCTTTTTCTAATATAATGTCAGGCAGGTGACTCAGTGAGCTGCAGTGCATTTAATTTATATATATATATATATATATATATATATATATATATATATATATATACATATATACACACACACACAGTCTCGTATATATCTATATCCACTGTAGCTATATATGACTGCAGGCTGTTCCTGGTTAGGGATGAGCCCGATGTTCGAGTCGAACATGAGTTCAACTCGAACATCGGCTGTACGATCGTTCAAAGAAGATTGGATATTATGGGCCGTTCGTGCCAAGTTCGAGCTGCCCATAATGCACTGCATCATCGCATGCTTTGGCCAATCACAGCATCGTCAGCGAAAAGAGCCATAATTGACCAAAGGCAGGGTGCTTTGCAGCAAAGCAACTTCTTGGAGGAGCACCCTGAAACTGAAGATGAAGACCTATTTGAACTACTTTCAGGACCCAGGAATCTGTTATTCTTTCTGCCCAGGTATCGCTGAAGCTGGCCAGTCTTCCCCCTACTGGCGGTCCCTGGGCGGGCCGCCCTTCAAAAGGACTTGGTCGTAGATTTTGAAGCTTTAGGAGCCTTTGCTTTGGAATTATCGGCAAAGGTACCGCGAGATCGCTATAGAAAGCGTGAATCTCTCTGCCCGGCCGATAGGACCTGGCCTCCTTAAACTGGTCCAGCGGTCTTCTATTCGTCCGAATTGACTGCGGATGCCGCTTCCGATCCTGGGGAAGAAGACCAAATTTTCCTCCCGTCACCCAGCGAATTGCCTCCTCCAGCGTTTTACCAAACAGCGTATTCCCTGAGAAGGGAATCGAGCATAAAGCTTGCTTTGAGGCAGAATCTGCGGACCAATGCATAAGCCAAAGGGCACGCCTAGCCGTGACCGAGTGGGCCATGATACGAGAGGTGAACCTAACCAGGTCCACCGCTGTCTCCGCCATGAACTCAGCTGCCAACCTCAAGCCTGTAACTGCGGTTAGCGAGTATTTCAATGCACTTCTTTATGTGAGAACTCAGTATTGGACCCCAGGCTTCACTCCAAACAAACAGGAGTTTGGGGGTTCTCTACATCATGTCTCTCTCACATGAAGAAAGGCGTTGAGCTACTAAGAATGGACGCATTACAACATGCGACCAGAGCTTAACGTTTAAAATGATAATATACTCTTTAATGATTCCAATACACCTCTATATGCAAGTGATTATCAGTACGGGACCCCAGGCGTCGCTTCACGCAAAACAGGAGTTTGGGGGTTCTCTACATCATATCACTTAAACATATAGGGATGTATTAGGCCACTAAGGGAGTTAGTATGAAATACCATCAACCCTTAGCATAGAAAAGTTAATGTAAACATTTTCAACAAGTTAGAACGAGGCCTATAAGAAATGTAGCACTTATGTCAAGCACGCAGTAAATAGGAGTTGTAGAGACAACTAGTAGTTGTGTATGAGAGGCAATATAGCTCAGGTAATAATAGTTGCATATAACAGGCAAATATTGCTCAGGTAATAATAGTTGCATATGAGAGGCAAAAATAGCTCAGGTAATTTGAGGGTAGATGTCCCTTTATATCCCAAGTAATATGTTGATAGCCACAAGGCATAATAAATAACAGCAATTGTTGTAGGTGGAACATATGCAGCAGATCTTCCTATAGCACTACAAGTATCACAATAGCTACTTATCCGTTTGTAGGGCTTTAGTGTAGAAAGTAGGGAATTCGTAGTGAATGGTGTCCATAAGGAAGGCTCAAAGGTTGTCCCCAGTAATGGCACTCTGTTGCAGTAAATGCAACAGCTCTAATGCAGGCTGGTCCATTGTTGCAGCATGGGGAGCGATGGAGTCCAATATTCGAAATTTCGATTTTCAAATTTTTCAATTTTCAAAATGTCGATTTTCAAATTTTTCAATTTTCGAAATTTTGATTTTCGAATTTTTCGAATTTCGAATTTTCGTATTTCCGAATTTCGAAAATTCGAAATGTCGAAAATTGAAAAATTCGAAATTCGAAAATTGAATTTTTTTTCAAATTTCGAATTTTTCAATTTTCTTCAAATTTCGAATTTTTACATTTTCGAATTTCGAATTTTTCAATTTTCGAATTTTTACATTTTCGAATTTTTCGAATTTTCGAAATTTGTAAATACGGAAATTCGTAAATACGAAAATTCGAAAATTCGGAAATTGAAAAATTCGAAAATCGAAATTTCGATTTATGTGAGAACTTACGAAAATTCGAAAATTCGGAAATTGAAAAATTCGAAAATCGAAATTTCGATTTTCGAATTTTTCAATTTCCGAATTTTCAAATTTTCGTATTTAGGAATTTCCGTATTTACGAATTTCGAAAATTCGAAAAATTCGAAAATGTAAAAATTCGAAAATTGAAAAATTCGAAAATCGAAAAATTCGATTTTTGGAATTTTTCACTTTTCCAATTTCGAATTTTTCCGAAATTTCGAAATTTTTCAATTTTCGAATTTTTCAATTTTTCCGAATTCGGAAATACGAAAATTCTAAATTTGAAAAATTCTAAATTTGAAAAATTCTAAATTTGAAAAATTCTAAATTTGAAAAATTCTAAATCTGAAAAATTCCAAATTGGAAAAGTGAAAATGTTTTCGTATTTTTGAATTCCGAATATTGTAAATACGAAAATTCGGAAATAAAAAAAAAAGGAAATCCAAAAATTCGTAAATACGAATTTTCGGAAATACAAAAATTCGCAAATTCGCATTTTGGGAAATACGAAAATTCGTAAATTTGGAAATTCGAATTTTCGGAAATACGAAAATTCGTAAATAAAAAATTGTAAATACGAAAATTCGTAATTAACGAATTTCCGAATTTTCGTAAAAAAACAAATTACACATGTCTAATATCTAGCTAAACTGGATACCGTGTATATATATATATATATATATATATATATATATATATATATATATATATATAATCTCTCTCCTGGCTCAGCCTCAGGGCAGCACAACCTTGGGTTTTTCAATTTTCAAAATGTCGATTTTCAAATTTTTCAATTTTAGAAATTTTGATTTTCGAATTTTTCGAATTTCGAATTTTCGTATTTCCGAATTTCGAAAATTCGAAATGTCAAAAATCGAAAAATTCGAATTTTCGAATTTTTCAATTTTCGAATTTTTCAATTTTCCGAATTTCGAAAATTGAAAAATTCGAAATTCGAAAATTGAAAAAAAAAATTCATTTTTGGAATTTTGGTATTTACGAATTTCAATTTTCGAAATTTCGATTTTCGAATTTTTCAATTTTCGAAATTTCGATTTTCGAATTTTTCAATTTTCGAAATTTCGAATTTCGAATTTTCGAAATTTCGAATTTCGAATTTTTCAATTTTCGAAATTTCGAATTTCGAATTTTCGATTTTCGAAATTTTGAAATTTCGTATTTCCGAATTTTCGCATTTTCGAATATTTTCGTATTTCCGATTTTTCGTATTTCGAAATTTCGAAAATAGAAAAATTTGAAAATCGAAATTTCGAAAATTGAAATATCCGAAAATCGAAAATTCGAAAACTGAAACATTCGAAATTCAAAAATAGAAACATTCAAAAACTGAAAAATTGAAAGATTCGAAATTCCAAATGTCGAAAAAATCGAAAATTCAAAAATTCGAAATTCGAAAATTCGAAATTTCTAAAATTCGCAAATTTCCGAATTTCCGAAAAAAAAAATTTCCGTTTCATTTTTTTTTCGTTTCATTCGTTTTTTCCGTTTTTTGCTTTTACGGAAATCCGAAAATTTCCCGAATTTACGGAAAAAGCAAAAAAACGTAAATTATTTTTTTTTCGAAATTTACGAATTTCAGAAAAAATATAAAAAACAAATGAAACAAAATTTTTCGAATTTCCCGAATTTACGAATTTACGAAAAAAAAACCCGAAAATAACATAAAGGAAAAAAAAGATTTTTTTGGCAGTGCACATGTATACTAGATATCACTGCAGACCGTTCCTGGTGTACTGTTTCTAATATACTTCAGGCAGGCAGTTGATTAAGCTAGCTGCAGTGCATTCAATATATCTCTATATCAAGTGCATGTTCAAAGACGCTTTCAGGCAGGCAGGCGACTCATTGAGCTGCAGTGTATAAAATATATATCCACTGCATTCTATTCCAGTCAAGCCTATACCTGACTGTAGGCCATTTCTGGAGTGTGTGTACAAAGACAGTTTCAGGCAGGCAGGTGACTCAGTGAGCTGCAGTGCATAAAATATATACAGTCTCCTACATATATATCCACCGCATTGTAGTACAACCAAGCCTATACCTGACTGCAGGCCATTCCTGGTTACTGTTTTTAGTAAACTTCAGGCGTTGGTTTTGCTAATCTAATTGTACAGTATGTCTGGAAGGCCACCAAGGAGAGGCAGACAATCACAGGCCACTAAAAGAGGGCAAGCAGGCTCTGTGTCTACAGTAGGGATGAGCCGAACACCACCACGTTCGGTTCGCATCAGAACGTTCGAACAGACCGAACGTTCGCGCAAACATTTAGAACCCCATTGAAGTCTATGGGACTCGAACGTTCGAATTCAAAAGTGCTCATTTTAAAGCCCAATATTCAAGTTATTGTTGGAAAATGTCTTTGAGAACCCGGGTCTTGCCCCAGGGAACATGCATCAATGGAAAAAAAACATTTAAAAACTATTTTTTTCTGGAGCAGCGATTTTAATGATGCTTAAAGTGAAAAAAAAAGAAACATTCCTTTAAATATCGTACCTGCTGGGTGTCTATAGTAGTGGCACGTGTTTAGAAATGTCCCTGCACAACATGAGATTACTCTCAGAAAAAAAGTAATTTAATACTGCTTGCGGCTTTAATGTAATGTTTGGTCCCTGCAATATGGATAAAAATCATTGAAAAAAATAGCATGAGTTTCCCCGCCACCACTCCCCCAGGTCATTACAAGACCCAGTGCCGATCCTGACCTCCCTGGGGCCCTAAGCAAAATGACATGGCACATTAAAAATGAGAATCGGGGGGCGCTGACGACAGTGATATGTCACATTAAAGAGAGTTGAGAAGCGGGGGGAGGGGGTGTTCTGCTGTCGTAAATGACTCAGCCAGCGAGTTTAGAAGCGGGGTGAGGGTGCGAAAATGACTTCTCACCAGGCGGGGCCTCTAGTAATTTGGGGGCCCTTTGCAGCTTTGCAGGGCCCTAAGCGGCTTGCATAGTGAGTCTATAGCGAGGATCGGCCCTGACAAGACCTTTTGGCCCTATATACTTTGAACAGCAGTATACAGGCAGTGCAAACAAGATAAGGACTGTAGGTTTGTTAAGTAGAATCTGAACCATGTCATACTTTGCTGCTGCATATTGCACAATTTCCTAAAGAGACCCTCAACAAACTACATGACACTTGTGCCTGATGAGGCCACTGATGTTCCAGTGGTGGTGGCCTGTGAGACTGTCCATACAGGCTTGGCCCCCCAAAGCGCACGTGCTGTGTGGCAACAATATGTCAATTATTTTAGGGTTGGGGGTGGGCCATTACAATGCCAGATCTTGACTGAATACAATTTTTTTTTGGGAAAGAAAAATTCTAGAAAAAAGGGGGGTTGCCATCCGGGGCCCCCTTTGAATAAATTCTGTGAAGAACTCCTGTTCTCTGAAGGCCTCCATTATTTCTGCAAGTCAAAATTAAGCAAAAAAAGCTAATGTCAGTCAAGCCTTAGCTTTCTCCCCATATCTAACCCACAAACTCATCCACTGATCATAAAGTCCAAAATCAAGTTTTGTATCGTTGTACTGCACGATCGTTTTCCCGACGTTTTCTACCGACTGTGAACAACATTCTCACTCACGCAATATCCCTTTATACACTGCGCATGTGAGAAGCTCCGCATGTCTCCCCACCCATGACGATCGTTCTAGTGATTGCCACGCCCCTTTTCAGTCGGTCAATGCAAGACGGTGAAGACATGATGGAGGAAAGACAGCAAGCTGCAACCAGGCAGGAGAGAGGCCAGGCACACACCAGGAGGAGCAGGAGGTACAAAGCCACCAACATGACCTTCAACGAGATGGTTGAGATGGTGGCTATTCTCACAGATAATGTAATTGGAGCTCAGCAAAGAGCCACATACAAAGTATTGCATCAAAAATTGTTATTAGATGCCCCTGTTAAACAGGGGCAGAAAAATTGGGCCTTAGGCACAACACAACACTGCAACCCCTCACAGATAATGTAATTGGAGCTCAGCAAAGAGCCACATGCAAAGTATTGCATCAAAAATTGTTATTAGACGCCCCTGTTAAACAGAGGCAGAAAAATTGGGCCTTAGGCACAACACAACACTGCAACCCCTCACAGATACTGTAATTGGAGCACAACAAAGAGCCACATGCAAAGTATTGGATCAAAAATTGTTATTAGATGCCCCTCTTAAACAGGGGCAGCACAATTGGGCCTTAGGCACAACACTGCAACCCCTCACAGATAATGTAATTGGAGCTCAGCAAAGAGCCACATGCAAAGTATTGCATCAAAAATTGTTATTAGACGCCCCTGTTAAACAGGGGCAGAAAAATTGGTCCTTAGGCACTGGTGGCAGAGCCCAGAAACAAACATTTTCTTACAAGCTATCAGCAAGATCAGTGAGGAGGAAAAGGATATTCAGTCAGCAGCATAACAGGACAGTCACTCAGCATCAGCATAGGCAGTCTCCAAGGGATCTGACATTTCAAAAAAAGTATTCAGTTACATCAGCATCAGGTGCTTGGTAGCTGGTGTTGATCCAAGTCTGATTCATTTTTATGAAGGTCAGTCGATCGACGGAGTCGGTGGAGAGGCGTACCCTGTGATCGGTCACAAAGCCTCCAGCAGCACTGAATGTGCATTCTGAAAGAACGCTGGATGCAGAGCAAGCCAGTAGCTCAATTGCATACTGTGCAAGCTCTGGCCAGTGATCCATCCTCAAGACCCAGTAAGCCAGAGGATTTTCGGAGGGGAAGGTGTCCAAGTCTGTTCTTGCCCCTAGGTATTCCCGCACCATGTAAACCAAACGCTGGCGATGGTTGCTGTAACCGGTCATACCTTGGGGCTGCGGACTAAAAAATTGTCTGAACGCATCGGTCAGACGGCCACCTTCTCCACCGCTCCTTCTGTGACTCACCGAAGCCTCAGCAACACGTTGTCCAGGACCAGGATTTGGTAATCCCCCAGGTTCTGGGAACGCGTTGCACAGACCCTTCTGCAAGGCCTCCCGAAGATGTTTCATCTTCTGCTCCCTCTGCGATGGCAAGATAAGCTCCGCAACCTTACTCTTGTAACGTGGATCAAGGAGAGTTTCCAGCCAGTAATGGTCCCTCTCCTTGATATCACGAACACAAGGATCCTTATGCAGGCTTTTCAGGACCAGGGAGGCCATGCAGCATAGGTTTGCTGAGGCATTCAGGGCACAGTCCTCTGGGTCACTGAGGACGACAGGATCCACAGTCACCTCATCCCAGCCATGTAAAAGTCCACGGGTTCCTTGGGACTGTAAGTGATCCCTTGAAGACTGCTACTGCTGATGCTGAGTGCTAGGCTCCACCTCCATGCTGCTGATACAATCATCCTCCTCCTCGTCCTCTTCCTGTGTGCTAGGCGGGCAAGCAGGAGCACTGAATGGATAAAGGGGACCTTGAGAGGTAAGAAAGTCCTCCTCTTTCTCCCTCTGTTCTGCCTCAAGGGCCCTGTCCATTATTCCACGTAGCGTGTGCTCCAACATGTGAATAAGAGGGACAGTCTCACTGATGCATGCACTGTCACTGCTCACCATCCTCGTGGCCTCCTCAAATGGTGACAGGACAGTGCATGCATCCCTGATCAAGGCCCACTGGCATGGGGAAAAAACCAAGCTCCCCTGACCCAGTTCTGCTGCCATATTGGCACAGGTACTCATTGATGGCCCTCTGCTGCGTGTGCAGCCACTGAAGCATGGCCAATGTAGAGTTCCATCTGGTGGGCATGTCACAAATTAGGCGGTTCTTGGGCAGGTTGTATTCCCTTTGGAGGTTTGTCAGCTGAGCAGTGGCATTGTATGACCTTCGGAAATGCACACAGACTTTCCTGGCCTGCTTCAGGACATCCTGTATGGCCGGGTACCTGCCCAAGAACTGCTGCATCACCAAATTCAGAACATTAGCAAAACAGGGCACATGGGTCAGTTGTCCCTGTCGCAGGGCAGAAAGGAGGTTGGTGCCATTGTCGCTAACCACCATTCCTGGCTTAAGCTGGCATGGTGTCAACCACCTCTGAGCCTGCCCCTGCAGAGCTGACAGAACCTCAGCCCCAGTGTGGCTCCTGTCTCCCAAGTACACCAGCTCTAGGACCGCATGGTATCTCTTTGCCTGCATTCCTGTGTAGCCCCTCGTACGCCTATGGAGCACAGCTGGTTCCGAGGAAACATCAGCACAGGAAGAGGCCACAGAGGAAGAAGAAGAGGAGGGGGTGGAGGAGAGAGTTGTGTCACAACCAGTAGTAGTGTTTTGGAGGCGTGGTGGCGGAACAACCTCCAACACTACTGTACCTTGCCTGCGTCCTTCCCAGCTGCCAGCGGAGTCACCCAATGTGCCGTGAAAGAGAGGTAACGTCCCTGTCCATGCCTGCTGGACCATGAGTCAGCGGTAAGATGCACCTTACCACTGATCGCCCTGTCCAGCGAGGCATGGACATTGCCTTCCACATGCCTGTAGAGAGCCCGAATCGCCTTCTGTGAGAAAAAGTGGCGTTTGGGTACTTGCCACTGAGGTACCGCACATTCCACAAACTCACGGAAGGGGGCAGAATCTACCAACTGAAAAGGTAGCAGTTGAAGTGCTAGCAATTTCGCTAAGCTAGCATTCAACCGCTGGGCATGTGGATGGCTGGGAGAGTACTTCTTTCGGCGCTGCAGCAGCTGGGGCAGGGAAATTTGTCTGCTACTATCAGTAGATTGCCCGCATGTACTACTAGGTTGTGACACACCTAATTCTACACCTTCAGTCCTATCAGTGCAGGCTTTAGAGAGGACTGAGGGTCTAGTGGGGTTGGAGATCCCAGCTGATGAGGGGTAAGGGGAGGTCCGCTTTGTTCTTTGGTGTGGGTCTTTCTGGTATGCTTGCCAACGAACTGCATGGCAGGTCGACATATGTCTGGTCAAGCATGTGGTGCCCAAGCGGGTGATGTTTTGGCCATGCGAGATACGCTTGAGACATATGTTGCAAATAGCAACGGTGTGATCTGATGCACATGTCTCAAAAAAGGCCCACACCAAAGAACTTTTGCAGTAACTTTGAGACACAGCAGCGCCCTGCACAGACGTAGCTCTGCGATGTAATGCAGTTGGTGTGCTGCCCTTAAGCTGGCCCCTGGAGGGCATCCTGCCTTTTTGGAGATGTGCCTGTGCCTCATCTTCCTCATTCTCCTCTCTCCTATCAGGCACCCACGTAGAGTCAGTGACCTCACCATCCCCTCCCTCCTCATCACTGTCGAAAACCTGGCAGTATGCTGCAGTTGGGGGAACATGACTGCCAGATTGCTGTCCCTCTCGGGCTTCCTCTATCTGTGTTCCATCATCGGAGCCTTCAAAACGCTGCGCATCTTCATGTAGCATATACCCAACACTGTGTTGAAACAGTTCGGGGGACTCCTCAGGAGGACATGGTGGAACTAGGGAAGGATTGTGTGATGCCATTGTGCAGAGGGAAGGGGACGCCTTGGCAGCTGCTTTGACAAACTAAGCTCAGCCTGGGTGAGAGAGGATGAGGAGGATAAGGACGGCTTGGTCATCCACTCTACTAATTTCTCTGCATGTTGAGGGTCAACATGGGCAGCTCCCGAAAAGAAGGACGAGCGTGTCAGACGGCCACGTGCTGAAGAAGATGCACTGTGTCCACCACCAGCGTTGCCTCTAGATGCAGAGCCTGCTTGCCCTCGTGACTCTCTGCCTCTCTTTGTTGTCCTTCCAGACATTTTAATGGCCTGCACAGGACAAAATCAGTACACACAAATCGTACCTTTAGGTACAAACTGCAGAGGACACGTGCAGTAACAGCAACTATGTTTATGTGCAAATAAATAGCACACGTGCAGTAACAGCAACTGAGTTTATGGGCAAATAAACAGCACACGTGCAGTAACAGCAACTGCGTTTATGTCAGGGAAGGTTCCCCCTGCTGGTGTTACTGCCTGGTATTTGGCGTGCAGTACTGTGGCCCACCACCAGGTGTCTCCCGACAGTCTTGGACTGTCGGGGGAGTTCTTCCCTGGTGGTGCTATGTTATCCTTGGGCTGCAGTACTGGCGTCCACCAGCGGGGGATTCTTGGCAGTGTGGTGCATACAGCCCTTCCTGCTTTCAGGTGTAACCTGAATGTAATTAACAGGCTTATATATACCCGGCGTGTGCAATCAGTCCTCAGTTACTTACCCTGATCTTGAGCTTGTATTTGACCCTGATTTCTGGACCTGATCCCTGGACCTGATCCTTGATCCCTGCCTGGACTTGTCCTCCCTGTGTCCTGACTCCTGTCCCCATCCTTACCCATCTACTGACCTCCCATGTGTATGACCTTGGCTTGGCTCGTTTATGAATACGGTATTCCCCTTTATTTGTACATACTGTTTGTCGTTTTATTGTGCACTGGTGATTCACACATTTGTAAATAAACACCTTTTATTTCACTACTGACCTTGTTTGGTTCCTCTGTGCGGTCACACAGTCTGATCTACCAGCATTCCTGACAGTATACCAGGGCCATCCCTTGATCAGACGTGATTGCTTTGAGGAACCATACTGGTGTAGTGCGTGGCTCTAAAGATGGATTTTAATGAAATCATTTACTATTCTCTGCTGGCAGAGGAGGATGAGGAATATTGTCGCCAGGTTTTTGAGGGATGGACAAGTGACCAGCTGATGGAAGCCATCCGATCAGCCCATTCCATGGTGGATCAGGGTTATGTCTTATGATGATGTTCAGGCATTAATTCGGTTGTGTGTAAAGTCAGCTCTGTCATTTATTCCTGACGGCAGTGACAATTTCTCTCCCCCCTTCAGTCATGACCAAGTTGAATCCCTGGTGTGGTTATTAGAGGATGATCCGGCGTCTTTTGATGAGCATTATTCCTCCTGTCCCCAGCAAAAGTTGTCTGAGTGCATTTGTTCTGTGCAGTCTCTGATTAGTCAAGGTGTGTGTGAACCTGCTTTTGTTCAACCTGTGCTGCAGGCATGGTCAGATCTCCTGATTCCAGCAAAGCCACTGCATTCCAACTCTGCCATTACCCACCTACCTTTTCAAGGTTCTATCCGCCCATCGCCAATGACAACCTCAGCTTCAGCCCAGTTAATTCCGCTGCCCACCAAATATTATTACCCAGTCTCTACTGGTTGTACCTACCCTGCATACAACCCACCTGTCTCTTCTCAGCCGCCTACTAACCCACAAAAACTTCCTCCAGCTACTGTTCCCTCTACTCTGCCATATCCCAATCCTCCTTTCCAGTCCACTGCACCCCTTACCTACAGAGCTTCTGTGGCTAAGCCCAAGAAAAAAACGAAAGTTTTTCCCAACCAAGATGATCCTGCCAGTAACCCAACCTGTCTCCACACCAACCAATCTGCTCCAGTCTGCTTGCATGCCAGCTGAACCTGATTCTGCCAAACCTCTACCTGCTATGCGGCCAGTTTGCCAGCCTGATCCTGTATGCCAGCCTGAAGTTCCTGTGCCAGTTTGCCAGCCTGAAGTTGCTGTGCCAGTTTGCCAGCCTGAAGTTGCTGTGCCAGTTTGCCAGCCTGAAGTTGCTGTGCCAGTTTGCCAGCCTGAAGTTGCTGTGCCAGTTCCATCCACCCTGCCTGTTTCAGTGCCATCTGCCCTGCCTGTTTCAGTGCCATCTGCCCTGCCTGTTTCAGTGCCATCTGCCCTGCCTGTTTCAGTGCCATCTGCCCTGCCTGTTTCAGTGCCATCTGCCCTGCCTGTGAAGTTCCTGTCCGCTGCCCAGTCTGAGGTGTTCCTGCCCGCTGCCCAGCCCGACGACCCGGAGTTTGCTGCCCAGCCCGACGACCCGGAGTTTGCTGCCCAGCCCGACGACCCGGAGTTTGCTGCCCAGCCCGACGACCCGGAGTTTTCTGCCCAGCCCGACGACCCGGAGCCTGCTGCCCAGCTCGACGACCCGGAGCCTGCTGCTCAGCTCGACGACCCGGAGCCTGCTGCCCAGCTCGACGACCCGGAGCCTGCTGCCCAGCTCGACGACCCAGAGTTTGCTGCCCAGCTCGACGACCCGGAGTCTGCTGCCCAGCTTGATTTGCCCCTATCTGCATCCCAGCTTGATGTACTTTTTGCCCAACCTAAGATTTCTGTACCCACTGCCCAGCTTGAGCTGCACTTTGCCCTGTTAAAAGTCATGGACTTTCATCTGGCCCAACCTGATGTGACTTTATCTGCTGCCCAGCTTGACACCACGGACTTCCCCCAGCAACATCTAATTGGAGCGTCCGGAGGCCGCTCCTTTGGGGGGGGTACTGTCAGGGAAGGTTCCCCCTGCTGGTGTTACTGCCTGGTATTTGGCGTGCAGTACTGTGGCCCACCACCAGTCTTGGACTGTCGGGGGAGTTCTTCCCTGGTGGTGCTATGTTATCCTTGGGCTGCAGTACTGGCGTCCACCAGCGGGGGATTCTTGGCAGTATGGTGCATACAGCCCTTCCTGCGTTCAGGTGTAACCTGAACGTAATTAACAGGCTTATATATACCCGGCGTGTGCAATCAGTCCTCGCCCTGGTATCGGTCTACTTACCCTGATCTTGAGCTTGTATTTGACCCTGATTTCTGGACCTGATCCCTGGACCTGATCCTTGATCCCTGCCTGGACTTGTCCTCCCTGTGTCCTGATTACTGTCCCCATCCTTACCCATCTACTGACCTCCCATGTGTATGACCTTGGCTTGGCTCGTTTATGAATACGGTATTCCCCTTTATTTGTACATACTGTTTGTCGTTTTATTGTGCACTGGTGGTTCACACATTTGTAAATAAACACCTTTTATTTCACTACTCACCTTGTTTGGTTCCTCTGTGCGGTCACACAGTCTGATCTACCAGCATTCCTGACAGTTTATGTGCAATTAAACAGCACACTTGCAGTAAAAGCAACTACGTTTATGTGCAAATAAATAGCACACGTGCAGTAACAGCAACTACGTTTATGGGCAAATAAACAGCACACATGCAGTAACAGCAACTGCGTGTATGTGCAATTAAACAGCACACGTGCAGTAACAGCAACTAGGTTTATGTGCAAATAAATAGCACACGTGCAGTAAGAGCAACAGTGTTTATGGGCAAATAAACAGCACACGTGCAGTAACAGCAACTACGTTTATGTGCAAATAAATAGCATATGTGCAGTAATAGCAACTGCGTTTATGGGCAAATAAACAGCACACATGCAGTAACAGCGACTGTGTTTATGTGCAATTAAACAGCACACGTGCAGTAACAGCAACTACGTTTATGTGCAAATAAATAGCACACGTGCAGTAAGAGCAACTGCGTTTATGGGCAAATAAACAGCACACGTGCAGTAACAGCAACTGCGTTAATGTGCAATTAAACAGCACATGTGCAGTAACACCGAGTACGTTTAGGTGTAAACTAAACAGCACACAGGCAATACAACATGTTAGAACACTGCAGCTAGCACAATCTACTGCCTGACAAATAGGAATAGCTGATCTAGCTAAGCTATACAGTGTATAAATATATGTACAACTCCTAGGATGTACAGTATATATATCCTCTACACACTGTGGGCCGGATTCAGAAAGATGAGCGCATCTTTCTTCCGGCATAACGTATCTCCGATACGTTACGCCGCTGTAACTTTGGGCGCAAGTTCTGTATTCAGAAAGGACTTGCACCCTTAGTTACGGCAGCGCAATGTACGTGTTGCGGCGTAAGGCCGCCTAATTCAAATGGGGATGTTGGGGGCGTGTTTTATTTAAGTTTTTTACTTGACCCCGCGTTTTTGATGTTTTTTTTTAATGGAGCATGCGCCGTCCGTAAAATATCCCAGTGTGCATTGCTCCAAATTACGCCGCAAGGACGTATTGGATTCAACGTGAACATAAATGACGTAAAGCCGTATTCGCGAACGACTTACGCAAACGACGTAAAAATTTCAAAACTCGTAGCAGGAACGACGGCCATACTTAACATTAGCCACGCTTCATATAGCAGGGGTAACTATACGCCGAAAAAAGCTTAACGTAAACAACGTAAAAAAATGCACCGGCGGGACGTACGTTTCTGAATTGGCGTATCTAGCTCATTTGCATATTCCTCACGTAACTATACGGAAGCGCCACCTAGCGGCCAGCGTGATTATGCAGCCTAAGATACGACGGTGTAAGACACTTACACCAGTCAGATCTTAGGGATATCTATTCGTAACTTATTCAGGCGCATCTATCTATCTATCTATCTATCTATCTATCTATCTATCTATCTATCTATCTATCTATCTATCTATCTATCTATCTGGTAGAAAAGACACTGGGGCTGATTTACTATTCTCTGTGCGCTGCGCTGGTTCATGCCTTAATTAGTACTCTGGGTGAAGCCTTAATTAGGCGCATGAACCAGCGTAGCAGCGGGCGCATTGTAATTGATATGTAAAGCCGCACCGAACTCCCTATAGAAGTCTATGGGAGAAATCAAAAGTGTTCATATTAAAGGCTAATATGCAAGTTTTGTCCTAAAAAGTGTTTGGGGACCTCAGTCCTGCCCCAGGGGACATGTATCAACATTTTTTTTATTTTTTAAAACGGCCGTTTTTTCGGGAGCAGTGAATTTATTAGTGCTTAAAGTGAAACAATAAAAGTGAAATATTCCTTTAAATTTCGTACCTGGGGGGGTGTAAAGTAAGCATGTGAAATAGCGCATTTTTCCCGCACTTAGAACTGTCCCTGCACAAAGTGACATTCTGAAGGAAAAAAGTCATTTAAAATTCACACGCGGCAATAATGAATTGTCGGCTCCCGCCAATTCTAAAGGGATTCATTCATAAAGGAAAAAAAAATGTATGGGGGTCCCCCAAATTAAATTACCAGGCCCTTCAGGTCTGATATGGATATTAAGGGGAACCCCGCCGTAAAAAAAAAAAAAAATGGCGTGGGTTCCCCGCAAATATCCATACCAGGCCCTTCAGGTTTGGTGTGGATTTTAAGGGGAACTCCACCCCAAATTAAAAAAAAAAATGGCGTGGAGTCCCCCTAAAAATCCACACCAGACCCTTATCCGAGCACGTTGACCGGGCCGGCCGCAGAAAAGAGGGGGGGGACAGAGTGCGCCCCCCCTCTCCTGAACCGCACCAGGCCACATGCCCCCATGTCCCCATGTTGATGGGGACAAGGGCCTCATCCCCACAACCCTTGCCCGGTGGTTGTGGGGGTCTGCGGGCAGGGGGCTTATCAGAATCTGGAAGACCCCTTTAACAAAGGGGACCCCCATATCCTGCCCCACCCCCTATGTGAAATGGTAATAGGGTAAATTGTACCTCTACCATTTCACCAAAAGAAAAATGTCAACAGTGTTAAAAATTACAGTAGCCGGTTTTTGACAAATCTTTTATTCTCTTCTTTCCGCGGTTCTTCTTTTCTTCTTTCATTCGGGTTTCTTCCTCTGCTTCTTTCTTGGGTCTTCTCGTCTCATCTTGCCCGACGTCCCTCTCCTTCCGTCGGCCTTCTCGTCCTGCATCTTGCCCGGTGTCTTGCCTTCTCGTCCACATCTCTTTCTTCCCCGGACGCAGCGCTTGAAATTGAATTAGCCGCCGTGTTCCGCTCCTAGGACCCGCCCCCCTCTGACGCCACAAGTAAACTCATTTGAAAGTCATGTGCGTCAGAGGGGGGTGGGGTCACAGAGCGTCACACGGCGGGAAAATTCAATTTCAAGCGCGCCGTCCGGAGAAGAAGAAGCCGCCGCACTATGCGGACGAGCTTCCAATTGAAGTTCCCGCCGTGTGACGCTCATGTGACCCCTCTGACGCACATATACCACACGCAGACTTTCATATGAGTTAACCTGTGGCGTCAGAGGGGGGCGGGTCCCAAGAGCGGAACACGGCGGGGTCTTCAATTTCAAGCGCAGCACCCAGAAGAATAAGAAGATGTTGGACGAGAAGGCTGACGGACGGAGATGAAGATAGGAGAAGACGTCGGGCAAGATGTGGACGAGAAGACCCAAGAAAGAAGCAGAGGAAGAAACCCGAATGAAAGAAGAAGAAAAACCGCAGAAAGAAGATTTTATTAAAAGATTTGTCAAAAACCGGCTACTGTAATTTTTCACACTTGACACTTTTTTGGTGAAATGGTAGAGGTACAATGTACCCCATTACCATTTCACACAGGGGGGGGCGGGATCTGGGGGTCCCCTTTGTTAAAGGGGTCTTCCAGATTCTGATAAGCCCCCCGCCCGCAGACCCCCACAACCACCGGGCAAGGGTTGTGGGGATGAGGCCCTTGTCCCCATCAACATGGGGACATCCTCCCCTTGTTGAGGGCATGTGGCCTGGTGCGGTTCAGGAGAGGGGGGGCCGCACTCTGTCCCCCCCTCTTTTCTGCGGCCGGCCAGGTTAACGTGCTCGAAAAAGGGTCTGGTGTGGATTTTTAGGGGGACTCCACGCCATTTTTTTTTAAATTTGGGGTGGAGTTCTCCTTAAAATCCACACCAGACCTGAAGGGCCTGGTATGGATATTTGGGGGGACCCCACGCCATTGTTTTTACAGCGGGGTTCCCCTTAATATCCATTCCAGACCTGAAGGGCCTGGTAATTGAATTTGGGGGAACCGCCACACATTTTTTTTTTGTTTTAATGAGCAATGACTGTATTCTTTATAGCCATGAGTACTTTTAAATTACTTTTTTTTTTCACTTCAGAAATGACATCTTGTACAGGGACAGTTCTAAGCACGGGAAACATGCGTGTAAACCCCCTCCCCCTGTATGAAATTTAAAGGAATATTTCACTTTTATTGTTTCACTTTAACCACTTCCATACCGCACCTATTCTGGCACTTCTCTCCTTCATGTAAAAATTATATTTTGTTCCTGGGAAATTACTCAGGACCCCAAAACATTACATATATTTTTTTAGCAGACACCCTAGGGAATAAAGTGACGGACATTTTTTATTTGATTTCCAACGGTATTTGCGCAATAATTTTTTTAACGCCTTTTTTTTTGGCCCAAAAAAAAAACGGTTTCATGAATTAAAAAATAACAAAACAGTAAAGTTAGCCCAATTTTTAGGGATAATGTGAAAGATGATGTTACACCGAGTAAATAGATACCTAACTTGTCACGCTTTAATATTGCACACACTCATGGAATGGCGCCAAACTTCGGGACATAAAAATATCCATAGGCGATGCTTGATTTTTTTTTACAGGATACCAGTTCAGAGTTACAGAGGAGGTCTAGGGCTAGAATTATTGCTATCGCTCTAATGCACGTGTCAATACCTCACATGTGTGGTTTGAATGGTGTTTACATATGTGGGCGGGACCTACATGCATATTCACTTCTGAGTGCGAGCTACTAGGGACAGGGCTGTTTTTTTTTTTTACCTAATATTTTTATTTTTGCACTTTTTGTCACTTTTTTTATTTTGGATCACTTTTCTTCCTATTACAAGGAATGTAAACATCCCTTGTAATAGGACTAGTGTGTGACAGGTCCTCTTTATGGAGAGAGGCGGGGTCAATAAGGCTGGAAAGCATGGTATTGTAAAATAAAAAATAAAAAAAAGATCTCATGCTTTCAGCTGCAATCATGTTCGTTCAGCACAGTGGTGTAGTGTATAGCACTTTGACCTAGCAGCAAAAGGGTCGCTGGTTCGAATCCCGCCCGTGACACCACCTGCCTGGAGTTTTCTCTCCCTGTGCCTGCGTGGGTTTCCTCCCACAATATAAAAACATGCTGTAAATCGGATCCGGTATAAATAAGCCCTAATATGCAGTAGTATATTTAGGTTTTGTGCTGCCCTAGGCCTGACTACATTTCTGCACCTCCTAATAGAAAAATGACCCACCCTTCCTGTCAAAGCCACACCCTGTTTTTGTATGACTCGCCCATGAATTTTCAGGGGACACACACACTAGTTCTGGGGGGGGGGAGGGGGGCACTGGATTCCCTTAATTTGCATAGTTTTTCTCTCACTTCCTGTTTGGCTATGGGGCAGGAAGTGAAGGCAAATCTCCCCAATTAGACACAGATAATACAAACGAAACTGACAGGGGCTATAACCCTCCCTCCCTCCAAAATTAAAGAAAATAAAAAGTGTTGATTATAGTTCTAGTTTAAGCACAAATTTCAGAGAGTTTTATTGAGAGGCCTAAGAAAATATAACCATGCCAATAGGCCAGGATACAGTGTTGCTAATATGTATGAGTGTGTGTTAGGGCCCCCCACAAACACCACCCAATGTTAAATAAACCATTTTCTTAATTTGCAAATAAGTATTATCTGCTAATTTTTGGGGGATGCCTGCACCCCTAATAGGGTGAAGACACCTCACAAATGTTGTCACTTTCTACTTCAAATTCATTCACTTCCTGTCACATAGCCAAATAGGAAGTGAGGGTAAAACCTTACTAATGTCTTTTGTTGAGGACACAGATCAATCTAAATAGTTTCCCATTATGGAAATTGCATTTTGCTGTGTACACCCCAAATTATTAGGGATCTTGGACTTTGGGAGTCTATTTACTAAAGGCAAATCCACTTTGCATTACAAGTGGACAAGCAAGGAAGAAAACAAAAAACTTTGCTTCTACAGGATTGGATGTTAAAACCGTGAGTGCTTCCTCTGATTTTCAGCGACTACGCTTGTACTGCAGAGTGGCTTTGCCTTTACTAAACCCCAAACTAACTAATCATTTCGGGTGTACACAGCAGTGCAATTTGCTTAATGGGGACACTAGTTAGATTGACCCTAAGAAAAGTCATTGGTAGGGTTTTAACCTCACTTCCTGTTCAGCTGTGACAGGAAGTGAAGCCAATTTTAAGAAAAGGGACACAAAGCTCAACCCCCAAAAAAACACAAGCAGGGGCTCTAACACTCACTTGGCTTCCCTCAAACACCCACAATTAGAATAGGATTGCCTTGCGCTAGATTTAAGCACAGTGCTGTAAATCAGCACTTCAAGCCTGTCCACCAATACCCCCCCCCCCCCAACAGGCCATGTTTGCAGGTTTTCCTTCATCTTGCACATGTGCTTTAAAAGACAGTCTGGACAGCAATTCTTTTTTTTTTTTCAAATAACAATTTTTTATTTTCGAAAAAAGGTCAATACAAAATGTAGCAGCATTTCAAGTGTAAGATAATAGAGGTAATACAAAAATTCCAGCTGAATGTGCTTACACAGCGGCCACATTCTTGGTTATACATTCAGTAATGTATAAAACAACTAGGTAACAAAGAGGAGAGGAGAAGAAGTGAGAGGGTAGAGTAGAAGAAGAAGATGGGGAAGGAAGAGAAAAGAAAGAAAGGGGGGAGGAGAGAGAGAAAAAAGAAAGAGAAGGGGGGAGACTGGGGGAAGGGGAGGGGGGGGGAGCAGGCAGGAGTGTCGGGTGAGGTAGTGTACCTTGGTGGTCTGTTGTCAGCTCACGGCGGGTCCTCCACCGAATGCCACCTCTCCCAGACCAGGTCATGGTCCTCCAGCCTATCCCGAATCCTAGCTGTCATTTTTTCCATAAGCTCTACATCCTTGACCCTAGCATAAAGGGCTTCCTGGGGTGGGGGCGTTGGTTTCTTCCAATAAAGTGCTATCAGGCACCTCGCAGCTGTGGTTATGTGTCTCAGGAGTTTCTTATAGGGTTTAGCTATGCGGGGTTGGGATAGGCCCAGTAGGAACAGCTTCGGGGAGAGGGGTATGGGTGCCTCCACGAGGCGGGTCAGGAGCTCTTGCACCCGAGTCCAAAACTGGACTATCAAGGGACAGGTCCAGTAAATGTGGAACAATGTGCCCCTGGCCTGGTTGCACCGCCAGCATCGGTCAGAGGTGGAAGGATAAATCCTGTGGAGGACGTCTGGGGTCAGGTACCAAAAGAACAGCACTTTATATGTATTTTCCTTATAGAGGGTGCAGATTGAGCTCTTGGCCGCCTGCCTCCAGACCGCCCTCCACTCATCCTCTTCGAGCTCCCCTCCCAGCTCCTTCTCCCAACGGAGCATGTAGGTGTGTTTGCCTTTAGTTTGTAAGGGGTATTCATTTAGAATTTGATAGATATCTGATATGAGGCCCCTGCGGGCTGTGCCCTCGAGTATGATGCGCTCAAATGGGGTCGGTTTTGAGAAAAGGAGCCGGGGGGCCATCGTGTGGGCGTAGTGGCGGATCTGTAGGTAGCTGAAAAAGGCTTGTCGTGGAATGTCGTGTTTGGCTTGGAGCTCAGTGAAGGAGTGCAGGGTGCGGGATCTGGGGTCTACTAGGTGACCAAAGTGAAACAGATTTCGCGATGCCCAGGGCCATGACATCTGGTGGGTGAGACTCGTCGGTAGTTTAGGGTTATAGAGGAAGGAGGTCAGCAGGGAGCTATCAGACGTGAGTCGACAGTCTTGGGCTAGCCTCCTCCAGGTACTTTGCAGCTGCCGCATGGAACCCAGCAAACGTCCGGGTTCCACCGTCGCGTTTGCGTTCCATAAAAGATTATTGGGGTGTATTGGGGCCAGCCAAATCTTTTCCACCTCCGTCCACCTGTTGTAGGACTTCTGGGGAAACCATGATGCCACCGCTCGAAGTTGCGAGGCCTGGTAATATTTGACCAGGTCAGGGAAGGCCAGTCCTCCCTCGGTGCGCGCGGCCGTCATGACCGAACGTGGGATCCTGTGGCGCTTGTAGTTCCACACATACCGGAGGAGGTCCGCTTGTAGGGCGCGCAGGTGAGCGTACGGGACCGGGATTGGTAAGGTCTGGAAAAGGTACAGCAGTTTTGGCAGGATCACCATCTTTATGGCTGCTATCCGGCCCAAAAGGGATATCTGGTGAGACTTCCATTTATGGATCAACGCCCTTATTGAGCTGTATAGGGGGGGGAAATTGGCCTGGTACAAGGATGCGAAGTTCGGGGTGAGCTGGACCCCCAGGTATTTCAGGGAGGTTCGCTCCCAGTGGTACGGGAAAACGGACTGTAAGTGCAAGGCCTCGGGTCCGGGCATATTAATTGGCATGGCCATAGACTTGGACGTGTTGGTTTTATAACCCGAAAGGACCCCGTAGCGTTCCAGTTCCCTTTGTAAGTTGGGTAAGGAGATGCGGGGACGCGTCAAGGTCAGAATGATGTCGTCGGCAAAGAGGGAAATTTTAAATTCCCTTCCCCTTACTGGGATACCCCGAATATCCGGGTTGCCGCGAATCGTTGCTGCTAGAGGTTCTATGCAAAGGGCGAAGAGGAGGGGGGACAGAGGGCACCCCTGGCGAGTGCCATTAGTAACGGGGAAGGTGGATGAAGTGGCAAAGGGAGTTTTCACCTGTGAAATCGGATTAGTATAGAGGTGTCGGACCGCCTGGAGGAAAGGTCCCCCAAAACCCATGTGTCTTAACGTGGCGAGCATGAAGGGCCAGCCAAGGCGGTCAAACGCCTTTTCTGCGTCTAGACTCAGGAGCAAGGACTCCGAGCCCTCCCTGCCCGCCACGTCAATTAGGTCAATCACCTTTCTCGTGTTGTCTCCCGCTTGGCGGAGGGGGACAAAGCCCACCTGGTCTTTATGGACCAGGGAGGGTAAGACTACGTTTAAGCGGAGGGAGAGGACCTTCGTAAAGATCTTAAGATCTGAGTTCAGCAGGGCTATTGGCCTGTAGCTGGCGCATAATGCGGGGTCCTTGTCTGGTTTAGGGATAAGGGTGATAAATGATCGCTGCATGTCTTGTGGGATGGGGGTACGTTGTAGAAAGGCGTTGAAGAGCTTCGTCATATGGGGAAGGAGTGTGGGGAGGAAGGTCTTGTAATATTCGTATGGGAACCCGTCTGGGCCTGGGGATTTGCGAGCGGGTAGGGCCTTAATGGCCAAGGTCAGTTCCTCTCCTGTAATGGGAGCGTTTAGGGAGGCCAGGTCCTCCGGTTTTAGCCGAGGGATGCCCGCCTGTGTCAGGTATCGTGTCATCCTATCTAACAGGTCCGGGGAGGGGGGGTTATGGGGGATTTCTGGCTTGTTGTACAAGTCCGCGTAAAATGCTGCGAATGCATCCGCAATACTTTGGGGGTGTGATACAATATTACCCGATCTGTCCTGGACCTGGTGCGGGGTGGAGGCGAGTGCGCGGTCTGTTAGTTTCCTTGCCAATAAAGCTTGCGCCTTGTTGCCCTTGTCATAGTATACCTGTCGTAGGCGAACTAGGGCTTTCTCGACTCGACCCAGCGCCAGGTCCCGGAGTGTTGACTGTACCAGGGCGATACGTTTAAGGAGCATTAGGGAGGGTGAGGTCAGTAGGCGATTTTCTAGGGTTCAGAGCTGCGTTTCCGCCTGCTCTCTAGCCGACTCAGCGTTCCGTTTTAGGGCCGAAGAGATGGCCATGCAACGTCCTCTGATTACCGCTTTATGCGCGGCCCATAGAGTGGCAGTGGAAATGTCCTGGGTGTCATTTTCGTTAAAGTAGAGTTGAAGGGCAGAGTCTATTTCCATTTTAGAGGGGGTGTGCTTCAGAAGGAAATCATTTAGACGCCAGTTATAGGGCCTACGGGTGGGGGCGTTCAGGTCAAGGGTCAAGGTAATGGGGGCATGGTCGGACCAGGAGATGGGCAGAATCCGTGCTGTCTCAGTAACACGTAACGTGGTGTTGTTTAGTAGGAAATAATCTATGCGCGAGTGCGTATGGTGGGGGGATGAGTAAAATGTAAACTGGCGGTCCCCTGGGTGAAGCGCCCTCCAAGCATCAAACAAAGCATGCCTCCTCGTTAGCTGGCGGAAGAGCCTAGAGTCCCGCAAGGCCCTTGCCTGCGAGGCCCGAGGATTCACCACCAGGCGATCCCAGGTAGCCGAATGAGGTAGATTAAAGTCCCCTCCCACTACCAATAGGTCGTGGGGGGATCTGGCCAGACGAGCAAAAACCCGACCTAGGAATCTATGCTGATGTGCATTGGGGGCGTACAGCGTGCATAGGGTTATGTCCCGTGAGTGCCACGTTCCCCGCAGTATAATGAAGTGGCCTAGGGGGTCTATGTAGGAGTCTGTGCAGGTGAAGGGGGTGCCCTTTTTTACCAAAATTGCTACCCCTGCCCGTTTCCGTGAGCTAAAGGCCTGATATATTAAGGGGAAATATCTGGACGCGAACGCAAAGGAGTCGCCCTTAGAGAAGTGCGACTCCTGTACCATTACTATCTCCGCCCCTGACTGCCTAAATTCCCTAAGTGCCAGATGACGTTTCCTGTTGGAGTTAAGCCCGTGGACGTTCAGGGATAGTAACTTAGCCATACTGTGGGTGGAGTGACCGTGGTTCATACTTAGCTGGAGTCAGGTGCGTTGCATTCGGTTCTGGGAGGGCGAGTGGAGGAGCCGCCGGGCCGACAGCCACCTGGACGCGCCGTCGGGTCCTGCCTGCGGGGGGGGGGAGAGAGAGGTGTCTGAAAAGAAAGAGAAAGATGAGAGCAAAAGACCAAAAAAAGCACACATCAACATTCAACAACGTGGGCCCGAGTGGCCTAGGGGCCCTCAGGTCCCAACAGTTCCTTAAGGACCTCCCGACCAAAATGTCCAAAAATGTGGGTCGGGGGGGCAAGGGGGTGGCGTGGAGAGGTTCCACTAGGGGGATTGGGAAGGAAGGAACTCTCAGGCTATCAGCCATGGGGGGGGTCCGTACTCAGAAGGGCAGCCTCTACGGTGTCTCGTCCAAGACAGGCCCGATGTGTAGCGTTAAGGTAGGGCTGGGGCAACCGGGGGGTAAAATAACTGAATAACAACAAAAAAAATAAAAATAAATCAAGAGGGCTTCATGTAGATTTCTGGGCGGCTCTTGTGGCCAGGGCGGCCGTCTCAGGTGGGGCTGTGCCTGGGGGATTTTCGGGCAGGGTCACGTCCCCTGGGGCGTCTGGGCGGGGGGACTCTCTGCCAGACCACTGGTGGAGGGGGTGGCGTGGCCACAAGGTCCCAATCCGGCAACTGGGGGACGGGGATGTCCAGGGTTCTGCAGAAGGCGTCTAGGTCCTCCGGGTAACGCAAGGTGGCAGAGGTCCCCTGGTGGGTGGCGGACAGGCTAAAGGGAAAGCCCCATCGGTAGACAATGTCTCTGTCCTGTAAGGTACGGAGCAGGGGTTGTAGTAGCCGTCGTTTCTGCAGGGTGATCCAGGAGAGGTCCGGGTAGAGCTGTAGTGGGTTGTTGTGAAAGATTAGGTTGCGAATGGGGC
Source organism: Rana temporaria (assembly GCF_905171775.1). Classification (NCBI taxonomy): domain Eukaryota; kingdom Metazoa; phylum Chordata; class Amphibia; order Anura; family Ranidae; genus Rana; species Rana temporaria. Next base: position 191,615,617 of record NC_053493.1, on the reverse strand, counting down.
GCGCTTTACGCATTATAGCTTCCTTCATCGGGTAGGAGTTTACACGGCATATAACATCGCGCGGTTTGGAGGCAGGACCCTTTGGCTTAAGGGCTCTGTGGGCTCTATCCATCTCAATGGGCTTGTCAGCTGGTGCGCCCAGTATGTCGTTGAATAAATTCTGGAGGGTCAGCTGGAGGTCCTCCGCCCCGTCGACTTCGGGGAGACCGCGTATGCGGATATTGTTGCGGCGCCCCCTATTGTCCAGGTCTTCAATGTGCCGCTGCATATCCCTGAGCATAAGGTGATGGTCTGATGCCTGAGTTTGGGTGCGGTGCACCGCCAGTTTAGTCTCTTGTATCTCCTCCTCCGCCATCTCCACTCTGTCAGCTAAGTGCTTGAGGCCTGTGTGTAGGGCCTGTATTTCAGTGCGGCATGTCGCCTTAACGTCTTCAATCAATTGTTTGAAATCCTCTTTCGTGGGGAAGGCCTGCATATAGGACTGCCATGGCGGGGGAGGATATTGGGGAGCTCCTCTGGTGCCAGTGGGGTTATAAAGTGGATCGGTGGGGGACGGTCGGTGGCTGGAGACCAGTTCTGCGTGCCTTCTGGGCTCTAGGGGGGGGGGGGGGTTGATGGGATGAGTCCCATGGTTCGGACCAGGCCTCAGCCTGATCCCCCAGTGAGGTGGGGGCCCCTCCGTGCCACGGGGTGCTATTGCTGGCCATGGCTGCATATGAAGGGGGAGAGATCCCTCTCCGATCTCCGACCCCGGGCTGGATGGCCTGATGGATCTGTCCCCTGGCTGCAGGGGAGGTGTATTGAGGCCTAGCACTGGCTGAGACGCTGCCCTGCTCTGGGGAGCTCATGGAGGCCTGGGAGTTGGTGGGGGCTTGGAGAGCCGGAAAGTCCTCCCCAGTGAACGTGGGAGAGGAGGAGTGCTGGGCCCCGTTTTGGAAGTCCTGATCCGGGGCGGTGCGGAGCAGACGGGGGAAGGCCCCCGTACATTGGGTGTCCCGGTCCCGGGGGTCGGGGATGGTTGCGGCCTGTGCCGCATGGTCCGCGGCAGGGGGGCAGGGGTGCGGGGTTCCACTCACCCGTTGCTGGGAGCCATCCGGGCTCTCAGAGGAGGCCGAGGTCTGCGATCGGGTCGGGGATGGCTCTGGATGGCTGGTCTGAGGTGAGCGAGGGGGAGACGTCCCTGTGTTGAACGTGGCCGCGTCCGGCGCCATCTTGTCCCCTTCACCCGGCGGCATGTCGGGTGGCTTAAAGTAGCGCTCGAAGGTCGTGGAGGAGCCTGGCGGGGGTTGGGATGATCCCCGTGCCTTTGTGGATCTGGTGGTCCGCGAACCGCCCATGGATGGCTGCAGAATCCCCCGGTTTTCTGCCTAAGTGCTGCGGGCTGGAGAGGAGCTCTCAGGGGATGCTTCCTTCCAGGCTGGCTTCCGGTCACGCCCCCCTGGACAGCAATTCTTGATAAGAGAAATCCACAAAACATGTCCTGTCGGGGGTACTTGAGGGCTGAGGACCACTGCAGTAAAAAGAAAAATACTTACCACGTTGTCTTTAATTTCCTGGAGAATAAACATGGCAAACATTTCATGATTACACACCAGGAAAGAAGCTTAGACAAAAATCACACCTAATTTGTTAGGCCCAAACCTATTTTAGCTGCAGCTGTCAAAATCTGTAGCATGAAAAAGTAACAAAAAACAAACTTCAAAATTTTAAAGTAATTTTTATTGGTCAACAAAAACAAGGAAAGCAAAAGAGACAAACAAACACACACACACAAACAAAAATACACTTCAAAAATCAAAATAAACATAGGTTAACCCTCCCAACATCTTCAGAAATATTTTTCAAAATAAGGCAGCAGAGACAAATACATCAAAGTGAACATCATTTAAAAATAAACAAAAAACATTGGTAAAATAAACATGCTCCAAAACACATTTCTGTTTAGCAACAACATGCCTGCCAGCCTGCCCCTCTGAGGGCAGCTGAGGACTGAGCTTTTTATAACATGTGTGCTTGTGTGCTAGTAATGAAGCAATTGAAATCACATGAACAAATGTCAGTCTCTAGTTTGGGTGAGCTTGTAAGTGCTTACACCTGGTAAGGATGTCCTTAAATTACTAACTCACCCACGCTCTATGAGCATGAGACATCCAAGTGATTTTCACCCTTTAAAAAGAAAGGAAAAAAAATTCTAAGTGTCTGAGCATGCTCACATGCAGGAACAAAGCTGCAATGGCTGCTGAAAGCATGAGAGCTGTGTTTTTTCCCCCCTGAACTCATGCTTTCCAGGCTGAAGGGGAGGTCTTAGTGAATTATTACGTAACAAAAATAAATAATAAGAATTAAAATGCCCCTGTCCCTAGTAGCTCCCAATCAGAAGCGAACACGCACAATTTTTTTTTCAGGTTACCAGTTTAGAGTTACAGAGGAGGTCTAGTGCTAAAAGTATTGCTCTCGCTCTAACGCATGCGTCAATACCTCACATGTGTGGTTTGAACGATGTTTACATATGTGGGCAGGACTTACATAAGACCCGCCCACATATGTAAACACGTTCAAACCACACATGTGAGGTATTGACGCGTGCGTTAGAGCGAGAGCAATACTTTTAGCAATAGACCTCCTCTGTAACTCTAAACTGGTAACCTGAAAAAAAAAAAAAAACGTCGCCTATGGTGATTTTAAAGTACTGAAGTTTGGCGCCATTCCATGAGTGTTTGCAATAGTAAAGTTTGACATGTAAGGTATCTATTTACTCGGTGTAACATCATCTTTCACAGTATCGCCAAAAATTGGGCTAACTTTAGTGTTTTGTTATTTTTTAACCACTTGAGCCCCAGACCATATTACTGGTCAATGACCGGGCCAGTTTTTGCGATTCGGCACTGCGTCGTTTTAACTGACAATTGCGCGGTGGTGCGACGTGGTTCCTAAACAAAATAGGCATCTTTTTTTTCCCCACAAATAGATTTTTTTTTGGTGGTATTTGATCACCTCTGCGTTTTTTCTTTTTTTTTGGTAAAAAACAAAAATAGAGCCAAATTTTTTTTTAAAAACAAAAATCATTTTTACTGTTTGCTATAATAAATATCCCCAAAATTAACTAAAAATAATATATTTTTCCCTCAGTTTAGGCCGATACATATTCTTCAACATATTTTTGGTTCCAAAAAATCGCAATAAGCGTTTGATTGGTTTGCGCAAAAGTTATAGCGTCTACAAAATAGGGTATAGTTTTTTGGCTTTTTTATTAATATAGTTCTTTTTTACTAGTAATGGCGGCGATCAGCGATTTTTATCAGTACTGCGACATTATGGCGGACACATTTTTGGAACCATTGGCATTTTTCTAGCGACCAATGTTCTAAAAAGGCATTGCTTACTATAAAAATGTCACTGGCAAGGAAAGGGGTTAACACTAGGGGTGAGGGAGGGGTTAATTATGTTCCCTGGGTGTGTTCTAACTGTAAGGGGGTGGGACTGACTAGGGGAAATGACAGATCACTGTTCATACATTGTATAAACAGACGATCAGGCATTTCCCCCCCTGACAGGACCGGGATAAAGGGAAACTCCACGCCAAATTTCAACAAGAAACTGGCGCGGGTCCCCCTCCAGGGGTACATTAGGCTCCTCGGCTTGGTCTGGAATGTGAGGGGTTAAACCCACGCCAAAAACCAGCGTGGGGTCCCCCCAGATCCAGACCAAACCCCCATCCCAGGCACGCAGTCTGGCCCGGACAGGAATGGGGGTGGGGACGAGCGAGCGCCCCCCCTCCTGAGCCGTACAAGACCGCATGCCCTCGACAGGGGGCAGTGTGTGCTTTGAGGGAGGGGGGCACTGCCCCCCCACCCCAAAGCACTCTTGTCCCCATGTCGATAGGGACAAGAGCCTCTTCCCGACAACCCTGGCCGTTGGTTGTCGGGGTATGCGGGCGGGGGGCTTATCAGAATCTGAGAGCCCCCTTTAACAAGGTGGCCCCCAGATTCCGGCCCCCCCACCCTATGTGAATGAGTATGGGGTACATTGTACCCCTACCCATTCACCTGGGGAAAAAATGTAAAAAAAATAATACACCACACACATTTATAAATTAATTTATTAGTCAGCTGGGGGTCTTCTGCCGGGGGCCCCCCCCACCACCCCATTGGGCCACGGGCTTCGTCGTCTTCCACCGGGGCCCCCCACCCCATAAAGCTCTTTTACATTCGGGGGGCCCAGGCTTCGCTGCTTTCTGCCGGGGGGTGCACCTACCCCCCCCGGGCTTCTACGCTGTTTTCCGCCGGGGGCGACACCCGTGGGCTTCTGCGCCGTCTTCCGCCAGGGCCCCCTTCACCATGAAGCTCCTTGCTTATGGGGGAGGGCCGCGGGCTTCGTCGCCGTTTTCCGCCGGGACCCCCTTCACCATGAAGCTCCTTGCTTATGGGGGAGGGCCGCGGTCTTCGTCGCTGTCTTCCGCCGGAGGGCGCCACCCTCCGGGCTTCTGCGGTGCCTTTCACTTCTGCCTGGCACCTCCGCGAGGGCCAGGGCTTCTCTACGCTGTCTTCTGCCAGAGGGCGCCACCCTCCGGGCTTCTGCGGTGCCTTCCGCTTCTGCCTGGCACCTCCGCGAGGGCCAGGGCTTCTCTACGCTGTCTTCCGCCGGAGGGCGCCACCCTCCGGGCTTCTGAGGTGCCTTCCGCTTCTACCTGGCTCCTCCGCGGAGCCCAGGGCTTGTCTCCGCTATCTTCTTCCTTCTCTTCCATTCGATGTTGACACGACGAGGTCCGGCGCTGGAATGCCGTCTGAGCGGTGGGCATCGAGTTATATAGGGCTCCACGGAGGAGACAGGCAGAAGAGGGAACAGAGAAGACAGCGGAAAGAAAGCCCTGTCCCCCGGAGGAGACAGGCAGAAGAGGGAACAGAGAAGAAAGAAGCGGAAAGAAAGCCCTGGCTCCGCGGGGGAGACAGGCAGAAGAGGGAACGCCAAGACACCAGAGAAAAGACCGGGGAGTTGGCGCACCCCCGGCAGAAGACGAACAAGACCGGAGCCCTGGCGGAAGGCACCGGAAAGACCGGGGGATAGGCGCCATCCCCCGGCAGAAGTCGCCGAAATCCGGATGCCCCCCCCTAATGAAAAAGAGCTTAAATGGGTTGGGGGGCCCCGGCGGAAGGCACCGGAGAGGACCGAGGGATGGCGCCCTCCCCCAGCAGAAATTGGCGAAGCCCAGGGCCCCGGCGGAAGATCGGGAGAGAAGAAACCCCCCCTTGTGAAAGAGCTAAAGAAGAAAGGGGGGGCCCCCGGAGCTGACTAATAATGTGCCGTGCGCCAGGTCTATAGTGGTGCTCAATGCGCCCTCTCCTGGGCGCACTGAGCACTTTAGTAACTAAGGAAATACACTGCACTAGCAGCGTATTTCTTTAGTAAATGTCAAAACAGCTGCTACTCCTGCTTTTGCTCCATGAGTCATGGAGTAAAGGCTTGGTAAATCAGCCCCACTGTGTGTGTGTGTCTCTCTCTCTCTAACTGACTGACTGTCTGATCTGTTCTTTAACAACCCTGCAACACACTACACGCGGCCGACTTGCAGGCGGCCTTATATAGTGTAGGGCGTGTACTAAACCCCCTGAGCTATAATTGGCCAAAGCCACCCTGGCTTTGGCCAATTATGGCTCTCAGTTTTTTGTGCGCTGTGATTGGCCAAGCATGCAGGGTCATAGTGCATGCTTGAGCAATCATCAGCACGCAATGCCGCAGTAAATTATGGGCCGTTGCGCGTCACTCGAAATTGGCGCGAACGACCCATTTTGTTTGAATTTCGTCGAACAGACGATGTTTGAGTCGAACATACGTTCGAGTCGAACACAAAGCTTATCCCTAGTCTACAGCTAACAGTGCTGTCAGTGGACACAGTGCATCCTCAGCATGTGGCCATGGGGCACGCTTGGCCTTTTTTTCAGCAGAAGAGTTGGTAGAGTGAATGACCAAGCCGTCCTCATCCTCTATCACCCAGGCTCAGAGTACTGTGGCTGCCAATGCAACTGCCAAAAGCGGCCTCTTCCATCGGCTCAATGTCATCATCAGTCACTCATTCCCTAGTTCACTATCATGTCCTGAGGAGTCCCTCGAACTGTTCGACCACAGTGTAGGGTAAGTGCTGCAGGAGGATGTGCAGCATTTTGAAGGCTCCGATGATGGTACCCAGGTTGAGGATGAAGGCAGTAACATGAGCCCAGAGAGAGGGGACGCCCAAGAAGGACAAGGAACTTCCCCCAGCTACAGCATATTTTTTTTTTTTTTTTTATGAAAACTTATATAGCGCAACACATGCGAACTTAATCGCCTCTGGGCGCTTGTTGTTCCTGTCTCCTTTGGTATCAAAAGAGATGAGTCTTGATCTTTCTCCTGAACGCCAAGTGGTTCTCCTCCAACCGAATGCTGGTTGGTAAAGCGTTCCATAGTCTAGGCCCTTGGACCGCAAATCTCCTTTCTCCTTTGGACTTGTAGTTGGCTTTCGGTATCTGGAGGAGATTTTGATTGGTGGATCGCAGAACGCGATTGGGATTATGAGCTTTTATTTTTTCGCATAGATAATGGGGATCATTCCCATAGATACATCTATGCGTTAGACAGAGTGCTTTAAAAGTGATTCTGTCTTTTACTGGTAACCAGTGAAGGGTTCTCAGTGAAGGTGAGATTGATTCCCAGGGTTTTTTCCCAGTCACAAGTCTAGCGGCCGTATTTTGAACGACTTGTAGACGAGCGATTTGGTACTTGGGGAGTCCGAGGTAAAGGGCATTTGCATAGTCCAATCTGGAGTTTACAATAGCTCCCACCACGACCGCTATGTCTTCCTTGGGAATAAAAGGAGTACGTCTGCGTAGTAGGCGCAGCAGATGTGAGATCCGCTGACTACTGACCCTATTTGTGCATCCATTGTCATGTAGGAGTCAAAGATGACCCCAAGACTTTTGACTTTGGCGCTAGGGGTGATGATTTTGCCCAGAATGGGCGGGGGGGTCCAAGTTGTTGCAGGTTGAGTCATACGTTTGGCGTGAAACAGGAGAAGTTCTGTTTTCGCTCCGTTGAGTTTAAGATAACTCTTTGTCATCCAGTCCTCTATCAAAGAGAGGCATGTCTCTAGATTGAGGTGATGATCCTTTTTATTGCAAATGCGGAAATATAATTGCGTGTCGTCTGCATATGAGTGGTAGAGCAGTTTTTGACTGCTAATAATCTCAAAAAGAGGGCAAAGATAGATGTTGAATAACACCGGCGACAGGGGGGATCCTTGAGGGACTCCGCACTATTTGCGATCGGTTTTCCAAAAAAGAGGAGAACCAAGATAAATCGCCTTCTGCGACTCTGGCTACTTCAGCTAGCCGAGTCAATAAAAGCTTGTGGTCTACTGTGTCGAAGGCTGCGCTTAGGTCCAACAGAACCAGAAGACAAGAATCTCCTTCGTCTGCGGCCTCGAGAGCGTCGTCCCATATTTTGAGCAATGCGGTTTCTGTCCCGTGTCCAGGCCGGAATCCCGATTGAAATGGATCAAGTAGGTTGTGGGTATCTAGATGCTGTTGCAGCTGTTGTACCACTACTTTTTCCATTACCTTTGAGAGTACATTTAGGCCTGTTATTGGACGACGGTGGAGTGGGTCCTTGGGGTCCAGGTTGGGTTTCTTCAAGATGGGTCGAATTATACCCTCCTTCAATTGGGAGGGCACTATGCCTTCCCTGAAGGATTGGTTGATAAGCTGCGTGATAGGAGGTGCCAGGATGTCGGCGCATTCCTTCAGCAGTTTAGTGAGGATGATATCATTCGGCGCGGTGCTGTTACGCAGAGTACCGATGATATTTTTTGTGGCATGGATAGAGATAGGTTCCAGCGTGAACTTACCTGGTTGTGGTGAATTACTGCAGGTATTGTGTAAATCATTACAGGGAGGGTTGAGGGGGCAATTATTTTGCTGAATGGTTTGTCGGATCCCCTCGATTTTATTAATGAAGTAATCCGACAATTCACTGCAAAATTCTTGTGAGTCCGAATTGGGGGCTTCAAGACATCCTGGATTCATGGTCTGAGTGACCAACTTGAAGAGCTTGCGTGGGCGATTAAGGGCGCTGTTGATAGCCTCGGAAAAATAGTTTTTCTTGGCTTTGAAGATTTCTTTGTGGTATTTTCTTGTTGTTGCTTTGTAGACGATGAGGTTCTCATCTGAAGAGCTTCTTTTCCAGGCGGCTTCCGCCCTTCTACGCTCTTGCTTCAGTAATGCCAGTTGGTTGTTGAACCAGCTGGAGTTATTTTTTCCGGATGCGGGTTTTACGTTTCGGCGCTATTAAGTCGGCTGACTGTAATAGGGCTGTGTTTATGGAATCCAGTGTTTCTTCAGCCATTTGATGTGGCTGAATTGTATTTATTTTTTTCCTTAACGTGGCTTTGAAGAGTTCCGAGTGTAGCTTCTTCTGACATCTAGTCCAGTGTGTTATCACTGGATTTGATGTTTTAGTTAAGGGTGGGAAATCGGAAATAATGAATTTGATTGCATGGTGATCTGTCCATGGCAATGGTTCATTTTCCAAGATTTTTATTTCCAGATCTTGTCTGAAAATAAGATCGAGTGTGTGACCTGAAACATGTGTGGGCCCACATACTAGTTGTTGTAGCCCTAATCCTTCGAAGTGATCAATGCAGGCGTCGGCAACGGGGTCTTGCGGGGAGTTGGCCCAGAGATTGAAGTCCCTGAGCAGCAAAAGGTGTTTGCTGTTAAGGGTATAGGTGGAGATAAAGTCCGTCAATGATGGGAGAAACTGCGATTTTGGGCCAGGTGGCCTATAGCAGAGTAGAATGCGGACAGTCTCCTGGGAGTTTGTTTGTAGTTTCAGGGTAAGGGTTTCCATGAATGGAAGAGGGTTTTGATTGCAAGATGAGTCTTATGGATCACCGCCAGTCCTCCTCCTCTTTGCCCTATTCTGTTTTCAGTTATGATACGATAGTTTTCTGGCACTAGTTCTCCTAGAATGGTGTTGCAGTCGGCTGTAAGCCAGCTCTCTGTAATAAAGAGGCAGTCTAAATCGTACTGCCAGGTTTGCTCCAGTGGCGAGGAGGGAGGGGATGATGAGGTCACTGACTCTACGTGGGTGCCTGATAGAAGAGAGGAGGAGGAGGCACATCTCCAATGAGGCAGGATGCCCTCCAGGGGCCAGCTTAAGGGCAGCCACTCGACTGCTTCACACCACAGAGCTACGCATGTGCAGGGCTGCTGACTCCACAATTTTTTTTTCAAATGTTCTTTGGTGTGGGCCTTTTTTTAAGAGGTGTGCAACATATGTCTGAAGCGTATTAAGCGTGGCCAAAACAGCAGCCACTTGGGCACCACATGCTTGACCAAGCATATGTCGAGCTCCCATGCAGTCCGTTGGCAACAGTACTTAAAAGACCCACACCAAAGAACAAGGCGGACCTCTCCTTTCTCCTCATCAGCTGGGATCTCCAACCCCACTATACCTTCAGTCCTCTCAGAGACCTGCACTGAGAGGAATGAAGGTGTAGAATTAGGTGTCCCAAGCACTTGTAGGCAATCTGCTAGCGGTACACATAAATCTGATTGTAGCAGGAAATTTTTCATACCCCAGTTGCTAACCCATCGGAAGAAATTTGCTGCCTTTTCAGCTGGTAGACTCTGCCCCCTTTCGAGAATTTGTGGAATGTGCGGTACCTCAGTGGCAGGTTCCCAAACACCATTTTTTCTCGGAAGGCCATTCTGGCTCTCTGGCATGTGGAAGGCAATGTCTTGGCCTCATTGGACAGGGCGGTCAGCGGTAAGGTGCATATTATCGCTGACTCATGGTCCAACAGGCATGGACAGGGACGTTACCTTTGTTTCATGGTGCTTGTTCCACCACCACCGCTCCATCCCGGGGAGCATATATAAGACTGACAGCCTCCACTATCAACTAGATCTGAAGAAAATGCGGAAGCTATAGTCACTTCCTCCCGCCGACTACCCCCTGCGCTCCAGGCTGAGACGCACACCAATACGGGGCGAGTTCCAGCTCAGCCAGCTTTCACCAAGCTCCTCAACGCTCCCCCTGGAACAGCACAGACCGTCTAGCACCCGAAGAGAGGACACACTGCACAGAGCCACGGATGACAGAGTGACCACACAGCCCATACCCATTATATGCGTGCGTCTCACTACTGTTTTGTGAGTGGGCATTTGGCTGTATTTTACTAATAAAATGGATGGGGCGAACATCCCCCTGTTTGGTTCACAGCATAACTCCCGAACAGGGGAAATGTTCTAACCCGAACCCCATTGAAGTCTATGGGAGCTGAACAGCAATAATAAGTGCCCATTTTGAAGGCTTATATACAAATAATTGGCCATAAAAGGGGTATTGGGGTCTGGGTACTCCCTAGGGCATATGTATCAATATATATTTCTTTAAAACAATAGTTTTTTCAGGAGCAGTGATTTTTATGATGCTTAAAGTGCGACAATAATAATGAAAAATGACTTTAAATATAGTGAATTTAAATATAGTAAACATGCTGCAGCAAAAATTACATTTCTAAAAAAAATAGTAAAATCCCATTTAAAATGACTCACGGTTACAATTGCCGTCACTCAGCTGTTGAAAAAATAAAGAAAAAATGGCGTAGGGTCCCCCCAGTGGCACCACCCCATCTGACATCACGTGACATCAGAAGGGGAGGTGCCACTGGGTGAAGTAGCCGGGTGTCCCTGCCACTTACCTATATAAGAAATGTCGAAGCACGGAGGGTGGAAACACGGTGAGAGGCCTCCCAGGAGGCGAGAGCGTTTTTTTTTTTGGTCAATCGGGCGATGTGATTAATGATGTATTTACATTGAGGGACACTTTTATTTGTAATAAAGGATTGGTCAAAAAACTGTCTTGTGTGGTTATTACTTTTGTACACTTTTTTGGTTAATGTTTATGGTTACGATGTACCTGATACCTATTCACATAGGGGAATGGGATCTGGGGGCCCCCTTGTTAAAGGGGGCTTCCAGATTCCGATAAGCCCCCCGCCTGCAGACTCCAACAACCACAGCCCAGGCTTATCGTCACTAACCACATGATCCCTTGTGACGTCACATGGATAGTGATGATAGGCATGGCAGGAGTGAGGTGAGCTACGAAGAATAACAGCGTGGGCCAGATTCATAAAGACTTACGACGTGAGTATCAGTAGATACGCCATCGTAAGTCCGAATCCGCGCCGTCGCAACTTTAAGCGTATGCTCAAACTGAGATACGCTTAAATGTTGCTAAGATAGGACTGGCGTAAGTCTCCTACGGCGTCGTATCTTAACTGCATATTTACGCTGGCTGCTAGGGGCGTGTATGCTGATTTACGCTTAGAAGATGTAAATCAGCTAGATACGCCTATTCACGAATGTACGCCCGGCCGTCGCAGTAAAGATATGCCGTTTACGTAAGGGGTTTTCAGGCGTAAAGATAAACCACCAAAAAGATGGCGCAGCCAATGTTAAGTATGGACGTCAGAACCGCGTCGAATTTTTCAAATTTTACGTCGTTTGCGTAACTCGTCCGTGAATGGGGCTGGCCGTAATTTACGTTCACGTCGAAAGCATTGATGATTTGCCAACGTCATTTGGAGCATGCGCACTGGGATACGTCCACGGATGGCGCATGCCGTTAGTTAGAAACGTCAAATACGTGGGGTCACTAGTATTTTGCATAGAACACGCCCCGTAAGTTACAGCGCAACTTCTTTGTGAATACAGGACCTGCTGCTCTAACTTACGGCGGCGTAGTGTATCTGAGATACGCTACGCCCGCCGAAATCTATCTGAATCTAGCCCCAAGTCTTTAATCAGTTTGTGCTGGATCCTATACTGGAATGCTATGTTACAAGTGTTTTTAATGTGAGTGCAATACATCGTTTTAATAAAAATCTTTTTACATACTACACTATGGTAGTTTCTCTGGGCCAGATTCACGTAGAGCGGTGCAAATTAAGTTACTCCAAACGTATGTCATTTAAGTTACGGCGCCTTAATTTTGTGTCGTAAGTGCCGTATCCACATCGCATTTGCGCCCAAATTTGCACCATCGTAACTTAAATCCCGAGGCGTAAGGCGGGGTTATTGCAAGTGGGAAGGAAGTGGGCGTGCTCCATTGTAATGAGCCGTGACCCCATGCAAATGAAGGGCCGGCCGTACTGCGCATGCGCGCACGAATCTGCACCTCACTGGACATGCTCAGAACTCGGCTCGGCGCAATCAGTGAGATAGGTAAAAGGCCAAGCGTACTTAGTTTGAGAATCGCCCTGTGTATAAATAGCCCCAGACGAACACACTTCCCTTGCAAAAGTACATCCCTGTTTTCCCCTTCCTAAAGCAAGTTGCTTTTGCTCTGTCGTCTGTTGGTGTGTGTTGGTGATTGTATTGTTAGATAAAAGATTTGGAGGAGTAGTAGATTGTAGTAGCTGTGTTTTTTTTCTGAGTGTTTTTTCTGTTTGTTTTTTCGGTGTTTGTTTTTTCTGAGTGTTTTTTCTGTTTGTTTTTGAATTTGTATTAGCTGTCTGCTTGTGTGGTTTGATTTTTGTGTGTGTTTGTTCTGTGAGTATTTGTGTTTGTTTGTTCTGTGAGTATTTGTGTTTGTTTGTTGTGTTTGTTTTTTGTGTTTGGTGCTGAGTGTTGGGTGTTATGGCACCGAAGCGCAGGAAGTTGAATTTTTCTGTGAGAGAAAAGCAGATACTTGCTAGGGCCATCACCCGTTTCGGGCATTATTTGCATGGCCCTGAGAGCCGGGACACCACCCCGGCCAGGAGGAAGGAGATCGTTCAGCGAATTACTGATCAGATCAATGCAGAGGGGGGGGAGACGAGGACCCCCAGTGGGATTCAGAAGAAGATCAACGATCTTAGGAGCCTGGTCCGGGAGAAGATGGCCAAGATAAATGCTCATGCCACGGGCACTGGAGGAGGACCAACCTGCTCCGTCAGGCTGACTGAGGAGGAATGGGCAGTGGCCTGGTGCTTCCATAGCCAGCAGGTGGTGGGCCTGCCTGGCTTTGAATCTGATGCTCCTGTGAGGACAGGTAATCTTTGGGTTTTTCTATCTGGTGAGTAGCATGTGTGGGTGGGGGAAGGGAATATGTGCCAAGTGTGTAGATCCTCCAACCTGTGAATGTTTTGTGTCCTCCACAGATGGCCAGGAGATTGCTGGGCCATCAGGCCAGGCTGCACCACGCCCAGGACAACAGGCTGCAGAAGAGCCCCAAGAATGACAGGAGTCCCCAGGGGAGGGGAGTGGCCACACCTCACATCATGAGGAGGTTGAGGGGGAGGAGGATGAGGGGGGGGAGGATGAGGATGAAGATATGGACATTGCCAGGGAAATCCTTTTGGCTTTGGATGTGGTTCCCCCTGAGGCTACCCCTGAGGCTGGCAGCAGTCAGGCCACCATCAGGGGTAGCCCCTCCCACTCCTCCCTCAACAGGCCTCCCCCACAAGGGTCTCTCTCTCCCCTCCTCCCAGGCCACAAGACTCAGCTGCAGGCAGGAAGGCTACCCATAAGACCAGGGGGGTGGCCGAGTGTCTGCCGGCCAATCTGCGGAGGGACAATGCCCTTCAGACCCGCCATCTGGGTCAGATCAACCGGACTTTGACCCAGATGGAGGACAGCCTGGGCTCAATTAAGGAATCACTCACTGATGTGGCCACAAACTCCTTGGCGGTCATCACATGCATTTGTGAGCTGCAGACCACAACAAAAGGCGTGGCCCAGGAGGTGAGTGCCCTGACCCAGGCTGTCCAGGACAACACCTGGGCTGTCCAAGCCAATACGGCTGCCCTCACACTGAGTCTGAACAGGATAGCAGTGGCCTTGGAGGGCAGGCCAGCAAGAGGACAGTCACCAGGGGAGGCTCCTCCTTCCCCTGCTCACCCCCCCATGAGTCTCCTCCTTCCCCTGCTACCCCCCCCCCAGGAGTCTCCGCTGGTTGGCCATGGCCATGGCCGTGGCCGGCCCAGGCGTAGCTCACACCGCCGCCGTTAAGTTTGGGGGTACTTTTGATTTTTTCTTTTTTTTTTATTATACTGTGCTTATGATTTGTTTTATGTGTGTGAATGATGTATGAATGTGGGGGTGGCATTCCTGATTAAATAAGGGTGTCACCCTCAGTTTTGGTGGAGTAGGGATCCCCAGGACCAGGGAGAAGTGATCCCAGGTCCATGTGAATGGTGTATGAATGCACAGTGACATAATTGGAGCCATGGCGTGGTGTTACTGCTCCCAAGTACCATTGGGGGTACTTGGATCTAATCCAATTAGATGTGCATGTGATGTGTCTGTGCTAGGGACCACAGTGGGTGTGCATGCATGCATTCTCATTGTGCCATGATTAATGTGTGTGTTTACTGTGCAAAGATGCATTCTGCGAGGCGTCTCCTGACTGCTGTTCCCTCAGAAGAGGGGGTACCCTCGGTTACTAAAGTCACTAGTATAGTTATGAGCATGGATGCCCCTGGCATGTTGGCATACAGATTGTTGTCCTGCAAGTGTGTGTTCTCAGCTCTTCCTTAATGGTGTTGCTTTAGCTGACCTTTACACGGCTGGTGCAAAGTTAGGGCACCTTTTATAAAGTGTAATTTTACACCATGAAACTAGCAGATGCGCACAGGGCGTAGCCTACGCCGCACACACTTAATTTTGTGGATCGCCTTATCTCCCTCATTTGCATCTTTGCCTATCAAAACAGTGGTGTGTCTAGCGTATTTTGCGCTCGAAGAAGCGACGGTGTAATTCTTTTAGGTAGGACGGAAAAAACTGGATTTCAGGCGTATCTCGTTTTGAGGATATGGCGCAAAGATACGCGCGGCGCATTTTTCAATTACGCCGCGCATCTCGAGATAAGTCGGCGTAAGTGCTTTGTGAATCTGGCCCTCTGTGATTATAAGCTCTGTCTAGAGATTACCACAGGGATATCCATGAGGTTAACTGGATAAGGAAAGAGGAGATACCAAATGGCGTCTGAGCGGCAACCATACCTAAAGGAGTCTACATGTTCGATTACCCCTGACATTGGGGAACATGCGTTTGTAGACTCATAACATAGGTCTAGACAACAGGTAGGGGGCCACACTTATATTTTCACTAGCTGGTGGAGCACTGGAGAAGATACAGCAAGCACTTTACAGCACTGGGATTTGGTATATCACAGCAGCACAGCACTCTTTATTTTTATATCTATTAAAAATCATTTTAAGCCTTGTTATCCAAAGCTACAATCTCAGCAAACCAAGCACATGGGTTGGTATCCCCATGGCTAAGGGGAATGAGACCCTCCAACATTTAGGATGCCTGAAGAAGAGGGTACACTACCCAAAATGTTTAATATGCAATGTACAGTACCTATTTGGGAGCAAATAGGTTCTGGATGTAAGGCTGTAAATGGTTACAGAAGCAGAAACTATTTCAAAATTCCAATTTTTTTAAATGTAACTGTCAAATCTTTAATGATGATCAAATGCACCCCATAATGAGTCTCATCACCTGTGCCCCTCCCATTTGGAGAGCAAAGTTTCACCCTTTCATATTTCTTAGTCTTCAGTTAAAAAGTTAAGGGAATCCTGGTCAAGGAATAGTTTCAAAATTCTGAACTATTTAAAGAAAAACTCCACTTTTGTTGAGAAAAAACAATCCCCACTGACTAATGTTTGTACATAGCAGGGATTTTAACATTTAATTATAATTATCTGTTGCACTGTCTGTGTTCTAATGGGAAATCTGCAGGTTCTGCATCTCATTAGAAGTAAATACATTTTGGGGAGTATCTCACCTTGATTCTATATTACAAGGGGTTCCGAAAATGTGACTTGTATCATAGTTCAGACTTCCAAGAAAATCACAGAGCAAATCACGCAGGGCTGTCTTTAAGGCTGGGCAAAAGGGGAACCTGCCCTGGGCCCAAAGCAGCTGCATCATACTTTCCATTTATCCCAGTTTAAATTCCCTTGTCCCCTGAAGTTTTAGTCTTGTGCTATGTCCCGGTATCTCAGTGTGAAGTGCTGCTACTAATGCTGCATAGATGACTGACCTGCAGACCCTGTGTTTACGTGTAAATAACCATCTTTCATATGTAAATAATAGGAGCATTCATATGTATATAGTGTCAGCATCGATATGTAAATAGTCGAGGCTGGCGGCATTGATATGTAAATAAAGGCGGCATTCATATGTATATAATGTCCCTCTGCAGTGAGGAAATGATGTGCTGTAACCTCCAGCAACCAATCAGTGAGCAGTATTGCTGTACAGTAATCTCTAGCAACCAATCAACAAGCAGAAATCAAGTGCTGTAACCTCTAGCAACTAATAAGTGAGCTGTAATGTGTGCTGTAACCTCTAGTAACCAGTCAGTAGGTGGTAATGATATATTGTAACCTCTGGCAACCAATTGCAATCACTGCCTGATCTGATACAGTAAACTGATTTTAAGTCTAGCTGATATTTATTGTATGTCTCAGAGCAAGTGGAGAGTGAAATTGCATGGGGGGGCCCAAGAAATGTTTTGCCCAAAGTTCAATCAATATTAAAGACGGCCCTGAAATCACGCATGCATAGAATGCATGTAGTGTAGCCAATTTTACAAGGTATAAACAACACACAGGTTATATATGTTAACATGTTTGGCTCCAGCGGGTGGTGGGGGGGGGGGGTGATGGTGGGAATAGAGGTGGGAATGAAATGAGGAGTGGGGGGGGGGGGGGTCCTAAGGTCATTTTAATATACGCCACATGCCTTGTGTAGCAATTGTAGATACTATATTATTTATTATTTTATTTGCTGTATTTTTTTTAATAAAAGTGGAGTTACCCCTTAAACAGGAGGCTAGCAAGCCATTTTAATTACCTTTTTCCACTTAAGGATCGGCTCACGTACATATACATCATCACTTTAAAAATGAATATCTCGGTAATGGCAGCAGCTTCTGCCAAAACCGAGATATCCATCTTCAACGTGGCCGGTGCTGTAAACGATAACGGTGGTCTCCGCGGCGGATTCGCCGCAAGATCACCGTTATTGGCGGCGGGAGAGGGCCCCCCCTCCCGCGCCCTCCGCCGCTTACCGGAGCCATAGGCAGCGGCGGAGGCGATCGGGTCCTTCACGCTGCTTGGCTGGGATACGAGTGAGGGCAAGATGGCCCCCACCTGTCTCCATAGCATAGCAGGGCGGAAGCGACGTCAAAACGTCACTTCCGCCCTTGCCTCTTAAAGGCACATTTTTCTGTTGTCATTTTTTCAAATGACATTTTTTTATTGCATTTTAGTCTAAATATGAGATCTGAGGTCTTTTTGACCCCAGATCTCATATTTAAGAGGACCTGTCATGCTTTTTTCTATTACAAGGGATGTTTACATTCCTTGTAATAGGAATAAAAGTGACACGTTTTTTTTAAGCAGTGTAAAAATTAATTAAATCAATTAAAATAAATAAGAAATCCCCCAATTTTTTTTTAAAGCGCCCCGTCCCGAAGAGCTCGCGCGCAGAAGCGAACGCATACGTGAGTAGCGCCCACATATGAAAACGGTGTTCAAACCGCACAAATGAGGTATCACCGCAATCATTAGAGCAAGAGCAATAATTCGAGCCCAAGATCTCCTCTCTTACTCAAAAGATGCAACCTATAGAATTTTTTAAACGTCGCCTATGGAGATTTTTAAAGGTAAAAATTTGACGCCATTCCACGAGCGAGCGCAATTTTAAAGCGCGACACGTTGGGTATCATTTTACTCGGCTTAACATTACCTTTCACAATTTAAAAAAAAATTGGGCTAACGTTACTGTTGTCTTATTTTTTTATTAAAAAAAGTGTTTTTTTTCCAAAAAAAGTGCGCTTGTAAGACCGCTGCACAAATACGGTGTAACAAAAAGTATTGTAATGACTGCCATTTTATTCACTAGGGTGTTAGAAAAAAATATATATAATGTTTGGGGGTTCTAAGTAATTTTCTAGCAAAAAATTTTTTAAATTTGTAAACAGTGGCCCAGATTCAGGTAGATCCGTGCAATATTTGCGTGGGCACAGGGCAACGAGCGAACAGCGCATGCACTTTCCCGACGTGCATTGCGGCAAATGACGTCGCAAGGACGT
This sequence comes from Rana temporaria, assembly GCF_905171775.1. Classification (NCBI taxonomy): domain Eukaryota; kingdom Metazoa; phylum Chordata; class Amphibia; order Anura; family Ranidae; genus Rana; species Rana temporaria. The sequence continues at coordinate 191,597,488 of NC_053493.1, read as the reverse complement.
CATTTGCTTCTAAGTGAACGCTAATAGCGTCCAGCGCCATTCACGAATCACTTACGTAAACAACGTGAAATTTAAATTTCATGAGCGGGAAGCGCAGCTATACTTTAGCATAGGTTGCCCCTGCTATAGCAGGAGCAACCTTGCACTAAAGTCGCCGTACGGAAACTCCGTACCTTGCGTGCGCAGGGCCCGCGCAACTTTTGTGAATCGGTGGTAGTATGCAATTTGCATACTATACGCCGATCACAATGGCCACGCCCCCTAGCGGCCAACGCAAGAATGCAGCCTGGGATATGAAGGCATAAGGAGGCTTATGTCTGTCATATCCTAGGCTGCAGTCGGTGTAACGAGGTTCCTGAATCAGGAGCACTCGTTACCCCGGAGCAAGTAAGCCCTTGCGCCGCGCAACCTATGGTTGCGCGGGCGCAAGTGCTTCTTGAATCTGGGCCACTGAGTCTGAAAAACAGGCAAGGTCCTTAAGTGGTTAAAAAAAAAAACGTAATCTAATGAAAATCAAATAACCAAGAATCCAATCAGTATAAAAATACAGTTTCAGTACTATGGAGGGAGCCGAGGCATGTGCTTGACAAATCACAGGCTGTGTGCTTAAAGGAGTTGAAAATAAAAACTTTTTTTTTGCTGAAATTACTGTTTACAAGGTATGGAGACATAATAGTTAACTGATTCCTTTTAAAAACAATTATAAATAGATACAAATCAATCATATAATGTACCTGTAGTTTCTAGTTTCGTTTTTGCATGTTGTTTCCTGCCTCTCTGCCTTACAGAGCATACAGAGCCATAGAGCAGTGATGGTTTGGAAAACGAAACTAGAAACGTCACACACAGGGGCAGATTCACGTACCTCGGCGCATATCTCCGCCGGGCGCAGTGTATCTAAGAGATACATTATGCCGCCGTAACTTTTATTTTATTTTTTTCGAATCCTCGTCGCAAGGACGTCATTTGCTTCTAAGTGAACGTGAATGGCGTCCAGCGCCATTCACGAATCACTTACGTAAACAACGTGAAATTTAAATTTCATGAGCGGGAAGCGCAGCTATACTTTAGCATAGGTTGCCCCTGCTATAGCAGGAGCAACCTTGCACTAAAGTCACCGTACGGAAACTCTGTACCTTGCGTGCGCAGGGCCCGCGCAACTTTTGTGAATCGGTGGTAGTATGCAATTTGCATACTATACGCCGATCACAATGGCCGCGCCCCCTAGCGGCCAACGCAAGAATGCAGCCTGGGATATGAAGGCATAAGGAGGCTTATGTCTGTCATATCCTAGGCTGCAGTCGGTGTAACGAGGTTCCTGAATCAGGAGCACTCGTTACACCGGAGCAAGTAAGCCCTTGCGCCGCGCAACCTATGGTTGCGCGGGCGCAAGTGCTTCTTGAATCTGGGCCACTGAGTCTGAAAAACAGGCAAGGTCCTTAAGTGGTTAAAAAAAAAAAACGTAATCTAATGAAAATCAAATAACCAAGAATCCAATCAGTATAAAAATACAGTTTCAGTACTATGGAGGGAGCCGAGGCATGTGCTTGACAAATCACAGGCTGTGTGCTTAAAGGAGTTGTAAATAAAAACTTTTTTTTTGCTGAAATTACTGTTTACAAGGTATGGAGACATAATAGTTAACTGATTCCTTTTAAAAACAATTATAAATAGATACAAATCAATCATATAATGTACCTGTAGTTTCTAGTTTCGTTTTTGCATGTTGTTTCCTGCCTCTCTGCCTTACAGAGCATACAGAGCCATAGAGCAGTGATGGTTTGGAAAACGAAACTAGAAACGTCACACACAGGGGCAGATTCACGTACCTCGGCGCATATCTCCGCCGGGCGCAGTGTATCTAAGAGATACATTATGCCGCCGTAACTTTTATTTTATTTTTTTCGAATCCTCAAAAAATTTGCACCGTAAGTTACGGCGGCGTAAGGGCGCGGAATTCAAATGGATGTGATGGGGGCGTGTTTTATGTAATTACGTCATGACCCGACATAAACAACGTCCGTGGGGGTATCCCATGCTCGAAATTAAACCGGAACAAGCCAATGCTTACGACGTTGACGTCATTCTACGCATTCGTTCCCTATTCGCGAACGACTTACGCAAATGACGTAAAAAATTCAAAAGGCGACGTGGGAACGACGGCCATACTTAACATTGAGTACGCCTCATAATAGCAGGGGTAACTATATGTCGTAAAAAGCCGAACGCAAACGACGTAAAAAAATGCGCTGGCCGGACGTACGTTCGTGGATCGCCGTAACAAGCTAATTTGCATACTCGACGCGGAATTCGACGGAAACGTCACCTAGCGCCCGCAAAAAAAAGGCACCTAAGATCCGACGGCGTACTAAGACATACGCCTGTCGGATCGATCCGAGATGCAGTCGTATCTTGTTTTGTAGATGCAAAACAAAGATACGACACGCGAAATTTGAAATTATGCGGCGTATCAAGAGATACGCCGGCATAATTCTTTTGTGGATCTGCCCCACAGTAATCACACCTCCTAGAAGTTAGTGACCACAGAGAGAAAGCTCCCAACACTGTGGTCATCAGGAAACAGACAACTAGGAAGTGTGGAGATCAGAGAAGAATTACAGCAACTTGAGAGCAAAAACGAACAATGAGGACATGAAAACAGCACTGCATTAAGGTAAAGGAAGCTATTAAGATAAAAAAAAATTCCTTTACAAACCCTTTAAGGCTCACTCCACTGACCCTCTTGATTACTTGCTGTTGTCACAACCAGCCAGAAATGACTCTGCAAATAGTAGAGGAACAAGACAACAGACAGAAATAATACAAGGTGTTTTGGATTGTTTTTAATTGAACATTATAGAAGGATATGCTTTGCTCATTTTTCATGTCAGAAGTTTACAATCATTTTAAATATTTGCCATCATTCAACTGGGTTATTTTTCATCCCTACCTTAACAGCAATACTCTAAATGCAGCCAAATTTTGACAGAGAATGTGCAAAGAATGCCAGCAAATCCAGGCTTAGGGGTTTAAGTATTTCTCTACATCTCAGGCCCCATACACACGAGAGGATTTATCCGCAGATACGGTCCAGCGGACCGTATCCGCGGATAAATCCTCTCGAGGATTTCAGAAGATTTCTATGCGATGGCGTGTACACACCATCGCATTGAAATCCGCGCTGAAATCCTCTGGCGATGACGTGTCGCGCCGTCGCCGCTATTATGACGCGGCGACGGGCGCGACGCTGTCATATAAGGAATTCCACGCATGCGTCAAATCATTACGACGCGTGCGGGGAATCCCTTTGGACGGATGGATCCGGTAAGTCTGTACAGACGAGCGGATCCATCCGTTGGAATGGATTCCAGCAGATGGATTTGTTGAGCATGTCAGCAAATATCCATCTGCTGGAAATCCATCCCAGGGGAGATTTATCCTCGGATAAATATCCGACGGAGTGTACACACCATAGAATCTATCCGCAGAAACCCATTTGATGGGATTTATCTGCGGATAGATTCTATGGTGTGTATGGGGCCTAACAAGTGACCTTGCTAAAACAAGTATTTATATCTTATGTATTTTCTCATATAAAATGTTAGTATCTGAATGTATTATAAAGTTGTAGACATCATTTGTTATTTTAGTTCAGTTTTTGTCTATGTTAACATTGTGCAGTAATAGAACTATGGCATCAATTTTGTTTGAAAATATCAGTGCTACTATAATTACAACTTGGAGTTCTTTATGAATTATGCCTCATTTCCACGCTATTTTGGGTGTTTCCATTATGAAAGTGTGCCATAAAACCGAACCGTACCGCACCATTCTGGGTCCTGCTACAGATGTGGGTCAAAAGAAAATGGAACGGTTTGGTTAGGGCAGAGCTACAATACATTCCACTGATTGGTGGACACGCTAGGTATTTTTTTCTAAACCCTGTATGGCCCCTGACGGTCTGACTTGCAGTGGAAACGCTCACCAGAATAGACCAGACTATTCTAACCGTTCCAAACTGTACCGACCTGAACCGTTCCGCTAGGTGGAAACGAGGCATTAGTATCAGTGCTGAAAGATTGGTTCAAGACAAATAAAGATTAATTGCATTATCTGTGTAGCAATACACTTTTAACACACACAATGTAAAAAAGTTAAATAAAATTGTCAGTGGCAGCAAAAAGCCCCATGACAGATAGCAAAGGAGGCAAACGTTTGCTCAAAAGTTGCAGACGTATAGCATTTTGGCTAAAACCAATTATGCAGTTTCTACAAAATCCAGATGAGTTTAATGTGCTCTATTAAAGATTCTGGCAAGGCGCATCAAAATTATATTTCATAATAATATAATAACAGATGTAGATCTGGCTAAAGTATCTGCATATCTGAAGATGAAACAAGCCAGAAATTAGAAGGAAAATGCAACACCCTTCATAGAGCCTTAAACAGAGAATGATATCTTCATAATTTGAAACAGAGAGTTAGCTAATCACTTACATATTTATGTCATTAAACTGTATACACTGTTCCTTTAAAAATATATACCCTTTTGCAAGTTTTAATATATTGTCATACAACATTAAAACACTGTGCATGGTTCTTTTTTTTTTTGCAGAGATCAACAGAAAAAATTGTTTCATGTTAAAGTGAAAACAGATATCTGCAGAGTGTTCTAAAACAAAATACAATAGAAAAAAATCAACATAACGAAAATGTATAAATATACTGTATGTATACACGCCTGTCCAGTCACTATTTAGTAGATGCATCTTTGGTAGTAATTATGACCTTGAGCCTGTGTGGGTAGGTCTCTGACAGCTTTGCACATCTGAACACTGTAATATTTCCCCATTTAATGCTCTCTCGGGTTGCCTGGGGATTATGAGAGCACAGTCTTTTCAGGTCTAGCTTAAAATTCTCTATTGGGGGGGGCGTGGTTACCGCGCAGCTGAATGGACGCCTAACTCAGGAGCTCCGCTTCAGCGTCGGGGAAACTAGCACACCGAGGCACCGTGGGCTGATCAAAATCACCCGATCGACCACCCATTAACCCGCACGTCGCCCAGGGATGACCAAGAAACGGAAAAATGCCGTCCAATCGGCGAAATTGGAAGATTTCTTCTCCCCCAGGCCTAGCAGCGTGTCTCAAGATGGCGCCGGCCACGTCTCTCCGGCCTCCGCCGGAGGATCTTCTTTATCCACGCCAAGCCCGGGACCGAGGGATGGGACACAGCGCCGCTCTCCGGAGGCCTCGACTCCCCTCTCCTGCAGCCCAGTGAAATCTAAACCGCGACTGTCGGCCGGATCCCAGGTTAGTGTATCGCAGGGCTCAATGGAGGACACACGTGAGCTCTCAGCTGCCATCAATACCTTCCCCACTTCCAACCTACCTGTATCTGACACTACCCTAAGGGATATGCTGGTCTCCCTGCGCAGCTCCCTCCATGCTGACATGATGGACTGCATGAGGAGCTTTAAAACAGAAATGGGGGAGCTGGGCGGCAGAGTAGATCACGTAGAGAAAAAAATGGGGGACTATGCGGCCTCATATAACTCCCTAGTTGACTCTCACAATGATCAAGGGGATGAGGTGGCATGGCTCAGAGCGAAGGTCGCAGACCTCGAAGACAGATCTCGCAGGAACAATATTAAATTGCGGGGTGTCCCAGAAACTGTCCTACCCGCTCAACTCCAACAATATGCCCGTGAGCTTATGGGGACGTTCCTACCCTCCACGCCTGCCTCAGAGTTAGTGGTGGACCGGATACACCGCTTACCCAAGCCTGCTCACCTCCCTGAAAATATACCCAGAGATGTGCTGATGCGGGTACATTTCTACCATGTCAAAGACCAATTCATGCTAGCGTTCCGCAAGAACTCTCAGGCATCTGACCGCTTCCCTAACCTGCAGGTATATGCGGATCTCTCGCAGCACACTATGCAAAGACGCAGGTCCCTTCTACCTGTCACAAAAGCACTCCGCAACCACGACATCACTTACAAATGGGGCCAGCCGACCAAACTTATTATAACCAAAGAGGGTGTCTCTAGCGTGATCATGACCTTGGAAGAGGGGCTCGCCCTTCTTCGCAAATGGGACATCCTGCCCGATCATCCCCCTGGCGAAGCAGCTTCCTCCTCTGCGCCCAGAGCCCAGACCCAAGACGAGTGGTCGCTGATGACACGTAAGCGCAACAACAAAAAGAAATCATGAAAGCCCCGTGCCTCGGGAATTTTGTATCAATGCTGTTTTTCATCTGATTCCCTGACTTTTCTGGAGCTCCATCCTTCCACGAACTTCCCCTCCTTACAATATGTGCAGCTACTCTGCATCCAGATCCCGGATGGGATCTCCCTTTTTATTCGCAATACTTTATGTTTGTGTTATTACCCCCCTGTTTTTGGTTCTCAAAACCTATCTTCCTTTCTTCCCTTCCCCTGAGATGGACACCGCCCTCTTCTCATCGAAGACATCCTGCTCACCGTGCACTTTCGCCGCCTGGACTCAGCTGCTTTGGATCCCCAGACACGCCACCAAGAGGTACTGTTATCACTTCTTTTCTATGCTCAAGTATGGCCCTGACAATAACCTCCTTTAATGTACGTGGTCTGAACCACCCTGTCAAAAGGGCTTCAGTATGGAAGGAGGCCCTGAAACTGCGCTCAGATGTCCTCTGCCTCCAGGAAACTCACCTGAAGGCGGCTGGTGCACCTCCCTTCCACCATGCCAAATTCCCACACGTCTTTTTGGCATCCGCCCCTAAAAAACAGAAAGGGGTTGCCATTGCCATCAGGGACTCTGTGAACTTCTCCCTGCAGGACTCCCTGATAGACCCTGATGGCAGATTCCTGGTACTAGTTGGAACCCTTAACAACAAACTGTACACACTAGTCAACTTGTACGCACCCAACACTCATCAACTCCGCTTCCTGAGGAAACTTTTTTGCAAAATCAACAAGATTAGGAGGGGAGCTCTGATAATGTGCGGAGACTACAATCTGACGGTTGACTTCGAGATGGACTCCAACTCCCGATCTAAACGCCACCAGCCTGCCTTACGCGCTCTACTACACGCTGAGAATGTGTTTGATGTCTGGAGGTGCCAACACGCAAGTGAGAGAGACTATTCCTTCCACTCCTCCAGACATAACTCCTACTCACGCATAGACTTGATTTTAGTAGATAAGTTTGTACTACAGAGGGTGTCCTCGTCCGCCATCCACGACATTACGTGGTCAGACCATGCTCCGGTGTCGGTGGTGGTGGACGGAGGGGCCCCAGTCTCCTCCCCCTTTATCTGGAGGGCAGATTCCTATTTGCTTCAGCAACCTTCACATGTAGCTCACTTATCCTCTCATCTGGAGGAATTCTTCACTGTTAATGCGGGATCTGTTTCTAACCCTTTCTCCATTTGGTGTGCCCATAAGGCCTACATTAGGGGTATAATGATACAACTTAGTGCCCGGGCAAGGAAGCAGAGAGCACAACAACTAGACTCCATCCTTACCAAAATTGCCTCACTTGAACCACTAAACAAGCAGACTCCTGATGTCTCGATAGCTACTCAGTTATACAATTTGCGCGTTGACCTCAGGAGACTGCTACTTGAACGCTATGACAAACACGTCCAATCCCTCAAATTGTCCCACTACGCATCCGGCAACCGGGCAGGCAAACTCCGGGCACAACGACTAAAAAGTCGCAGAATTAAAGCCAACATCCCCTTCCTAGTTAAACAGATAGATGGCAGCAAACTATACAACCCTCAAGACATAGCAAATTCTTTTGCAGAGTATTACTCCACCCTGTATAATCTCCGAGAGGACCCCTCCACGCCCCAACCGGTAGAGGAGGCAATTCGCTCCTTTCTGGCTGACCTAGCACTGCCCACTCTGTCCCGCACCCAGCTGGATTCTCTTAATGCTCCGATCACGGAACCCGAAATTAAACGAGCAATCAAAACCACCCCCATAGGGAAGTCCCCAGGGCCAGATGGACTCCCTAATTGCTACTATAAGACCTTTGGCTCTCTCCTAGCTCCCGCACTGGGTAAGGTATTCTCTGAAGCAATGCTCTCTGCTTCGTTCCCGAGCGAAATGCTCAAAGCTTTTATTGTAACTATCCCAAAGCCGGGGAAAACACCTACTATGCCTGCGAATTTTCGACCTATCTCCCTATTAAACACGGATGTGAAATTATATGCCAAAATACTAGCGTCCAGACTGCTCCCACTCCTACCATCTCTGGTGAAACCAGACCAGACAGGGTTCACCTCAGGCAGACAATCATCAGATGCGACCAGAAGAGTGATAGACCTGGTTCACCATGCGGGGACCTCTCGGACGCCTTCTCTGCTCCTTTCCTTGGATGCAGAGAAGGCGTTCGACAGGGTTCACTGGGGATATATGTCCCAGGTACTGGAGAAATTTGGGTTCTCCGGCCCCATCTTGACAGCAATTCTGGCACTGTATTCCTCTCCTTGCGCACAGGTGTATACCTCAGGTATGCTTTCCTCCACTTTCAAAATCTCCAACGGCACTAGGCAGGGGTGCCCCCTGTCCCCCTCCATATTCAACCTACTTGTAGAACCCCTAGCAGAAAAAATTAGAGCCCACGCTGATATCCCGGGGTTTGTGTTAGCTGGCAGGTCCCACAATATAAGTCTGTTTGCGGACGACATTATTCTCTTTTTAACCTCACCCACCTCTTCTCTGTCCCAAGCACACAGTGTTCTCGCAGAATTTAGCCGTATATCCTACTATAAAATTAACTACACTAAATCTTTCATACTGGGTCTCAATCTCTCTCCCCACCTCCAATCCCGCCTACAGGCCTCCTTCCCATACTCCTGGGCTGCGTCCAGTATACAATACCTGGGGATCCAAATCACAGCAGACTCAGCGAAACTGGCTGATATTAACTACATCCCTCTGATAGACAAAATTGCCAAGGAGGCAGCTCGCCTAGCCAAGGTCGAACTGACGTGGTCGGGACGCTTGGCCTCCTTTAAAATGTTGCTCCTTCCCCAAATCTTATACATCTTTCGTACACTCCCTATCCCACTGAAATGCAACCACCTTAGATCCTTGAACAGCATTCTTAATCGCTACATATGGGGTTCCAAGCGGCCTAGGTGCGCAAGGGCCCTGCTGATTAGACATAGGTCGGTAGGGGGCATGGGCTTGATTGACATTAAGGACTACCACCGAGCAGCTATTCTTACCCAGATTAGACGTTGGATATCCCCTACCCCCGACATCCTTTGGTGTGGCATAGAAAAAGCCCTTAGCCCAACCAAGGATCTCCTCAGTACATTGATACTTGACACCTGGAGACCTCTCCCATTACGACAACTCCCGCTAACTTTCCAGGCCTCCATATTAGCCTGGAGAGAACTATGTGCCTTGGCACATACATCCTCCAGCACCATTTCTGTGCCAATCCCTATTGACACCCTATCAGATGCGGTACCGTACAACACCTTCTCCAACTGGGCCGTTAAAGGCATCACTTGGCTGGATGACTTATATTGCCACAATACGCTCAAATCATTTGAAACGCTTGCCGCGGCACACGGCCTGCAGCAAAATGACAGCTTTAAACATACGCAGGCCTCCCATTTTCTTAACTCTCTGCAATCCCGTAGGGTACTGATTCAGGATGCTGTATGGCAATTTTACACTAAAACGACCCCTCCCTCTAGAGGAATCTCCCTTTTCTATAATCTGTTCCAGGATAAACTACTGTTCAATAAGCCCCCCCCACTTTGTAAGTGGGAAACAGATTTGGGCGAAACATTTTCTCCGAGTCAATGGAAATACTCATTCAATCTTATTTACAAAGCATCCAGGTGTATTAACCACTGGGAGCTATCCCAAAAAATAGCCCTCCGCTGGTACCTAACCCCATATCGCATAGCTCAATTTTATCCCTCGGCCTCCCCGCTGTGCTGGAGAGACTGTGGAGAAGTGGGCAATATTTTTCATGTATTTTGGCAGTGTAAGAACCTAACAAGTTATTGGAGGGGTGTCTTTAGGTGTATTTCACGTATGACGGGTATACTAACCCCCCCCAGCCCTGAACTGGCGCTATTGAATCTGGGAATGGAGGGATTTCCCCTAGACTTTCGAGTGGTAATCACCCACATCCTGCTAGCTGCTAGGCTGTTGGTGACTAGAAACTGGAAATCACATACAGTGCCTAGTGTAACTGAGGTCCTAGAAATGACCAGAAACAACTACGTCTTTGAGTCTCTCTTGGCAAACAGGGAGGGTAGAAGAGCGAAATTTGACTCCCAGTGGAAACCCTGGACAGACTGGTTCCGTGTGCAGTGAACTTAAAAATTTTGAAATGTCTTCCTCTGTTATGTTCCTTTTTTGATATTTCTTAAACAAATACCCACATGAGATTATACTGTTAAAAGTCCCACAGGTGTCCATCTCATCCTCCATCTCCTTCCCCCTTCCATTACCCTCCCCTTTCCATCCCCTCCTCACTCCCCCCTTCCTTCCCTTCCTTCCTCCCCCTCCTACCCCCCCCCACCCAACCCCTCCCCTTCCTGACCTCCATCCACACTACTCCACTTTCCCCAATACACTCCTTAATGTATTGTCTGAGTATGGAAGGTTGTAATGGCGGACGCCTTATTCTTCATGCTTTAATGTTATGATACTTGACTGCCTAACCATGCTCACTTGGTTTAATCTGCCCTGGTTTGATGTTGTCAATGTTGTCTTTATCTTCCCTACTGTTCCATGGGAAATTATGTGAGTGTTTTCTACCTTTGTACTCTGGTAAAAACTTTTCTCTCAATAAAAATTATTGTAATAAAATTCTCTATTGGATGGAGATCTGGAGTCTGTCATTTCAGGATATTACAAAAAAAAATGTGTTTTTGTTTAAGCCATATTTGTAAAGTTTGGCTTTATGTTTGGGGTAATCACAGGCGTGCGCACAGGGTGTGCCAGGTGTGCCGAGCACACCCTAATCACTCCCTGCAGTTCAGATTCCCCCTGCTGCCCGGTGTCCCCTCCCACAACATTGCTGGCTTCCCTCCTCTCCCATTGGCTACTGCAGTGAGCACACATAGATGATATTTCAGGATGAGTGGGGGAAGGGGTAATGTCATTTACCGGCCCCTTCCCTTTCTGAATGAACACATTGAGAGATCGGTACCGTGTTTTTGAACATTCAGGTGCACACCCTAATGCAACAGGCTGCACACACCTGGGGGTAATTGTCTTGCTGGAAGACAAACTTTCTCCAATGGCAGGTTTCTCACAAATGGAATAAGAAGTTCCTCCAAGGATTTACTATATTTTGCTGCATTCCACCCTCAAAATCTTCCAAGGACCTGCTGTCACAACATGTCACCGCCTGCTGTCACAGCGGGGAAGGTTTGTTTATGATGATGATGTGCAATGTTTGACCAATGGCAAATATGGCCTTTAGTCTAATGGACACAGAGCACGATTTTGTTCTCATACCATGATTTTAAAGTCTCATATTCCTTCTAGCAAACTTTTTAGAGATGTCATGTGCATTTTGGTTAAAGGGTATGTAAAGGTAAAACTTATTTTTTTTCACTTTTGGATAGAGTGTGAAAGGCTTAGCCACTCAAGTTTAATTTTTCAGAGTGATAGACAAATGGTATTCCAAAGAAAATTCCAAAGGAGATGTGTAGAGTAGGTGATGTTCAGCATTTTAATTTCGAGCAGGCAGGCAGCTCCCCAATACAGGAGGTTGTTCAGAGTCACTTCAGGGTGGAGTTGAGGGAAGAAAAAAAAAGCAAAAGTGCCATTCTAAGGGATTGATTTACTAAAGGCAAATAGAATGTGCACTTTGCATAGTTCACTTTCACTCTGCAAGAGCAGTTGCTCCAGAGTTTAGTAAATGAGCAGAAGCTCTGCTGACCTCCATTATCCAATCATGTGCAAGCAAAAATGTTTTGTTTTTTTCCTTGCATGTGACTGGGTATTCTTTGCAAAGTGAAGCTTTACCTAATTTACTACGTTTTGGAGTAACTTCACTTGCAGAGTGTTTCTTTTACGATGAGTTTCTCGGTCGTGTGTACGAGGCCAAAGAGTGTAGAGTCCAAAGGTTACTAACTTCACTTAAAACAGTATCTGTATATGTAGCCAAAGAAGTTTGTGTTGTCATCCAAGAAATTCACCTTCACTAGTAGAGACAGAAACTGACGGGAAATCCAACATTTTGAAATTGTCAAAAGGCCAAAGTAGTGGCAAGAAACCATCTAATGGTGACACCTATTCCCTAGTGACAACTGTCTTGGGTTGGGAGGGTTCCTCTCACTGTAGGAGACTCAGGCCTCGTACACACGACCGAGGAACTCGTCGTAAATGAAACATTGTTTTCCTCAACGAGTTCCTTGTCAGGCTTGTCGAGAATCTTGACAAGCTTTCTTTGCGTACACACTGTCAAGACAAAATCTCGTCGTTCTCAAACGCGGTGCCGTTCAACACGTACAACGGCACTATAAAGGGGAAGTTCGATTCCATTGGCCCCACCCTTGGGGCTGCTTTTGTAATCTCGTATTGCCGCGTGTTAGTAAAAGTTTGGTGAGTGACGATTCGCGCTTTTCAGTCTTCGTGCTTTCAGATCGTTTTCTACGGTTCAGTTTGTGCTTGTGGGTTCGTATCTTGTCTTTGTGGTCAGGTCGTATTTGTTTTACAGTGCATTCCTGTCCTCTCGTTTCTGGTTTTCAGGTCGTTCTTCATAGGACTTGCTGCTCTTCAGTGCGTTCTGTTTAGTTAGTTCGTTCTGATTAGTCGTTCGTTTCTAGCCATGTTGCAGGCACCTGCTCATCGTCGAGTTTGTGTTATGCAGTCGGTTTGTGTTGGTCTTATTGTTTTTGACCTAGACGAGTCCATGAACAGGGTGAGGAGGCGTTCATGGACCAAGAATTGGTTGCTCCGTAGGAACCAATTTTCTCATATTCCTCTGCTGCGGGAGATCCAGGAGAATAATCCTGATGATTACAGAAATTTTCTTAGAATGTCTGACCCCATTTTCCAGCACCTCTTGGCTTTGGCGTCGCCATATATCACCAGGCAGGACACCATTATCCGGGAAGCCATCAGCGCTGAGCAGAGGCTAGTTGCCACATTACGCAATCTGGCAACTGGGAGAAGCCTGCAGGACTTGAAGTTCATGACGGGCATCTCCCCCCAGGCTCTGGGCCTCATAATCCCAGATACCTGTTCTGCTATCATACAGGTTCTGCAGGACCTTTAATATCACATTTAATGTATTTAATGCATGCTAATGTATTGTATTTATTTCCTCCTTCCCTAATTACCATGATTGTAATATGCTGTGAATGTCCCATTTGCCCCCATGCATGCTGTATGCTTTTAATGCCCCTTTTTTGGCCTACATGCATATTTCCCTTCACTTACCTCCCCAGCATGCTATCCTGGGCCCAAACACACCTAACCTAGTCACTTCCCAATGTATTTTGTAAGATCCATTGTAATGTTTCCCCCCCCCCAAATGTGTTTTAACCTCCTTGGCGGTATGATTTATTCAGATTTTAGGTGCTGAAAACGGTGCCATGATTTTGCATGGCGTTTTAGATTGCAGGCCTGCAATTCTTAGGAATAACTCACCTAAATCTGTCCAAACCAGAGTCTAGTAGACTATGACAAAGTTTGAAACACAAAATCATTATAATATAATAAATAATAACAAATAATAATTTAATAATAACAATACTTTTTATTCAATAAATCTTAACAAATAATATATTCAGAAACTCAGATTTTTTGGGGGGTCAAACAAGGGTGCAAAATCATTATTCAGTAAACGTCTTAGGGTATGAAATTTTTTAAAGGAAGGTACAGCGCAAAGTCCAACGTCGCAGTCGGGACAATAGAAACGTGTTTCTTTACGGATTTTTCTTCTGTTGTCGTCGCATTTGGAGCAGCAAACCACACACATCACACACAACATTTTCCCTTTTTGCCATGCAGCTACTTCTCCTTTCCCAAGCTTTTTGTTGCCAAATGCTGACGGCATGTAACGCCGGTTAGGCCTCACGGTCCCAAAAGCGTCAGTGTTATTTAGTATAAGGAACTCGTACAGTTCTGGGGAGGTATAAAAATTGTCTGTGGTGACACAGTAGCCCTGGTTCAGCAAGGGCTCTATCAAAGAAAGAACGGAAGCGGTTGCCATCCCAAAACCGCTGAATCGCTCGCAGAATTTGGTCCCTTTCCCAGTGTACAGGACTGAGTTCCAGATATATCCAGAGCTGGATTCACATAGCATAAATGATTTTATGCCAAAGCGAGCGCGCTTTGATGCGATGAACTGTATCCAGCTGAGCCTACCTTTGTAGGCCATGAGACTTTCATCAATGGTAATGTCTCACTCAGGAATATAGGTCCGCTGGAAGTTCTGCAAAATAAGCTGGTTAACCTCCCAATTTTTTTTAGCTTTGGAGCTGGATGAGAATGCTCATCAAAGTCCTCATTATTTTCAAAGTGCAAATATTTCATGATCAATAAAAATCTGTACTCCGACATCACGGTTCCAAAAAAAGGTGTGGCCAATAATTTATTGGTTGTCCAATACCATTTTTGCAGGGGTTTCCCCACCACTCCCTGTAAATTTATGAGACCCATAAACTTCCAGATATCGTCGCTGGTTACAGGCTCCTATTTTCTGCACCTTGAAAATCGCTGATGGGTAGCAGCTTGTTGTTCCTGTTATCGATTCGTCTCCAAAACTATTTTGGCGATCACTTCAGCGGTCAAAAAAAGTTGGAGGTATTCCAGGGGATTGTCATCCTCAACGTTCACTTTTATCCCAGGTGCTCCTGTAAATGGAAATCTTGGGGGCGTTACATGCTCCGCACCGCAATCAATTGCGCACCAAGTTCGCACATCGCTGGGCACAGTTGCAGGATCGTCGCTCATTTCACTTTCTGCGTCTGATGACGAACTTTCCCACGCGTCGTTGTCACTCAGCTCCTCTGCAAGTGATTCCGTATCGCTGTTGCTGTTTTGCAGCAGGTCGCATAGCGATTTGGAGGTAGAGGTGCGCTTTGCTATGATCGCTGTGCAGTTTGCAGACACAGGTACAGTAAATCTGCAGACACTGTATATTATTTTTAATTTTAATCCAATTGTATCAATGTGTTTTACTTTGTTTCTACTTATACATTCAGAATTTTCCGCCGTCCCCCCCCCCCTCCCCTCAGTTCCACCCCCCTGCGTCACAACGCTCGCAGGGAAGGGAATCAGAGGAACACAGTGCATCGGGCAGACATCCGGCCGCCGTGCACTGGGGAAAGACATTGCTGGATCGCAGGGAAAAGGTAAGTGTCTTCCTGCATCTAGCGAGGGAATCCCGAGTGTCGCTCAGGGGTTACCGATCGTAGCCTAAAAATCTCACCCTGAGCCACACTCGGGAATACCGCTCAGGGGGTTAAAGTATAGCTTCACCTTTTTTTTTTTTGAGGTCCCAAACTCATCTAGGCCCCCCCTTAAAATGTGTTTTAAAGTATAGCTTCACCTTTTTTTTTTATTTTTTTGAGGTCCCAAACTCATCTAGGCCCCCCTAAAATTTTTACAATGGTCCATCAGAGGGGGTGAGGAATGTGATAATTGGGCCTTATTTTTTTTGGGGTTAAATGCTCCTTAAAATAATTGTTAAAATGATGTTGGCCAATAATGTTTTTGTATGACCTGCTTGCAATGTTATGTGCAAAAGTAAAACATTTATTTTTCTTGTTTGATTCCACAGCTTCCGTCCACGCCACAGGAATGGCAGACTGTGGCATTGGAGTTTGCTATGCGGTGGGACTTCCCAACTGCGGTTCCCCTACCCATCGGCACCAGTATGTCTCAATCGGACTTTCTCAGACACATGAAATTTATGTTACAAAAGGCCCTTAAAGTCACATCAGACCAAATTACCAACAGACTATCCCGTGAAATCAGAGAACTAGGCCAGAGGACATCTGACCTAGAGACCAGGGTAGACGACTTGGAACTCACCTTGCAAGAACAGGCCCAGGAGCAGGCAGCCTTGCGTGATGAAAATGCCACACTCCTCTCACGTTTAGAGGATGCGGAAAATCGTTCCCGCAGATCGAATCTACGCATCCGTGGTATCCCTGAGACTATTGACGATCTGCAATCCTTTTCTACGGCCTTATTCCAAGAACTCTCAGCATCCTCTATATCGATCGAACGGCCGGAATTCGATCGAATCCACAGGGCTCTCACCCGACGCCAACAGGACGGTCCCCCTCGGGACATCATAGTTAAGCTGCACTTCTTCCGCACTAAAGAACAGCTAATTGCTGCTGCCCGCAATGAAGACATTCTCTTATTTCAGGGCCATACTTACCAGCTCTTTTCTGACCTGGCTCCCCTTACCATCGCTAAACGACGCGCCATGAAACCACAGCTACAGGTGCTAATGCAAAACCACTTGAAATACACCTGGCGCTTTCCTTTTACTTTGCAGTTCTCCTACCTGGGTCAACAACACTCATGTACAACTCCGGAATCCCTTCAACGTCTCTTGGAATCACTTCACCTGATCGCTCCTGCACAATCCTCAGAGACCAACTTACCCCGTACACCAGCTCGCGACGCTGCTCGTCAGTATGGATCCACCCCACAAAGACCTCACCCGGGTCCGTCCTCCGTGCGGAAAGGAACTCCGGCCCATACTCCAAAATCCGGTTTGCCTGGCCGACACTACACTCACCTCGCTGAGTTTGTCCATATAACTTCTTCTTTTTGTAGATTTCTACAATCGAATCACATGGAACTTTTGCTCCATCTCGCTTTACCTACGGACGATCCCTTATCTGAGACACCCGGGGCCTGCCTGCTTTAGCTCCATCCCTCCACACTGAGGGGATTGTTACAATCCACTGTCACCCCCGGAGGTTGCTAAAGTCCAGTTCTACACTTTTCTACTGTTTACTTTTCGTTTAAATTTCATTTTTTTGTTTATTTTGTTCCTTATATAACGGTGATATCACAGACAGTCTGAGAGGATTAATTCCTCCCTGCTCTCCAACTCAACCAAAGTGATTGACATTTAGGATGAAGCTGGGTTGATCTCCGCCTGTATTCCATTGAGTGCGGGCTGACATTGACCCATGACTGTTATATGACATAGATAATTTCAGATAATATCTATAGTTTTGAGGGTGGGACGCTGTTGTTTTGCTGCTGCTATATGCACTTTAACCCCCCTCTCCCTTTAGAAGCCCTCTTTCCTCCCCCTTCCCTCCCCCCCCTTCCCTGACCCTTTCCTCTTTACTCTCCTCCACTTCGCCCCATACCCCTCCACTCTCCCTCTCTTCCCCCCCCCCTTACCCAACCTCCCTTTCTATTTCCTCCCCTCCTTCCATCTCTCCTTACCATTCCCTAACTTTCCTTTTTGTTGTTCCTTCCCCTTCCCTCCCAGTCATCTTACTTTCCCTTTCCTTTCCCTCCCTAGTACACTCCCCCCCATGATTTTTGCTTCTTATGTTGTTTACTGCACTCCTAGGGATTCCCCCTACGTGGGCTTCCTTTGAAATTTTGAACAAGTTGAGTGGCTATATTCAGCCCTGTTAGTTTTGCTGTTATCAACACTGAAACTCTAGTCCTATTTGCAGAAACGTGATGCTGAACATAGAGTTTTTATTTACTAGACTGTCTATTACAACCTGATTTATGTAATGTACTATGCATCTCCCATTTGTGGCGGAGAGTCGTCACTGCTCCCCCCTTTCCACGGTTCACCCACCCACGGGCCAGCTGGCTTGCCCCTGTGTTGGTGTACTATTTAGTCGGGCGATAGAGTTATGCTCTTCCCCTTTCCTGTGTCTACTTACTTGCCCTACATGATTGCTCTTACTCTCTTTTCTCCCCTTTTTTGTTTCTCTTTCCCTCTCTTTCTTCTCTTTTCCTCAGGTCGGCTGGGTCGCGTGGCCCTGATGGTCTCATCGAGCTATCCTACAACTGCTCCCAAATGGCCCCCTTGAATGTGCTCTCATTAAACGTTAAAGGTCTCAACTCACCTAACAAGAGAGTCAAGGCCTTCCAGACTTTTGCTACCTTAAAAGCAGGTATAGTGGCTCTCCAAGAAACACATTTTTCAGCTCGCACCACCCCCAAATTTTTTAGCTCACGATACCCTCAGGTGTATACTGCCTCAGCCCCCACGAAACACCGTGGTGTCTTGATTGCACTACACCACACTCTCCCTTTTATTGTAAACTCTGAAATCAAGGACCCAGAAGGCCGCTACATTATACTAGTGGGCCTTCTCCAGGATGTTGAAACCAACCTGGTTTCTTATTATGCCCCGAATACGAACCCAAATCCCTTCTTTTCTCATCTAATACAAGTGGTACGGACTCATTGTAGAGGGACACTGTTCCTGTGTGGAGACTCTAACTCAGTTCTACAACCGCACCTAGACAAATCACCCTATGCTCCTGATCATTATTCCCCCTCTCTACGTTTTCGGAAACTTTTACAACAAGCCTCTCTGCTTGACACCTGGCGTGAATGTAATCCCACCAAAAAAAATTACACCTTTTACTCGTATCCGCACAAGTAATTTTCTAGAATTGACCATATTTTTATCTCGGTTGCCTCCTCCCCCATATTGCTCCAATCTGTAATCCAACCTATCTCTTGGTCCGACCATTGTGCAGTACTTACTACCGTATCCTCCCTAATTCCTTTGTCCAAAGACCGTACATGGTGTATTAATGAAGCCCACCTCACTAATCAATCTTATTGTTTTGACATCCAAATTGCTTTAGCTGACTACTTGAAACATAATGCCATCCCCGACATCTCCCCTGTCCTCCTTTGGGAAGCCCATAAGCCAGTTATCAGGGGAAAATGCATCTCAGTATCCACCCATCTGAACCGTGACAAAAAAATTAGACTAGCTGAGCTAGAGTCTGACTTCCACCACTGTTCCCTCCAATTCCAATCCTCTCCTACCGAAGCCCACAGAATCCAAATGGAAAAGTCCAGGACAGAACTTGATTTAGCTCTGGCTGAATCAGCTGACAAAGCCATTCGCAGATCAAATCACACCGCCTATACTAAGGCCAATAAACCAGATTCCTTTCTGGCCCTTCGTCTTCGTCGTCCGGAACGGAACTATGTCCCGATTAGACTACGAATAGATAAGCATGCTTATACTAGTAACCCTGTAAAAGTTCTAGCCGAATTCCGAAAACGACTACAAGATCTTTATAATACCCAATCCGCTTTCTCCCCCTCTACTGCAGATGCCCTGTTCCAAGATGTTCCCTTACCCACCTTATCAGATTCAAATCGTGAATGCCTAGAGAGACCCATCACAGTAGACGAGGTGCTAGCCGCTATCAAAACTCTTAAATCGCATAAACGACCTGGCCCTGATGGGCTCTCGGGTACTTACTTTAAGAAATTCGCCGGTACTCTTGCCCCTCTTCTTGCTAACTCCTTCAATGCTTTACTCCGACAACACTCCTTCGGACGGGACACATTGACAGCCATCATAGCCATGATTCCTAAACCCAATGTAGACAACTCCCTTTGGTCGAACTTCCGACCTATTTCACTCCTAAATCTTGACATTAAATTACTGGCAAAAGTCATGGCCCTACGCCTTAACTCCTTGATTGGAAAACTGATCCATAAAGATCAGGTCGGTTTCATACCACGCAGACAGGCCAGTGATAACATCAGAAGAGTGGTTCTTCTGCAACATCTTGCTAGAACGCGCAAAATCCCTATGCATTTGCTATCCCTTGATATCAGGAAGGCCTTTGACACAGTCTCCTGGCCTTACCTGAGTTATATTTTAACCCGTTGGGGCTTCGGACCACACTTTTTACAGTGGGTAAACTCCCTATATAATCACCCCCAGGCCTATATTAAATATTCCGGTTTCCGCTCAGAGACCTTTCCGATAGGCAGGGGTACTAGACAAGGGTGCCCCCTATCCCCCTTAATATTCGCTTTAGCTATTGAACCCTTGGCGGCCTTGATTAGATCTAGCCCTGATGTCAGGGGATTAGAGGTGGCCTCTACCTCCCACAAAATTTGTCTGTTTGCAGACGATGCCCTTTTATTTATCACATCTCCCCGCATTTCACTTCCAAACCTCATACGGATTCTCGAACTATTCGCTAATGTCTCCGGTCTAGAGGTGAATCAATCTAAATCTATGGCTCTCAATGTGTCTCTCCCCCTCTCTGAAGTTACCCACCTACAAGAGTACTTTCCTTTCGCTTGGTCTACCAAATCCCTTTCATATTTAGGCATTAAGCTGACTTCTGACCCATGTTCCCTTTACAGTTCCAACTACCTTCCTATGTTGTCACATCTAACCTCTCTACTAGACTCTTGGAAACCGCTCTGTGTTTCTTGGTTAGGTCGAGTGGCAGCTGTAAAGATGTCCCTGCTTCCAAAGCTGCTTTATTTGTATAGAGTCCTTCCTATTTCGGTCCCCTCATATTTCCACCGGGTCATTCAGTCTAGAGTCTTTAAATATATTTGGGGCCCTGTTAAGCCCCGAGTTTCTAGGTCTATTCTCTTGCAAGATAAACTTAGCGGAGGCCTGGGTATCCCAAATTTTTCTCGTTACTATCAAGCTGCGCAACTTGCCCAAATTACACTATACCACGCTACGTCGGAAACCCCTATATGGGTTAGCTTGGAAGCAATAGACATTTATCCCCTATTAATTTCCAATCTTCTCTGGTTACCCCCGCTGGCCCGTAGTCCACTCCATAATCCGGTTACCCGCCATTCACTCAGACTCTGGGACAGTTTACGTAGCCGTTTTAGATTATTGTCCACCCATGCTCCGCTACTATCCTTTTTTGGCCATCCACATTTTTATCCCGCCTACATAGAGCCTAATTCATTTCATCTTTGGCTCCAGGCAGGACTACACAGGATAAGCGACCTTGTTACTGATACATCTCTCAAATCGTTCTCAGATCTACAGACTCTGGCTAAGTTCCCCCATAGGGAATGTTTTCACTACCTACAAATAGCCCATTTTGTTCGCTCAATTATAGGTGACTGTTCCTCTCTGGGCAGTATGTCCTGTTTTGAAAACATCTGTCAGTCAGATCCTCCCCCCGGTATCATTTCCCGCCTATATGCCCATTTCACTGCTGACTCCACTGACCTTCCCCTGTATGCTGCACAATGGTCTAAAGACCTTCAGATATCATTGGACAAGGAGGATTGGATTGCCATTTGGAACCGTACAAAAACCTCTTCCCAAAATATTGTGGCCCTTGAAGCCAACTATAAGGTTCTGATGCGGTGGTATTTGGTCCCTGCCAAGATTTCCAAATTTTTACCTTCCTACCCAGCTGCCTGTTTCCGTGGATGTGGAGGGAGGGGTACGCACGAGCATATCTGGTGGTCCTGTCCGATAGTACAGCGGTTCTGGGCTGTAATATTCCAGATGGCCTCAACCCTACTGAATGATACAATATTACCTAACCCATCCCTAGCTCTTTTAAACCACATTCAACCAGACTACACTAAGGCCCAGGTAAAACTTCTACTCCAACTGACCACGGCTGCCAAACAATCCATTGCAAGAGCTTGGAAGACCCCAACCATACACCATTGCAGAAGTTAAAAACAGGGTAACCCAGGCAATGATTCATAGTAAAATAGAAGCTATGATTCTTGACCGAATGGTCCAACATGACAAGACCTGGACTCCCTGGGCGGAACATTTTCTACCCCCGGAATTTGATATGACCCTGCTGACATTTTAAAAGTTTGAAGCAGTTCTAACCATACTGTATTATGGCACTCTGGGGCTCATGTGACCCAGCTGACCCTTTCCCCATCCTATACTGACCTTCCTGGTCCCTTCCCTCCCTCCCATCTCTCTTGCTCTTCCTTTCTTACTCTTCTTCTTTACTTTTCCTCTGTATTTTCTCTTGAAATGTTCTATATGTAGATCAATAGGCAAGGCTCCTAGCCCTTGCCTAGTTATATACAACGTTATATCCCTGGTCAACCTGCGGAGTACCTCTTCAAAAGATATATCCCCGATGGTATAGGACCTTCCCCATTCCCTTCCCCTTTCCCTTCTCCCTCCCTCCCCTTCTCCTGGTAGGGATCTACTTTCATACTCCCTCTTTATAACTCAAAGGTCCTTTTAATTTTTCTATGTTGTAATTGACAACCCATGTTCCCGTATATGTAAAAATTTACGTTATGTTATAATTCTGTTCCGGGGACAATATTTGCCTCTTTGGATATGTACCATTATGTACTCTTTCATATGATACTGTACGAATGACTGTTATTGTACTCTGTGCTTTGATTTTCAATAAAAAATTTGAACAGAAAAAATGTGATGTTATTCACATGTTTTTTTATCACTTCATTATGCATAGATGTCTGTTTTGTTAATTACCCTTTCCAGCATGTGTTTGAGATTCCAGCAATTTGCGGGAACCAATCACATGTTGGGCGGGCCAAGCAGGGATTTTTGATCACTGTGCATATATATTTGAATTCTTTTGTTTCATTTATAGCTATGACTAAGCATTGAGGTTCAATGTGAAATGCGTCAGCTGTTTATTTCCCACTGTATGCTGTTTTTTGTAGTGCATTTTCTTTTTACCCAATAAAGGGCACGTCTTTTTTAGACTTACTGGAGTGCGGCTGTCCATATACGTTTCTCTCTTTGCATGCTCCGTGCATTGCCAGCACCCGTTGGTTCCTGAGTGGACAGTGATTGCCTTAGGTGCGCTCACCTGGAGCGGCAGTTTTCCCTATCTGTTCGTTGTTGTTTGGACTTTGCATCCACCGACTGCCAGCTCGGTCAGCGCTTACCGGCTTGTCTGCCTTTTTTCCCTGCCACGATCCGGATTGACTTCTCAGAACCACAGCCCATTCATGGATGATAATATGCCTACCATAACAGCAACAGAACCGGGTTACAGTAGAACCCTCAAATCTCCTTTGGATAATCCGCTAAGACTACAGCCATCGACACAAATACCAACTACCGGTGAGGACAACAACATCCCGTTCATTTCAATGTTCAGAAAGTTAGAACAACTTATGGCTAAAGAAATTAAATCCTATTGGGATACTCACTTTCTGTCCGAGTATATATCCTTGGCCCAGATCCCTCGAGGCCTACGGATCAAGAAATTCCCCTCATCTGAACTTTTTGACGACACTCTAAAACAAGAATAGACAGATACCCTTAGCACCTGTTCTTTGAAATTAATGGAGATCCTCACCATATCCAATCAGAAACAGGTTGAGAAACTACAGGTGGAAATGGCCTCTCTACAAAAAGATCTCACACCGCTCCAAACCCACGCAGATTTCTCCATACTTGATGGACATCTCAACAAAAAACTTGACAAACTGGAAAAATCTGTGATAGATACGAAAAGGGGCAAAATGAATCGGGATCACATCGATTACGAGAGCGGCAATGTGTATGTCTGCAAAAGACCACAATTCCAATCGGGTCGTTCCTGCAGAAACCGCACAAAAACAGTCGGCTTTTCTGACCCTGAATCCGAGTTCGCTTACGATACTATGGGTACTACGGGGTCAGACTCGTCACCTGAACGGATCATCACACCTGCCATACGACCCTCCCATACAGAGACCCGCAACCATACTCACCCTCACGTGTCAGACAAATCAGCTTAAGAAAAATAAAAAAATAATATTACATAGCACAAAATATAACAATGTAAACCTCTAGGCAATAACTCAGACATTGTAATGTTTTAGTAAATTGTCTACCTGCCCATAGTAAGATGGTGTTGGACAAGCCAAAATTTGAAGATGCTCACCGTGGGCCAGATTTAGAGAGGTTTGCCTATCTTTAGGTGGGCGTAGCGTATCTCAGATACACTACACCGCCGTAAGTTTGAGCAGCAAGTTATGTATTCACATAGAACTTGCGTTGAAACTTACGGCGGCGCAGTGTAACTGGGCCGGCGTAAGCCCGCCTAATTCAAAATAGGCTGGTTGGGGGCGTGTACTATGTAAAATAGTAGTGACCCCATGTTTTTGAAGTTTTTAACGAATGGCGCATGCGCCGTCTGTGGACGTATGCCAGTGCGCATGCTCCAAATGACGTCGGCAAATCGTCATGCTTTCGCGTAACGTTTAATTACGTCCAGCCCTATACTATACACAACTAGTAAAAAAATTCAAAACTCTGTGGCGTGGGAACGACGGCCCATACTTAACATTAGCTACGGCCTCATATAGCAGGGGGTAACGATACCGCCGAAATAGCCCTAACGTAAACTACGTAAAAAAATGGCCGGGCTGAACGTCCGATATCGCCGTATCTACCTAAATAGCATATTCCCTCGCGGTAAACATACGGAAGCCTGAAAATGCAGCCTAAGATACGACGGTGTAAGACACTTACACCTGACGGATCTAGGGATATCTATGCGAACTGATTCTCTGAATCAGGCGCATAGAACGGGGACCGACCACACTCAGAGATCGCCGGCGTATCAGGAGATACGCCGTCGTCTCTTTTCTGATCTAGGCCCGTCACTTAAGTTTGAAAAATGGGTATTTCCCTCCTGATCCCTATTGTCAACATGTGCTATCTGCCATCATGGGTAATCAATGGACGTGTTTTGTGGGTGCAACCCCTTCTTCCTTTCACCTACTTGAGTTGTGAGGAAGGGGTTGCACCCACAAAAACACGGACATAGATATTCCGAGAAGGCAGATAGCACATATTGACCCACTGTGTGCATCTTCAAATTTGGGCTTGTTAGAAAAAGTTCCAAAAATTTTGGGTAAAACTGGGAACAAACTAAATGGGGTTTTCTTAGTTTCCCCCAAGTCATCAATTATGTCCTTAAAGGTTTTCTCAATAAAGGCCATTTTTCGTTTGATGACATAAATCTCCCTACTGCACGCCTTGATTTGAAAGGGGTTTTTTTTTGGGTCTTGGAATGTGAGGATCAAGGCCTTTCTTCTGCCACATAATCATCCCCTAAAACAAAAACAACAAAAAAAAGGTATTAGGAAATCTGCAGGCCTACATCTCGTATTACCTGAAACTGTGGTGACAGATACTGACCTGTTGTAGTAATTTCAACCACTTCTCCTTCCTCCACATCCTGAGGTCTGGGTGGGCGGTGAGGTGTTGGTTCCTGGCGAGGAGGGGGGTGAGGTGTTGGTTCCTGGCGAGGTGGGCGGTGAGGTGTTGGTTCCTGGTGAGGAGGGCGGTGAGGTGTTGGTTCCTGGCGAGGAGGGCGGTGAGGTGTTGGTTCCTGGCGAGGAGGGCAGTGAGGTGTTGGTTCCTGGCGAGGAGGGTGGCGAGGTGTTGGTTCCTGGTGAGGAGGGCAGTGAGGTGTGGGTTTTCTTGGCTCGGAGGAGTGGTGTCCTCCCAGTCTTCTGTCTTCTATGAGAATGAAACAAAAAGTACACTTAGCACACACATATTTGAGGGCAAAAATAGGAATATTAAACATTGCTTGGAAGTGGAGTACAAGTGTCTGTTTGGGAAGAGTTACAAGCAGAAGACATGTTTTTTGGCAAACACTATTCTTGAATACTCACCTTTTTGGGACAAGTTTTACACATGTAGACACCCCAAAAATGCACAGGAGCACCTGTGTAGGTCACCCTAAAAAGGTTGTTCTGGTGGCACACACTAGTGCTCTTGAGTGCATTTTTTATTTGAATTCTAGTTACAGACACATCAGCTAGACACCTATGTAAACATATTTCTTGAATATAATCAAGCCTATAAAAATGTAGTTTACCCTGTATCTTCAGAAAACATCGTATGTAGTGGCCGAACGGATGTGTCTGGACCGACCGTTATTTTTCAACAACATGGAGCAACATGCAAGTTCATAAAAAACAATAATAATAGGGACACAGGAGAAGTACTTACTTTTTTCAAGCATTCTCTTAATGCTCCTTAACTGTTCCGGCTC
Source organism: Rana temporaria (assembly GCF_905171775.1). Classification (NCBI taxonomy): domain Eukaryota; kingdom Metazoa; phylum Chordata; class Amphibia; order Anura; family Ranidae; genus Rana; species Rana temporaria. Next base: position 191,571,518 of record NC_053493.1, on the reverse strand, counting down.
CCTCAGTTTGAGGTCTGACCACCTCTTTCTGAGCTGCTCCTTCGATCGTTTCACCCCAAAATGACGATTCAGACTTCTTTGCACTTTATCCATAATTTTGCCCTTCCTTAAATTAGGATGGATAAAGGGCCCATGCTTGCCATCGTAATCAGACTTTAGTAAGATGTCCACCATTTCCGTAGGGATGAGCTTCGAGTTCGAGTCGAACTCATGTTCGACTCGAACATTGCCTGTTCGGCGAACAACGAACAATTAGGGGTGTTCGCGACAAATTCGAAAAGCCACGGAACACCCTGTGAAAGTCTATGGGAGAAATCTAAAGTGTTCATTTTAAAGGCTAATATGCAAGTTATTATCCTAAAAAATGTTTGGGGACCTGGGTCCTGTCCCAGGGGACATGTATCAATGCAAAAAAAAGTTTTAAATTTTTTTTGCAGTGTGACGAATGTGCTATGTCCATTACGAACGCTACTTTTACCAAAGGTGCGCTCCAGTCTCATACTTTATTCTGAGCATGTGCGGGTTTCTAAGCATACACACAAACATGTAAACCAGCCCAACGAGAAACACAACGAGGAAATTGAGACTCCAGACGAGGAAAAAGAGAACTTGTTCTCTTTTTTGCTCGTCGAAATCCACGACAGTTTTCTCGACAAAAAACATACACACGACCGTTTTCCTCGGAAAAAAGCTCTGCCACCAAGTTAATGTCCTAAAAAGTATTTGGGGACCTGGGTCCTGCCCCAGGGGACATGTATCAATGCAAAAAAAAGTTTTAAAAACAGCTGTTTTTTCAGGAGCAGTGAATTTAATAATGCTTAAAGTGAAACAATAAAAGTGAAATATTCCTTTAAATTTTGTACCTAGGGGGGGGGGGAAGGTAGGGTTGTCCCGATACCACTTTTTTGAGACCGAGTACAAGTACCGATACTTTTTTCAAGTACTCGCCGATACCAATTACCAATACTTTTTTTAATGTCATGTGACAGTGGCAGTATTTATTTATTTGTTTTACAATTTTTCTTTACTTTTTTTTTTTAACAGTGATTTTATTTATCTATTTTTAGGGGGGGTGGATTGCCAGTGTTTTTTATTTTTATTTACATTTTATTTTTATTTATTTATTTAAAAAAAATATTTATTGCAATTTTTTATTTTTTTTAATCAGCCCTGTTGGGGGTCTTTGGAGAGATATCAGGGGTCTTAACAGACCTCTGACATCTCCCCTTTAAGACAGAGAAAGAGACTAAGGACACAAATTCCCCTGTCCCTTTCTCAGCAGCCTCAGCTGAAATGAATGGAGAGAAGCTCCTCCATTCATAAACTGAAGCATCGTAAACACAGGAGGTTATGATGCTCAGTTATATGAATGAACAGAGTCGGTCATCACGACTCTGTTCATTCAGGAAAGGTAGGAGCCGGGCTTGCTTTGTGGCTCCTACCTCCGCTCTCCCCCCTGACAGATTGAGGGGGGAGAGCGGCACAGACAGGGGGGAGAGAGAACTGCACAGACGGACGGGGGGAGGAGAGAGAACTGCACGGACGGACTGGGGAGGGGTTGGAGAGAGAACTGCACGGACGGAGGGGGGAGAGAGAACTGCACGGACGGACGGGGGGAGAGAGAACAGCACGGATGGATGGGGGAAGGGGAGGAGAGAGAACGGCACGGATGGACGGGGGAAGGGGAGGAGAGAGAACGGCAAGGACGGATGGATGGGGGGTGGGAGAGAGAACTGCACGTACGGGGGAAAAACAGCATGGGGGAAAGACAACAGCATGGGGGGAAGACAACAGCACGGGGGGGAAGACAACGGCACAGGGGGGAAGACAACAGCACGGGGGGAAGACAACAGCACGGGGGAAAGACAGCACTGAGCACGGGGGAGAGAAGACTTGCAACTCCCCTGCCTGCCCAGGTATCGGGTGAAGTACTCGGGGAAATGCTCGGTATCGGTACCGATACCGATACTAGTATCGGTATCGGGACATCCCTAATGTATAGTATGCCTGTGAAGTAGCGCTTGTTTCCCGTGCTTAGAACTGTCCCTGCACAAAGTGTAATTTCTGAAGGAAAAATGTTGTTTAAAATCACTCGCGGCTATAATGAGTTGAGAAATAATACCGCTCGAAAAACTGCTGATCCCTTGGCTTTGCTTCCATCCTACTGAACCAAAAGGTGCTGGCTATGCACAGGTACATTGGATAGAAGAAGGTCCTGGACTACCGCACTCCTTAAAACAAAGTCTTTATTTGTACAAATAAAATCCAAAAACAACCAAAGCAATACAGTCAAAACGTGGTGAACAGCAAGAAAAAGGTGGCTGACATGTTTCACATCATGTGATGCTTACTCATAGCTGAATGGCTATAATGAATTGTCGGCTCCCAGCAATTCAGAGAAAAGTCATTCATAAAAAAAAAAAAAAAGCGTGGGGGTCCCCCCAAATTCAATTACCAGGCCCTTCAGGTCTGGTATGGATATTAAGGGGAACCCCACCGTTAAATAAAAAACAATGACGTGGGGTTCCCCTCAAATATCAATTCCAGACCCTTCACGTCTGGTATAGATTTAAAGGGGAACTCCACCACAAATTAAAAAAAAAATGTTGTGGAGTTCCCCCCAAAAATCCATATCAGACCCTTTATCCGAGCACACAACCTGGCAGGCCGCAGGAAAAGAGGGGGGACAAGAGAGCTCCCCCTCCTGAACAGTACCAGGCCACATGCCCTCAACATGGAAAGGATGCTTTGGGGGTCTGTGACCCCTCAAAGCACCATGTCCCCATGTTGATGGGGACAAGGGCCTCATCCCCACAACCCTTTCCCGGTGGTTGTGGGGGTCTGAGGGCGGGGGGCTTATCGGAATCTGGAAGACCCCTTTAAGAAAGGGGACCCCCAGATCCCGGCCCCCCTTTGTGAATTGGTAATGGGGTACATTGTACCTCTACCATTTCACTAAGGAAGTGTAAAGAATTGTAAAAAAAAACACATACCGTGGAGAAAGTCCTTAATGAAAAAATAAATAAAAATCCAGCGGTGGTAATCCACTCTCGGTCTCCGCTCCAATGCTGTCGGTATCCTGCGACAGGTGATCTCCTCTCCGCCAGGGTCCAGCGATGAGAAGATCTCTTCTTCCAGGTCCGGGATCCAGCGCACGCATCGCCGCCTGTCTCCACCGGAGACAGCCCGGCAAATGATGCGGCTTTAGCCAGTGACAGCTCTTATATAGGTGAGGGCGGGGCAACCCGTCACGTGACCCAGCTCCTCTGACGCACCCGTCACATCACTGGGGAAGCATGGGCTCTCCCTTGTGTCAGAGGGGGCCCTCCTGGCGCGAGGTGGGTGTGCGTGATTCCAGTCTCGGGACCATGTTGGTCTGAGGCTGTGTTCCTGTCGAGTGGGCTCAGCTGTGCTGGCTGGGGCCTATGATTCTACAGGGGATCCCAAGCTGTCCATTCAAGTGGAGGAAGCTTCTTAGGGAATAAAACCGGGGAGGACCTGCCCTGGAGGAGACGAGCAAAGCAAGCTGATGTCTCAGTATAGGCCTGGTAACCTCGTTACGGAAAAGGGATCCGCTACGCAAATTGTCTTACAGTCCGCCGGATTGGCTTAAAGGCTCTTTGGCTGTAAGGCAGGGAGTTCGAGACATTAAATCCTGTGGCAGAGGATCCCTGACTATCCATTCTGTGTTTTCAGACGGTCTGTGGCAGAGACTGTTTCTATACTGTCCGTGCATCATTCCGGGCTGCTAGCCCATGTGAGAGAGGTCTATCCGGGTGAGCAATACCCACTCAGGAGTGAGTGGTGAATACTGGAACTTTGAATACTTTTTGTGCATTCTGTACCGCGTACCTGAACCTTCCCCTTCTCTTTCTTCTCTCTGCTTCCTTCACAAGTTTATGCAGAAAAACAGTTGAAGGTTTTACATCTTGCGTGGACATTGCAATTGCTAAAGACTTTGGGCCAGATTCACATACATTTGCAGCCGTGTAACGTAACCCGTTTACGTTACACCGCCGCAAGTTTCCAGTTTTAGTGCCTGATCCACAAAGCACTTACCTGGAAACTTGCAGCGGTGTATCGTAAATACGTCCGGCGCAAGGCGGGCCAATTCAAATGGGCGTGTACCATTTAAATTAGGCGCGCTCCAAAGCCGGACCTACTGCGCATGCTCCGTTTCGCAATTCCCGTCGTGCTTTGCGCGCAGTGACGTCATTTTTTCGAACGGCGACGTGCGTAGCGTAATTCTGTATTCCCGGACGGCTTACGCAAACGACTTTCATTTTTAAATTTCGATGCGGGAACGACGGCCATACTTTATACAGCAATACGATTGCTGTGTAAAGTTAAGGCACCAAAAACGACGACTAACTTTGCAAAGGGAAACTAGACTAGCGGCGACGTAGCGAACGCGAAAATCCGTCGTGGATCGCCGTAACTCCTAATTTGCATACCCGACGCTGGTTTACGACGCAAACTCCCCCCAGCGGCGGCCGCGGTACTGCATCCTAAGATCCGACAGTGTAAAACAATTACACCTGTCGGATCTTATGGATATCTATGCGTAACTGATTCTATGCGTAACTGATTCTCTTTTGTGAATCTGGCCCTTTCTTCCCTAGACAACAAACTTAGAGCAGCTAAATCTAAACCAGCAGCTTCTTCGGTGGTAGTGCTACATAAGCGAGGCTTTAATTTTTTTTACATTTACATGTTTAGAATTACAGAGGAGGTCTAGTGCTAGAATTATTGCTCTCGTTCTAACGATCGTGGCGTATGTAACCTGTGTGTATCTTGCTCTGATACTAGCCATGGCCTTCCGAGGAACTGACTAGTATCTCTCCCCAGCCTGTCCCCACATACCCTCTCACCTGCTGACCTGTGGATGGGGGAATCACTCCTGCAGTGTTATTGTGAATACAAGGATCAGTGTTGATAACTATAGCTGGCAGCACTGATTGTTTTGGGAAAAACCTGACAGGCTGGTTGTACTTAAGTAAGATAATAGATTGACTTGTGTAAAACCAGCTAGCCAATACATAGATTGACTATGGCTGGTCTCTGCTTAATCGGCGTAATTTCAATCCATGTATGTACCGCTTAACCACTACGCTTTTCCTAAACATCCTTCCACAAACCTTTAAAATTTTCCTTCCCAGATTCCTTCATCCTCCTAACCTGTACATACTCTCCAAACTTCTCTCCAGTACATACTGCTCACTGTCATACCCTCCACACTTCTCTCCTATACATAGTGCCCGCTGTGATACCCTACAAACTCCACTCCTGTACATAGTGCCCGCTGTCATACACTTCTCTCCTGTACATAGTGCCCACTGTCGTACTCTCCACACTCCTCTCCTGTACATACTGCTCACTGTCATACCCTCTACACTCCTCTCCTGTACATACTGCTCACTGTCATACCCCCTACACTCCTCTCCTATACACAGTGCCCATTGTCATACCCCCCACACTTCTCTCCTTTACATATTCCTCACCGTCATGCTCTATACACTCCTCTCCTGTGCATACTGCTCACTGTCATACACTCCACACTCCTCTACATAGTGCCCACTGTCATACCCTCCACACTCCTCTCCTATACATAGTGCCCACTGTCATACCCTCTACACTTCTCTCCTATACAAAGTGCCCACCATCAAACCCTCCACACTCCTCTCCTGTACATACTGCCCACTGTCATACCCTCCAAACTTCTCTCCTATACATAGTGCCCACTGTTATACCCTCTAAACTTCTCTTCTATACAAAGGGCCCACTGTCATACCCTCCACACATCTCTCTTGTACATGCTGCCCACTGTCATATCCTCCCCACTCTTCTTCTGTACATACTGCTCACTGTCTTACCCTCCACACTCATCTCATGTACATGCTGCTCAGTATCATACCATCCACACTCCTCTCCTGTACATACTGCTCACTCTCATACCCTCCACATTCCTCTCCTGTACATACTGCCTATTGTCATACCCTCCACACCCCTCTCCTGTACATACTTCCAACATTCATAAACTCCTCTATTGTACATAGTGCCGGCTGTCATACCCTCCACACTAGTCTCCTGTGCATACTGCCCACTATCATACCCTCCACACTGCTCTCCTGTGCATACTGCCCACTATCATACCCTCCACACTCCTCTCCTGTAGATACTGCACCCATAATACCCTCCACACTCCTCTCCTGTATATACTGCCCACTATCATACCATCCACACTCCTCTCCTGTACATACTGCCCTCTGTGATACCCTCCACACTCCCCTCTTGTACATACTGCTCACTGTCATACCCTGCATACTCCTCTCCTGTACATACTGTAACCCAACCTTACCCTCCACACTCCTCTCCTGTACATACTGTAACCCAACCTTACCCTTCACACTCTACATACTGCCAACTATATTTCTCTCCACATTCCTCTCATGTACATACCGCCCCCATCATACCCTCCACACTCCTCTCCTGCACATACGACACACTGTCATACCCTCCACTAGGGAAGAGCTTCGAGTTCGAGTCGAACTCATATTCGACTCGAACATTGCCTGTTGCCTGTTCGGCGAACAATGAACAATTAGGGGTGTTCGCGGAAAATTCGAAAAGCTGCGGAACACCCTGTTAAAGTCTATGGGAGAAATATAAAGTGCTAATTTTAAAGGCTAATATGCAATTTATTGTCCTAAAAAGTGTTTGGGGACCTGCTGATTGTCATTAGGACAACTCGGCTGAATGTAATGTTAAAATTTTTTTTTTTGGGTGAACCTCCACTTTAAACAAGCCAAATATAAATAAAGTGTCCCAAACATCTCTAATATACTGCACATATTCTATGCATAGATGTGCATCTCCAAAAGCAATGTATATGGCTCTGCTGGACAGCAATTTTGTTTCTACCTCTCGTGTCACCAGTATTACAGTACAATTTTCACACATACCACATGTCGGTCAGTTCAGCAAGAACCGGATGGCTTTCAGTACTCTGTGTGTACTCTTGTTTGTTCAACAAAAGCTGGTCATGCTGTAAAACCAGCATTCGATCAGTGCTGATCAGTGTATTCTGGCAGATAGAGAGTCTCCCCTGTCAGAATACAAGAGAACAGTGGGAGAGATCCTTTGCTTGTGTTGATACTGGGTGTAATGGTTGTGCGAATTTGGCACATGAAAGCTATATGCAACATCCATTTTGTTCAAGTCTCAGCCATGAAGAGAAGAGGCATAGCCAGTGATCTTATTCCCTCCCTCCTTCAATTCATGGGATTAATAGTCTTAACATTTAACACACTTCAAAAGAGCCTGGTTATTTCAACTTAGGGACAGCAGACACCAGCAAACAGGGCTTTGCAGAGCTGTACACAGCTAATTGAGTTCTGGCAGGATGTTATTTTATGCTGACACTTCAGTTGCCCTCTGCAAGAGCAGTTGCTCCAGAGCTTAATAAATGAAGGAGGCAACCTCGCTCTAACGCATAAACTTTTTTATGAATTTGGCAATAAATCCGGTAAACTCCTCACCAAGACTCTTCATTCTAAGTTAGCTGATACTACCATTCACTCTATCTTTGATCCCTCTGGGAAAAAAAATATGCATCTCTTCAGAAATCGCTAGTCATTTTCAAACTTTTTATTCCAAATTATATAATTTATCAACTCCAGTCAGTGGAGACCAAATTATTGACAGGAGGAGGAGGATGATTACCGATTTCTTATCACATTATAGTCCAGATCCCATTACTTCTGCTGAAGCAGCAAACTTAGATAAACCTATTGGATGGGATGAATCTCTCAATGCACTCAAACAAATTAAGACAGGTAAATGTCCTGGTCCTGATGGCCTATCGGTCAGTTATTATAAAACCTTCACAGATTCTATTATCCTGTACTTTCTTAAAACATTCAACTCATTCTCTACTCCCTACCCACCAAACAAAGATCTTCTTGAAGCCCATATTACCATGATACTGAAACCAAATAAAGATATCTCACTTGTTTCAAATTATAGACCCATATCACTATTGAATGTTGATGTTAAACTTTACCCAAAGTTATTGCAAACCGCTTACTTCCTCTACTCCCTAACCTTATTTCTTTGGATCAGGTGGGTTTCGTCCCCGGAAGAGAGGCTAGGGACAATACCCAAAAGGCCAATAATATTCATCATTAGAAAACAAAAAGTGTATTGAAGGCCTACAACACACCTCCCAGCGCCAGCACTGAATATACACTATTACAATAACCCAATAACAGATGACCGCAGATGACAGAGGATCTGTATAATACGGTGATGGGAGCAGCCGTTTAAAAAAATGAAGACATAATAAAAGAGATAAATATTATAAGAGCATGAATACACAAATAATAAGAGTGTGGTCCAATTTAGGAAAGAACAGATAGTAAGCACCTTCCACCCGAACTTCGGGTGGAAGGTGCTTACTATCTGTTCTTTCCTAAATTGGACCACACTCTTTTTTGGAACCTTTGCTTCTACCATACTGATTTTCTTCATGCCTTATTGAAGTGTAGACGTGGTGCTTTGGGCATCTACACTAGAACTGTCACTATCGGCGCTGTTTGTGATTTTATTATTTGTGTATTCATGCTCTTATAATATTTATCTCTTTTATTAAATATTCATCATTGGCTAATTAAATCTAATAAACCAGGCTTTTTCCTCTCCCTCGATGCAGAGAAGGCTTTCGATAGAATAGCATGGGATTATATGACTGAAGCTTTAAAAAAAATGGGATTTCAAAATCGCATCCTTCACTTCTTTGCCTACTGATAGAATTACAATCAATGGTTGTTTGTCGGACGCATTCTCTGTATCGAACGGGACACGTCAGGGTTTCCCTTTATCACCCATTATTTTTATACTTGTACTAAAACCTATCCTTAGGAGAATTTGATCCAACCTGGATATTAAAGGAATAGAAATTAAAAAACAACAATATAAACTTGCTGCATACGCTAACGATATCTTACTTTTCCTCACTAACCCAATAACTACAATACCAAATATATTAAAAGACTTCTCTCTTTTTAATTCACTTTCAAATTCAAAAATTAACTTTAATAAATCCAAAGCCCTAAATATTTCCTCATCTGATAATGTAGTTTCCCTTTGCAAACAAAATTTCCCATTTGGTTGGGATGATCTTTCCATTACTTATCTCGGAATCCAATTACCATCTAAATTACAAGATTTGTATGTTAAAAACTTCCCCCCCTTACTTAAAAATATCCAAACTGACATGCAGAAATGGGATAAGGTTTTTTTTTTCCTGGTTTGGTAGAGCTGCCATTATAAAAATGAATGTTCTTCCTAGGATTCTATACCTTTTCCAAACCATCCCTATCAAATTACCTGCATCTTTTTTCAATAATTAAAAAAAATATGCTTAAAATGTATTTGGAATTCAAATCAACCTCGAGTCAATTGGGACAAATTAATTGTCCCCAAGTTATTAGGAGGTATAGGTTTACCTGATATTCGAAAATATTATTGGTTGTGTCATTTAACACGCATAGTTGACTGGCATTTACATGCAGATTCTAAGGCGTGGGTTGCTCTTGAGGAATCCGCTTCTTTTTTACCTATACACCACTTACCTTGGATTAGTTTGCGCAAAATCCCGCGTGGAAATAGTATCCACCCTCTTACTGGCCCCACATTACAAATATTTAGATCTTTATGTAACACAATATATATAGCTTCTTTTTGCGGTCCCTTAACCTAATTAAACTACAATCCAGACGTTTCATCAAGAAATTCGGAACTAGACAAACATAATTATTCATCTAAAGCAGTGTTTCCCAACTCCAGTCCTCAAGGCACACCAACAGGTCATGTTTTCAGGATTTCCCTCAGATGAAACAGCTGTGGTAATTACTAAGGCAGTGAAACTGATCAAATCACCTGTGCAAAATAATGGAAAGCCTGAAAACATGACCTGTTGGTGTGCCTTGAGGACTGGAGTTGGGAAACACTGATCTAAAGCTTCAATAAGAGCAAATTCTATGTTTGAAAATGGATGTCTTATATCTTTAGATGAATTCCTTCTCATGCACTATGATAGTGATGTCTCCTCAACCGATTATTAATATTTTAATAGTTTCTTACTTACAACTAATTCTTACCTGACTTGGAATTGACACAAAACCCCTTTTGAGGCCTTATGCCTCAGGCCTTCTCCTCAAAGACATTTAATTTCTACTATATATACTCTCTTTTTCTCTTCCCTTGATTCCAAAGAGGATGCACATAATAAAAAATGGGAGAGAGATCTTAATTACATAGTTACATAGTTAGTCAGGTTGAAAAAAGACACAAGTCCATCCAGTTCAACCACAAAAAACAAAAAAACAAAATAAAAAAACACAGTACAATCCTATACACCCAACTCCATACCCACAGTTGATCCAGAGGAAGGCAAAAAAAAACAGCAGAGCATGATCCAATTTGCTACAGCAGGGGAAAAAATTCCTTCCTGATCCCCCGAGAGGCAATCGGATTTACCCTGGATCAACTTTACCTACAAATCTTAGTACTCAGTTATATTCTGTACATTTAGGAAAGAATCCAGGCCTTTCTTAAAGCAATCTACTTAGCTGGCCAGAACCACCTCTGGAGGGAGTCTGTTCCACATTTTCACAGCTCTTACTGTGAAAAAACCTTTCCGTATTTGGAGGTGAAATCTCTTTTCCTCTAGACGTAAAGAGTGCCCCCTTGTCCTCAGTGTTGACCGTAAAGTGAATAACTCAACACCAAGTTCACTGTATGGACCTCTTATATATTTGTACATGTTGATCATATCCTCCCTTATTCTCCTCTTCTCAAGAGTGAATAAATTCAGTTCCTCTTATCTTTCCTCATAGCTGAGCTCCTCCATGCCTCTTATCAGTTTGGTTGCCCTTCTCTGCACTTTCTCCAGTTCTCCGATATCCTTTTTGAGAACTGGTGCCCAAAACTGAACTGCATATTCCAGATGAGGTCTTACTAATGATTTGTACAGGGGCAAAATTATATCTCTGTCTCTGGAGTCCATACCTCTCTTAATACAAGAAAGGACTTTGCTCGCTTTGGAAACCGCAGCTTGGCATTGCATGCCATTATTGAGCTTATGATCAACTAAAACCCCCAGATCCTTCTCCACTACAGATCCCCCCAGTTGTACTCCCCCTAGTATGTATGATGCATACATATTCTTAGCCCCCAAGTGCATAACTTTACATTTATCTACATTAAACCTCATCTGCCACTTAGTCGCCCAATTAGACAGAGCATTGAGGTCGGCTTGTAAATTGGAGACATCCTGCAAGGACGTTATTCCACTGCATAGCTTGGTGTCATCTGCAAAGACAGAAATGTTACTTTTGATCTCAGACCCAATATCATTTATAAATATATTGAAAAGTAAGGGTCCCAGCACTGAACCTTGGGGTACACCACTGATAACCTTGGACCATTCAGAGAAAGAATCATTAACCACGACTCTCTGAATTCTGTCTTTCAGCCAGTTTTCTATCCATTTACAAACTGATATATCCAATCCTGTAGACCTTACCTTACACATGAGCCGTGTGTGCGGAACTGTATCGAACGCTTTTGCAAAATCCAAATATATCACGTCCACAGCCACGCCTCTGTCCAGGGTTTTACTTACCTCTTCATAAAAGGAAATCAGGTTTGTCTGACAACTTCTGTCTTTCATGAATCCATGTTGTCTGCTGCTTAAATAGTTTTTTTCCAGCAAGAACTCATCCATGTGGTCTTTTATTAAACGTTCCAGTATCTTCCCAACTATAGAAGTTAAACTAACAGGTCTATAGTTACTTGGTAAAGACTTTGTTCCCTTTTTAAATATGGGCACCACATTGGCCCTGCGCCAATCCAGTGGTACTATTCCTGTCTTTAATGAGTCCCTAAATATTAGATACAGTGGCTTTGAAATGACAGAGCTCAACTCACCTAGGATCCGTGGATGGATGCCATCAGGTCCAGGTGCTTTATCCACCTTTATTCTGTCTAAATATTTCTGGACCATATCACTTTTGAGCCATTGTGGATTTGAGGCTGTGTCACTCCCACCCCCATTTTGGACATGAGCTCCCCCATGCTCCATTGTATACACAGAGCTGAAGAAAACATTTAATAAATTTGCCTTCTCTTTGTCCCCAGTCACCCACTCTAGATTATTTTGTAAGGGGCCTACATGCTCAGACTTCACCTTTTTACTATTAATATATTTAAAGAATTTTTTGGGGTTTGTCCTACTATCTTTTGCAATCTGTCGTTCGTTTTGAATTTTTGCATCCTTGATTTCCTTTTTGCATATCCTGTTATATTCTTTGTAACATTTAAACAACACTAGTGTTCCTTCATTTTTATATTTTTTAAAAGCTACTTTCTTATTGTTTATAGCTTTTTTAACTTTGACCGTGAGCCACATAGGTTTTATTTTTAGCCTTTTAAACTTATTGCCCATGGGAACATACTTTGCAGTGAGGTTCCACACAGTCTTTTTGAAGAATTCCCATTTCTGTTCTGTGTTCAGCTGTGCCAATAGTCCCTCCCAGTCCAAGTCCTGGAGAGCAGCCCTCATCCTTGGAAAATTTGCTCTCTTAAAATTTAGTGTTTTAATATTTCCTGTATGTATTTCTTGCTTATAGTTAACATTAAATGAAATCATGTTATGATCACTGCTACCCAGGGGTTTTTCCTTTATCTGAACATTAGTAATAAGCTCTGCATGGTTTGAGATTATCAGGTCCAACAGGGCATCATTCCTAGTTGGGGCCTCAATAAACTGCACCATAAAATTGTCCTGCAATATATATAGTTCTTTCTGGAGAGGATTGGGAGCATATGTTTTGATACATTCATAAAGGATCCTTAAATGTTCTGACTCAGGAAAACAGTTATAAGATCTACTCTAGATGGTACAGAACTCCTGATATAATCCATAAGTTTAATCCCAATATATCACCTTTATGTTGGCGATGCAAGTCCGCACAAGGAACACTTCTTCACATTTGGTGGGATTGTCCCCTCATTCAACCTTTTGGAAAGAAATACACCGTTAAAGCCTCGTACACGTGATCAGTCCATCCGATGAGAACGGTCTGAAGGACCGTTGTCATCGGTTAACCGATGAAGCTGACTGATGGTCCGTCTGGCGCCCACACACCATTGTGTCAGAATGCGGACACGTAAACCACGTACAACGGCACTATAAAGGGGAAGGCCAAAGCCTTTGGCGCCACCCTTGGCGCTGCTTTTGCTGATTCCGTGTTACCGCGTGTTAGTAAAAGTTTGGTTAGAGCCGATTCGCGCTTTTCAGTCTCTGTGCGTTGCAGATCGTATTCTCGGGTTCAGTTTGTTCTTGTGGGTTCGTATTTGGCATTCAGTGCTTTCAGTCAGGTTGTTTCTGTTTTGCAGTGCCTTCCTGTTCGCTCGTATCTGTTTTTTCAAGTGCGTTCTTTACAGGTCTTTCTGTCTTTGGGGTGCTTTCTGTTTTAAGTGTTCTGCCATCATACAAGTGATACAGAAGGTCTATATTAAGGTAAGTTGTCTCCTTTCACATCACAATCTATATATGTCTTTAATGTATGCTAATGTCTTGTATTTCTTGCATCATTCCCTAATTACCATTAATTGTAATATGCTGTGAATGCCCCCTGTGTCCCCATGCATGTTGTAAGCTTTCAATGCTCCTTTTTTGGCCTACATGCATATTTCCCTTTACTAACCTGTCCAGCATGCTATCCTAGGCCCAAACACAACTAGCCTAGTCTGTTTAGAACTTTTGTTTTGTCTGCTCCATTGTAGTTCAACCCCCCCCCCTAAAATGTGTCCCAATGTATGTTTTCTCATTCCATTTTGGCAGAGTGCTAGAGTGTTTTTTTTTTCTGGGCCCAAACTCAGCTTGAAATCCCCCCCTTAAAATGTTTAATGGCCCATCAGAGGGGTGAGGGGTCTGGGCCTATTTTAGTTCTGGCATGTAATTAGCACTCCACTAATAAATGTTATACTGATGTTGGACAAGGATGTCTTTTTCTTTGTGATTGCAATGTTTATGTGCCAAAGTACTAATTTGTATTTTTGTTTGACTCCACAGTTTCCTTCCACGCCACAGGAATGGCAGACTGTGGCTTCCCAATTGGCCCAGCGGTAGGACTTCTCTAATTGCGGAGGGGCAAGAGATGGGAAACACGTCCGCATAGTGCAGCCACCCCGTTCGGGGGGTCATACAATTTAAACTACAACGTTTTTCATAGTATTGTGTTGATGGTGTCGGCACAGTACGAGTTTTTGTATGTGGACGTGGGGAAGAACGGCCGGATGTCCGACGGTGGAGTCTTTGCGCAGATGGAGTTTGCCCACCGTCTCCAGACTGGTGGCCTGGCCCTGCCACGGGATGAAGACAATGTGGAGGGACTCCCTTTTGTGTTTTTTGTTGCGGACAAAGCTATTGGGCTCGGACCACACCTTATGAGGCCGTTTCCCCAGAGGACTCTCACCCCGGAGAGGAGGGTTTTGAATTACCGGCTGGCAAGAGCCCGGAGGGTTGTCGAGAATGCCTTCATGATAATGGCCAGACGATTCCGCCTGTTCCAGACAGCCATCCACATGGCAGACTATAAACTGAACACTGTCATTTTTCCTGCTGCATTTTTCTCAATTTGTTGTGCAGGCATTCAGAGACCTGCCTTTCAAATATTGGGCCTGAGGCCAGACAATCATCTGAGAACCTGACTGGCCTGGACACTGGCCATACTGGACTGCCCCCCCGAACTGCTCGAGATGCCGTGATATATACGTTGAGTACTTTACTGGTAGGGGGGCCATTGCTATGCCAGACCATATTTCTTTTAAAACAAACAAAAAAAAAAGACTGAGGCTCATGTCCCAGCTGGAGTAAGAGTGTCTGCAGGACATTAGGGAGGCAGCTGAAATCATGCGGGGCCCCCTTAACCCTGTTGAGGACTACAGCACCTACCTTGCTGACCAGCTGCAAAAAAAGGATGAGCGACAACGGGCCCTGGCAAAGGATTTTTAAGCCCGAGAATATGATGTGATTCATTGACAATTATTGCACTTTTATAAACCTGTGGGAAATCAAAAATCTATCCTATTCTAACAAGAATGTTCGAAGGACAACAATTGCCCACTTGGTCACTTATATGTAGACCTGGATATCAGAGCTAACTTCCACCATGATAAGTGTAACGGTCAGGGGTTAACACCATTTACCATATTCCATTCCACCAACCCAAGACAGCTTATCCGACACTCCACAATCCAGCAGACACGATTAATATGGATTTTGCCCAGACAAACGAGACACACAGCTCTGTTCTCTGGTTCCAAATGAATTAACCTTTAATGGTAAACTTAGCTTTCTTATATACAGTTACAAAGCATGCTGCAGTAAGAAAAGGGACAATGATACACTCCACCCACCACATCACACAATGGGTGCTTAACGAGTCCCCCTAAATCCACATCTTAGACAGACTTTCTGGCACAAAATCTACATGAATCAATTACTATAGCTGACATGGCAGACATCATGACTTTTAGAGTGTGTTAACTCACAACACATATTTGCAACAATAGAACTTTCACACAATACAGGGTTAGTTAGCATAGCACCATGAAATATCTTAGGAGTCAGGCTTAATTAACATGATAGACAATAGAATGCAATCACAGTTTTTATCACTACAGCCAGGTAGACTTAATTAGCACCTCAACAGTCTATGTTCCACATTGAACGAATACTGTCCTATTGACCTGTTGGGGTCAGAATAAACCACTTGTAATATTTCAAGATTGTCATGGACCTTGGGATGATAAAGTGTTTCTACTTGACATCTGTTACACAGGAGAGGGTTGCTAATAAATCATAATTCATGTATTACATGAGATGGGACATATTACAGGTGATTTCATGTGGGCCAGAGTGACTCATTCCTCTGCATAACAGACTGTTGAAATGCTAATGTCCCACAACCAGCCAGCTCTCTATTTTAAAGGTCAATTGATCTATTGTGTGTGTGAAGAAGACCTGTGTTTACCCTTAAGAGATGTGTATTGTATAGTGGGGAATTACAGACGAGACGCCTATTCACCTCGTCAGGCTAAATGATTAGATAATTGGCTCAGGTTAATTATTCTGATTGCTTCATTGTTATTCTGTTATTCTGTATTCTGTTACAATTAGTAATTAACTTCACTGATGTCATTATCTAAAGAAATGTGTCGTGTCAGGGTCGGCACCAGAGTGTCTACCTATAATCTGTATGGAAGCCCCAGTGTGTGAAAAGGGTGTGGAGATTTCATTCTTCTTTGATTGATGATAAGCTTGTAAACTGTAAATAACCAGCTGAATGCTGCCATTAAAGAGAGTCCAGTTTGAACATACATACAGCCTGCCTGGTGTGTGTTCTTAATGGGTCCGAACGGCACATAGCTGTAGTTCGGATCCCGGAACCTTGGATGACTGGACCATCAGACGTTGCAATCGGCAATCTGATCCAATAGAAGCAGAGGAGTGTCGGGAGAGCAGAACCGGGCGAGCAAAGGGTCTCGTCACAAAGATATCCTGCAATACATGAATTATCATTACTGTCCCATCCCATGTAATCCGAGATATCATTTCTCAGTCATTCTGACCCTAGACACAAGAGTCATTGGTGAAGCTGGCACAGGAGTACCCCGCATCCTTTAAAAGTCTCTGGGTATCACGGGCCATTCCGTTTCAATAAGCAATAAAATCAATAACATGAGGACTGCTTACAAGAAGCGTTTGATACAGGTCGGTGCTTCTCGGAGGTCAGGAGCAGCAGTAGATGAAGTACAGGAGCCCAAGCTGTGGTACTATAAATACCTCAGTTTTCTGGATGATCAGATCAAGGCCAGAGAATCACTTTCCAGTCTTCCTTCCAACCTTCCCTCCACCATTCCCTCCAGTGTTCCTTCCACTGTTCCCCCCACCCCCGCAGAGGGTGCCGAGGAGCAGGCTGAGATTGAGGAGCCAGATCTGAACATCTACAGTCAGGTATAGTAGTTTAGAACATATTTCTTGGCCTCAAATTATTTTTGGTTTAACAAGATGTTTTTTGAACCAAAATGAAAGCTTGAAAACCCCCAAAAAAGTCATGGGCAGAAAATATAGTGACAGGGATGCCAACTGCAGGGCTCAGAATGAGTCTGTTCAATTTACCAAAAATACAACCAAAAAAATGCAACAGTCATGAGCTTTAAAATGTGTGTGTTTGATGAAGCAAAAAAAAAAAACATGTCCCTTTTTTAGACACAGGAAGAGATCAGCCAAGAGGAGGAGGCTCAGGAATGTGTCAGCTAGGAGGAGGAAGGGGTAAGTGGCAGACAGGAGGAGGAAGGGGTGAGTGGCAGACAGGAGGAGGAAGGGGTGAGTGGCAGTCAGCAGGTGCCCAGGCCCAGGGGCAGCACTGTGTCACAGGTGCCTCCCCTCCAGATGCACCCAACAAAAAAACATAAACGCATGTCCCAGCTGGAGGAGGAGTCTCTGCGCATTATTAGGGAGGCAGCTGAAATCATGAAGGCCCCCTTAACCCTGTTGAGGGCTACAGCTTCATACATTGCAAACAAGCTGCAAGAAATGGAGCAGCGACAAAGGGGCCTGGCCCAGGATCTGATAGCATCTGTGATACAGAGGGAAATAAGGCGCCTGCTGACTGAGACCACAAAATTCAGTGACCCGGCCCAGTCTCCTCCTCCTCCTCCTCCTGCTGCCACATTTCCACCACCTGCAAGGAGCCATGGAAGGAAGGCTGCAAGGAAGACCAAAAAGTGATTCCCTGGCTTCAAGATGATTTGCCATAAAAATTAGGTTGTTGTAGTACCACAGCTTGGGATCATGTATGACATCTGCTGCTGCTTCTGATATCTGGGATTTGGGGAGCACATTGTGACCCAAATTAGAGGGACTCCTGATGTTATTGATTTTGTTGTTTATCAGGGTGGAATGTGCCTTTGGTGTCCAAAGTCTGCATATATTTGGCTGATTGGTCAATTGTTGCCCTTCATGTTGATTTTTTTTTTATCCAGAATAAATGGAGATTTAATTGAAGTTAAATACTTGTCTATTGTGTTTTTCTGGTGAATAACCATCAAACATTTCCGAAATACAATGTGTAATTAACAAAGGACACAACCTCCTGGGGGGGGGGAATGTTGTGATAACCTGAGAAAAAAAATGAAAGTTCCCTAAAAAAAAAAGGTGGAGTACAACAAATTATTTTGGAGATCTGGCTTTATAAAAAAAAAAATATATATATATATTTATGAGATCACAAGCAAACAAAAAAAGAAGTCAGTATGGGAGAACTCTGTCTAAATACCATCAGCAAAACAACGTCTTTATTCTAGCAATAGAACGAAGAAAAAAATGCGCTGCAATAAACTAGGCACTAATTTTAAAAATGTAGAATGTGCCATCTCCAAAATGAACGTGAGTTTTACCAGAACAAGCGCTCCCGTCCCCTAATTTAGTCTGAGCATGCGTGGATTTTTAACTGATGGTTGTGCCTACTAACGATCGGTTTTGACCTATCGGTTAGGAATCCATCGGTTAAAATTTAAAGCAAGTTGGCTTTTTTTTAACCAATGGTTAAATAACCTATGGGACCCACACACGATCGGTTTTGACCGATGATCAGACCGTTGTCTTCTGGTTAACCGATCGTGTGTACGAGGCCTTAATTTCAATTATTACAACTTATGTGCCTGATTTTACAGCAGCACAATATTTATTACATCACACCTCCCTACCTCATTCTATGTACAAAAGAACTATCATATTACATCAAATGAATGCTGCTAAACTTTGTATTCCAATACATTGGAAACAAACTTCACCCCCTAATATTTCTGAATGGTTGAAAAAAATAGGACATATTTCTGAAATGGAAGAATTAATTCAGCAAGCACGGGACTCCCCTAAAACCTTTTATGATAAATGGGCTTGTTGGATCAATTTTAAAAATACTGCAGATTTCCAAAATCTATATGATAACTCTGTATGACTTGTTATATTTAGATTATCTCTTTATGTTCCCCACTTTCCCCCCCTTTTTTTTCCTTTTTTTCTTTCTCTTTTTTATTTCCCTTATTAATCCCTCTTTTTTATTATTCTCATTTATAGTTTGCAATCTGTTAAATGCTTTTTATAAATATAGATTTATTTGTTTAAATATATGCACTCATATATTGTTACCCTATTAATTATCATATATTCTTTCTATGCATTTGTATGTTTGAATGCACTTATATTTTGAAAAATTCAATAAAATCTTTGAAACAAATAAATGAGGGAGAGCTCTGCTGCCTTTCATCACCCAATCATGTGCAAGCAAAATTTATATATTTTTTATTTGCCTTGTAAAGTGAAGCTTTACCTCATTTACTAAAGTCTGGAGCAATTGCACTTGCAGACTGCAATTGCACTTGCAGAGTGCAACTGCACTTTGCAAGGTGCACAGTCTGTTTGCCTTTAGTAAATCAACCCCACAGCGTGCCATAAAATGTCTACCCAGAAAGCAGTCAGGTGTGGGGCATCTTTCGAGACCTCTGCCCAATTTACAACTTAAAAAAATCCACATACAAATCATAAAATCAACTGGACCAAGACCATTAATATTAAGTATATATTTGAATTAGGAATATCATACTAAACAAATCAAGGTCATACACGACTAAGCTAGAGCATACAGAAGGGGTGATTGCAGTCTCCTACCTCCTGTGTGACAGACCCATCTGATATGCTCTGTGTTTGGTATCACTGGACATAAAACTGATTGCTGAAAAATCTACTGGTTTCTAGAATGGAACCTGCACATATTGGAAGATATTAATATTAGTGTAAAACTGTGTGTAAGGGAGGGCCATGATACAGTCATAAACACGATTGCCACTCCCCAGATGCTTAATTGGTCAGATGGCCACTGTCAACATTCCTTTGATCCCAGAGAAAAGGAAGATGCCAGGACATTGTGACAGTTCTCCACTACCATCAACCAAGCAACATCTGTCTAGTAGAGTTGAGCGGACACCTGGATGATCTTCAGAAAAAAGTCCGGGTTTGGGACCCGAACTTGCCCCCGAACCCGAACCCCATTGAAGTCAAAGGGGACCCGGACTTTTGACTACTAAAATGTCTCTTAAAAACTGAGGGAAAGGGCTAGAGGGCTGCAAATGGCAGCAAAATGCCACTAAGAGCATGGCAAGTACTCTGAAAATAAATGTGGATAGGGAAATAACTTAAAATAACATAAAAAATAATAATCTTGACCTAGGAGGACAAGGTCCATATGGAGTAGGAGTAGGAGTAGGTGGCGGTGTAGGTGGAAGCGGCGGTGGAGGAGGACGAGGTAGCCAACACAGCAGGTTTTGGTTTTTAATTGATTTCTTTTTTAAATTAGGGTACACCCCAAAAGAGTGAGAAAGATCTAGGGTTGCCACCTCATCCCTTTAAACCCGAACACATAGTAATTACACAGGTTCTGGGGCTATTTTAATGTCGATAAGGCACCAAGTGAGTTTAATTAGCAGCACCTTAATCAGCCAGAGAACCTGTGTAACTAATATGTTTTTGCTTTTAAAGGGATGAGGTGGCAACCCTAGAAAGATCAGAAAAACAAAAATGGCTGGGTAAGGCCGGCCCGGTATACGTGTCTATTCTGCACAAGGTACGGACAAGTCCTGTGGGATCCATGCCTGGTTCATTTTAATGAACGTGAGCTTGTCCACATTGGCTCTGGACAGGCGGCTGCACTTGTCTGTGATAACGCCCCCCCTGCCGTGCTAAATACACGTTCAGATAATACACTGGCTGCAGGGCAGGCCAGCACCTCCAAGACGTAAAGGGCAAGCTCAGGCCATGTGCCCAATTTGGAGACCCAGAAGTTTAAGGGGGCATAGCCGTCATTTAGTATGTGTAGGCATGTGCACAGATACTGCTCCACCATGTTGGTGAAATGCTGCCTCCTGCTGAAACTTTCCATATCAGCTGGTGGTGCTGGTTGTTGTGGCGTGCTGACAAAGCTTTTGCACATTTCGGTCATGCTAACCCTGCCTTCTGAGGTGCTGGCGGTGCCCCGTCTGCGTTGACGACCTCTTCCTCCTCCTCTGCCTTCGTCTTGTGCTTCCACTGTGCCCCCGCTGCCAGGTGGGAATTCCACAGCAGCGCGTCTACCAGCGTGTGCTTGTACTCACGCATCTTGCGATCACGCTCCAGTGAGGGAATTAAGGACGGTACATTGTCCTTGTAATGGGGATCCAGCAGCGTGGCCACCCAGTAATCAGCACCTGTTAAAATGTGCGAAACGCGGCGGTCGTTGCGGAGACACTGCAGCATGTAATCGCTCATGTGTGCCAGGCTTCCCAGAGGCAACGAAAAGCTGTCCTCTGTGGGAGGTGTATCATCTGTGTCCTCTGTATCCCCCCCAGCCACACACCAGTGATGGCCATGAGCTGGTCTGGTTGCCACCCTGATGTACACATGGTTCCTCCACCTCCTCCATCTCCTCCTCCTCATCCTCCACCTCGTCACCCTCCAGAACTGTGCCCTTGCTGGACAATTGTGTACCTGGCCTTTGTTGGTGCAGGAACCCACCCTCGGAGCCACTTGTGAATGACTGCCCTGAAAGCCTTGGATTCATCCTCCTCCTCCTCCTCCTGTGCCACATCCTCTTCCATCATCGCCCAAAGCGTTTTTTCAAGGAGGCATAGAACTGGGATAGTAACGCTGAGAACGGCTTCATCGGCACTGGCCATGTTGGTGGAGTACTCGAAACAGTGCAACAAGGCACACAGGTCTCACATGGAGGCCCAGTTATTGGTGGTGAAGTGGTTCTGTTCTGCAGAGCGACTCACGTGTGCGTGCTGCAGCTGAGACTCCACTATCACCTGCTGCTGCTCGTACAGTCTGGCCAGCATGTGCAAGGTGGAGTTCCACCTTGTGGGCACGTCACATATGAGGCGGTGAGCGGGAAGGCCGAAGTTACGCTGCAGCGCTGCCAGGCGAGCAGCAGCAGGGTGAGAACGCCGAAAGTGCGCACAGATGGCCCGCACTTTCTGCAGCAGCTGTGGCATATCGGGGTAAGTTTTAAGAAACCTCTGCACCACCAAATTCAGCACATGCGCCAGGCAAGGGATGTGCGGCAAACTGGCTAGGCACAGAGCTGCTACGAGATTTCGCCCGTTATCGCACACCACCAGGCCCGGCTTGAGGCTCACTGACGCCAACCACTCATCGGTCTGTTGTTCCATATCCCTCCACAACTCCTGCGCGGTGTGGGGTTTTTCCCCCAAACAGAAAAGTTTTATAACTGCCTCCTGCGTTTACCCATGGCTGTGCTGATGTTGGTGGTGAATGTGTTACGCTGACCGGATGAGGAGGCGGTAGAGGATGAGGAAGCAGAGTAGCGAGGAGTTAGCAACAGGAGGTAAACTGAAGCGCCCTACAATCCTCGGTGGTGGAAGAACATGCGCCAAACTGGCTATCCGCCTCAGGCCCAGCCACCACCTGCATTTACCCAGTGCACTGTTAGGAGATATACGTCCCTGACCGTGCTTACTGGTCCATGTATCCGTAGTTTGGTGGACCTTGGCACAGATGACGTTGCGCAGTGCACACCCTGATTTTGTCCCCCCACTTGGTTGTGCAGGGAAGGGATGGCTCGCCTGGAAAAGTAGTGGCGGCTGGGCACAACGTACTGTGGGACAGACCAATGCCATCAGGCTTTTAAAACTCTGCCGTCTCCACCAGACGGAATGACAGCATTTCAAAAACCAGGAATTTGCTGTCATTCAGGGCCAGGGATTGTGGGTGGGTAGGGGGGTACTTCCTCTTAAGCTACAGTGTTTGGGAGATAGAGAGCTGAATGCTTCCATGGGACATTGTGGAGATGTTTGGTGACCCAGGTGGCAGTGTTGCTTGCCGGTCCTCTAATTGCGGGGGTGGCAGGTGGCACTGTCACTACAGAGGTGATGAAGAGCCTGTGAGGCCCGAGACTGAAGCAGAAGAGGAATCAGGAGGAGCCAGAGACCTTTCTTGGTTTTTGAGGTGTCTACTCCACTGCAGCTCGTGCTTTGCACTTAGATGCCTGGTTTGTGCCCAGGTTGAGATTGTTTTGCCTCGCTTCAGCCTCTGATTGCACAACGTGCAAACCACTTGTGTCTTGTCATCAGCACATTGTGTGAAGAACTGCCACGCTAGGGAACTCCTTGGACCTGGCTTTGGTGTGCTTGGTCCCTTGCTGTGTTGGGCAGTAGCAGGCGTACTGTCTAGGGGACGGGACGCTCCTCTTTGGCAACCCTGCTCCCTCTTCTGCTGTGCTGGTGGCTCTGTGCGACCACCGCCTCTTCCTCCGAACTACATGGGTCACCTGCATGAGGTTGATTCCATGTGGGGTTGAGGACCTCATCGTCCACCACATCATCTTCCACCCAGTCTTCACCACTGCCCTTCTTGTCGGTCTGCACAATTGCGAAAGCAGCAGCAGTTGGGAACTGTGTTTCATCATCATCCGAGACGTGCTGTGATGGTCCCCCCATGTACTCATCTTGAAACATAAGTGGTTGGGCATCGGTGCACTCAATCTCTTCCACTTCTGGGGCAGGGCTAGGTGGATGGCCCTGGGAAACCATGCTAACAGACTCATCAAAAAGCAGAAGAGACTGCTGCATGATTTGGGGCTCAGACTGCTTGGCTGATTTGCAAGGGGGTGAGGTGAAAGACTGATGGACATCGGCTGCAGGTTTCAACTCTGATCTTTCAGCACAAAACTGTTTGGGAGACAATGTGAAGACAATGTGAAGGAACTGGAGGCACTGTCAGCAACCCAATCTACTATCGCCTGTTCTGCTCCTGGCCTCAACATGCGGATTATGCCCCACCAAATACCGCTGCAGGCTCTGTCGCCTACTCGCACCTGAGAAAGGTGTTTCACTTGTGCGTGTAGCTGGCACAGATCAACCACGTCCTCTCCCTGCAACAGGAGCTCCACCAGCAGCACCACGACCGTGGCCACGTCCCTTATTTGACGTTCTCCTCATATTTCTCAAATGTAGGATCTTGCCCTAAATGGGTGTTTTTTGAATAGAACAATAGAAGAACACTAGCTAAAGTGTTTATCTCACACATACAGATATGCAGGAAACTCACCAAAACAAAAAAAATATTTGTCCAAAATAATTTTATTTTTGAATGGCACAATAGAAAACAGTATGTAAAGTGTGTATCTCACACGTACAGATATGCAGGCAAGACTGCAAACACTGGAAGAAAAACTGTAAAATATATTTTTTGCCCTAAATGGGTGTTTTTTGAATAGAACAATAGAAGAACACTAGCTAAAGTGTTTATCTCACACGTACAGATATAAATTGAGGGGTCTCAAGGATTCCCCACAAACCCTGAAACTCCAGTGAAAAAATGTGGGCAGGGAGGACTATACCGGTACTTGGTGTATAGGTTCAGAAACCTGAATACTTCATATTGAGTAAATTTAACAAAGTATTTATTTACATATAAACATTAGGACAAAAAATAAAATAAAAATTACATTACATTAAAACATATACAAAAATACAAACTTGACCACAATCAGGTCACCGGATGTGCAATCCCCCATTTTATACAGACAGGGTAGGGTATCGGTGAACAAATTGGTATCATGAGACCAACAGTCTCTAATCTCGACTAGTTTCGCTTTCGCTTCGTCAGGAGACGGTCTAAAAACATAACATAAACAAACATCAGACATTAAAAACAGCACGTTATTATTTATGTCAGGGGCTTTTTGTGTGAAAAAACAACCCAAGAAAATAAAAAATAATACATAACAAGGGGAATTGTGTCACATCATGTCTCCTACCTGAAGGCCACAGAGTTTCCTTGGCCCCAGAGAGAAAGGGGGGGAGGGGGGTTCCCAGTTGGACGGTGAGTGGGTAGGTCGCTAGTCTAATAGAACAGACCTGGATAATAGAATATGATAATAAATTGATTGCATATTGGGTGCCGTGAGTCTAATAAAAATGAACCTTTAGTGTTCCTTTAATATGGATGTGTAGCTTGATTCAACACATTTAATCTGTTTTGCAATTATTTGCTTTCAATTTGGAAGCTTAATTTAGCTACTAAAATATCCAGTTCTAATTATTATATTTCTATCTTAACCACTTAAGGACCGCCTCATGTACATATACGTCAGCAGAATGGCACAGGCAGGCACATCAACGTATATATACGTGCCCTGCTTGACGTGGGTCGGGGGTCCGATCGGGCCCCCCCCCCCCCGTACATGCGGCGGTCCCCGTGGCTTCAGGAGCGATCCGGGACGACGGCGCGGCTATTCGTTTATAGCCGCTCCATCGCGATCGCTCTCCGGAGCTGAAGAACGGGGAGAGCTGTGTGTAAACACGGCTTCCCCGTGCTTCACTGTGGCGGCGCATCGATCGCGTCATTCTCCTTTATAGGGAAGACACGATCGATGACCGTCATTCCTACAGCCACACACCCCCTACACTAGTAAACACACACACAAAGTAAACCCTAACTCCTACAGCGCCCCCTGTGGTTAACTCCCAAACTGCAAACTGTCATTTTCACAATAAAGAATGCAATTTAAATGCATTTTTTGCTGTGAAAATGACAATTGTCCCAAAAATGTGTCAAAATTGTCCGAAGTGTCCGCCATAATGTCGCAGTCACGAAAAAAATCGCTGATCGCCGCCATTAGTAGTAAAAAATAAAAAATAAATAAAAATGCAAAAAAACTATCCCCTATTTTGTAAACACTATAAATTTTGCGCAAACCAACCGATAAACGATTATTGCGTTTTTTTTTTACCAAAAATAGGTAGAAGAATACGTATCGACCTAAACTGAGGAAAAAAAATGTTATATATGTTTTTGGGGGATATTTATTATAGCAAAAAGTAAAAAATATAGAATTTTTTTCAAAATTGTCGCTCTATTTTTGTTTATAGCGCAAAAAATAAAAACCGCAGAGGTGATCAAATACCACCAATAGAAAGCTCTATTTGTGGGGAAAAAAAGACGCCAATTTTGTTTGGGAGCCACGTCGCACGACCGCGCAATTGTCTGTTAAAGCGACGCAGTCCCGAACTGTAAAAACCCCTTGGGTCTTTAGGCAGCATTTTGGTCCGGGGCTTAAGTGGTTAATGACACAGCACAGGATGGATATTCACAAATTTGAATGTGTTTACAAACTATTTATTGAGCTAACAGCACACAAAACAATTGACACAATATAGAACTGAGTAACAGATGCAATCTGGTTATACAGATATACTTTGATCAATGTAGAATGGCTAGACAAAACATACCGGAAGATAGGTGTAATAAAATTATACAATGCCAAAACATAAATGTATACAAAAACAGAACTTATGTATTTTATATGTAAAACCATATACAGAAAACAATCAATTTTAAAGAGCACCATACAAATTATAACATATAACATTAGTCTGAAAATAGGGTTCTAATATCAGACCAAGTATCCCATTTTTCAGAAAAATGCACAATTTTGTACTTGGACCATCATAGTAGGTGATGCATATGGCAACTACTATGTAAACATACAGGGCTGGACTGGGACAAAAATTTGTTCCTGAACTTCATCGAGACTGGCCCACTTTAATTTTGCAAACACGCACACAAACAGTATATAAACTATATGAAATTGCACACAAAAACATAAGTAAAAACATTCCACTGTAAGTATAAATGTTTATTTTTCAGGGTCCACAGAGAGCCCCCCCCACTTACATCAGGGTCCCCATAGAGTCCCCCTTACATCAGGGTCCCCAGAGATCCTCCCTTTTACACCAGGGTCCCCAGAGAGCCCCTCCTTACATCGGGGTCCCCAGAGAGCCACCCCCTTACATCAGAGTCCCCAGAGAGCCCCCTCTTACATCAGAGTCCCCAGAGAGCCCCTACTTACATCATAGGCCCCAGAGAGCCTCAGCCTTGCATGAGGGTTCCCTCAGAGCCTCCCTCGTACATCAGGGTCCCCAGAAAGCCCCCCTTACATCAGGGTCCCCAGAGAGCGTCCCTCTTACATCAGGGTCCCCAGAAAGCCCCCCCCCCACTTACATCAGGGTCCCCAGAGGACCCTCCCACTTACATCAGGGTCCCCAGAGAGCCTCTACTTACCTCAGAGTCCCCAGAAAGCCGCTCCTTATATCAGGGTCACCAGAGAGAGGGCAGCCACTGAGAGATGATGTTATCTCTCTGCTGCCCATGGCCGCACAGTGAGGGCAGAACAGTGGTGATTTAGGGCAGGCGGTGAGAGATGATGTCATCTCTCTGCTCTCTCACCCGCCTGGCTCTCCCATGCTACCTGCCCACTATATCCGGTTCTCCAGTAGTGGGCCGCCACCTTGTGGTTGGGGACCCCTGGGACTCGGGGCTATGGGCCTCAGATTCAGGGCTTTAGCCTCAAAAGCCACCACCTAGCAACGCCACTGGCTGTCACTGAAACTGACCCACCGAGTCATCAACCTACTGGGAAATTCCCGGTAGTCCCGGTGGCCAGTACATGCCTGTAGTTAATGTCATTATAGATCGCTGTACACTAAATTGGGAATGCTATTCCAGAGATGATATTGCGGGATAAATCCACCTTGATAACTGACTAATATATGAAGCATATGATTGGCCCATTACAGAAGATTTTTTTTACGATACATGTGGCAATTCCCATTTGGGATGCTCCTGGGATCAAGACTTCTTGGTGTTCATGTAAGAAGGTGAACACTAAAAGTGACATATTATGGAAAAACAATGTAGGATTAATCTCCTTTGATGTTGCCATCCTTTTATCTTGAGAGCTTTTGAAAGGGTCTTATCTCTGGAACCATGAATTCCCAGGATCATGATTCACGTTCTCCTTCACTTTCTGCTCCTTTCTTTTATAAAGCTCTTGTGGAACTTAGTTGTTTACAGTGGCAAGCAAACTACTTTGTTTTTTTTTCACAAGTTTTTTAGAAAATTGTGTGCTTGGAACAGAGAATCATCTAGAAATTCTGCAGCCTTGGGGTTTTACAACCTGGAACTTGCCCACCTATAAAAATAAAAATATCTATTAGAGTCTAATGTTGCTCTCATTTGTACTTATCTTAAATTTCATTAGGTCACTTCAAATTTTCTCTATACTTTTACCCTTCCTTTATTTAAATGTTGATCACCCTTGCCTCCCACCAAGGTTTCCAAATGTTGTCATATTTCTTTATTCCACCTTGTCTAACATATGTCGCTTTTTCTTTCAAGATTATCTCATGCATATCATGTTTCCATTCCCTACTAGAGGGAAGAAGACCTGGAACTTTGACCATCCACTAGGATTATACACCATATAGAAGGCTTTTATATATGTATAAGAAGTCCTTGGCCCGGTTTCAGAGAACAGTTACGACGGCGTATCTCTGGATACGCCGTCGTAACTCTGAGTTGCGGGGTCGTATCTATGCGACTGATTCATAGAATCAGTTACGCATAGATTTCCCTAAGATCCGACCGGCGTAAGTGTCTTACACCGTCGTATCTTAGGCTGCATATTTACACTGGCCGCTAGGTGGCGCTTCTGTAGATTTACGCGAGTAATATGCAAATTAGGTAGATAACGTACGTCCGCCTGGCGCATTTTTTTACATCATTTGCGTTAGGCTTTTTCCGGCGTAAAGTTACTCCTGCTATATGAGGGGTATCCATGTTAAGTATTGACGTTGGGCCAGTGTCGAATTTTCCGTCGATTACGTTGTTTGTGTAAGTCATTCGCGAATAGGGCTGTACGTAAGTTACGTTCACGTCTAAAGCATTGACGATTTGCGGTGTAATTTCGAGCATGCGCACTGGGATTCTTTCACGAACAGCACATGCGCCATTCGTAAAAAACGTCAAATACGTGGGGTCACAATTAATTTAAATAAAACACGCCCACATCAGCCACATTTGAATTAGGCGGGCTTACGCCGGACCACATACGTTACGCCGCCGTAACTTAGGGCGCAAGTTCTTTCTGAATACGGAACTTGCGCCCTAATTTACGGCAGCGTAACGTATCTGAGATACGTTACGCCCGCCAATAGATACACCATTGTATCTAAATCCGGGCCAATGTTTTTTGTACATACATCCTTCACTGCTCAGAGAAATTTAATTACATTTCTGATAGTTCTTATTGCTATGAGAAGGGTGTATTATCAAATATTATAAATTGAGCATATTTTCTGGCAGGGGAATACGTATACCTCAACCTTGTGATATATTTTCATTAATATATGGAGATTGTTCACTATCCATTAGTGGAAAAATAAAAATTATGGTACCTATAGTTTCCATGGGCCATATTCTGAGTATAGTTACGATGGAGTGTCTCAGGATACTCCGTCGTATCTCTCTTTTTTGGCCCGCGTATCTATGCGAGTGATTCTTAGAATCATTTTTTGCATAGATACGCTTAAGATCCGACATGTGTAAGTCACTTACACTGTCGGATCATAAATTTAATTACCCAGCTGGCCGCTAGGTGACGTTTACGTTCAGGTCTCATTTGTTTATGCAAATGAGCCCGATACGCCAATTCCCGAACAAATTCGCGTCGCGTAACCGTCGCTAACGTCGTTTGCGTAAGGTTACCCCTGCTATATGAGGGGTAACCTTACGCCAGTCCCATGTATGCCATGTTAAGTATGGCGTCGTCTTTTCCCGTCGGGTACGTCGTTTCCCTAAGTCGTTCTTGAATACGACTTTACGTCAATGACGCACACGTCGGCGTCATTGACGTTTTACGCCGAGAACTGGAGCATGCGCACTGGGCTATTTTAAGCCCGGCGCATGCGCAGTTCGTTCGAATCGGGGGCGCGCTTAATTTAAATACAAGCCGCCCCCTTGGATTTACGCGGGGATACGCCGGGCCAATTACACTACGCCGCCCCAAACTACGGAGCAAGTGTTTGGGGAATACAGCACTTGCTCCTGTAGGTTGGGGCGGTGTAGTATAAATGGCTTATGCGCCGCCCGCCTATAAAGTACAAGAATATGGCCCCATGTCACCAAGAAGCAAGCGCACATCATCTGCATAGAGCATTAGCTTTTCATGCAACTGACATTATCTGAAACTAGGTTGCACCGATACTGATACTAGTATTGGTGTCGATACCGAGCATTTGCACAATTTCTTTTACTTATGCAAATGCTCCCGATGCTTGATCCGAAACCTGGGAAGAGGCATCGCTCAAGAGGCTGGCAGCAGCTGTAGGTAAGCTGACCAGGGCACTCATCAGTGCCCTTCAGTGCCGCCTCTTCAGTGCCACCTCATCACTGCCCATCAGTGCCACCTCATCAGTGCTCATCAGTGCCACCTATCAGTGCCCATCAATGCTGCATATTAGTGCCACTATCACATGACATTAAAAAAGTAGTGGAAATCGGTATTGGCGAGTACTTGAAAAAAAAATCGGTACATGTACTTGGTCTTAAAAAAGTGGTATCGGAGCAACCCTATCTGAAACCCACTGTATCTGGACTGGATCTTAGTAAGGCTGCCAAAGGCTCAATGGCCAAACCAAATAGCAATGGTGAGGGGGGCAGCTCTGTCTCATATTTATCCAAAAGCAAAGGTGGGAGACATATGCCCACCTTGGCAGATAGCTGCATGGGGGCATGATACAATAGTCACAGCCAGAGGCATAGCTAGCGAAAATGGCGCCTATGGCAAGCACTGAAACTGTGCCCCTGTCAAAACATTTGAAACCCAACTTTCAGATAATACTGTCAGTGTATACAGTTATATAGGGAGAACAGTAGGTTAGTGGTTGGCACTTGCCTCACTTGGTTTGAATCTGGGGCAGGAAGCTATCTGCATAGAGTTTGCATGTTCTCTTGGTGTGGGCACCCTCCATGTACTCCAGTTTTCTGGCACACTCCAAAGCCATGTTGGTAGGTGATGGTCCCCTGTCTGTATGAAGTGTCAATGTACATAGCCGATCACATTCTGCATGCCATCCCCCATGTCTGAAAAATAATTTAAGATGAGCGCTGGCCCGAAATCCACCAAGAGCTGGACAAGACTGAATGGAAGTATACATAGATATGTGTAGGGTCCTCTATGATTGTAGTGTCAGTTTAGAATGTGATCAGCCATGTACACTGCCAGTCTGTGCAAAGGGTACAATTCACCTATCTGCATGTGTTTGGAGTGGCAGAGGAACCCCACAGGAAGAACATGCTAACTCCATGTAGCTAGTGGAGTGAAGCCTAATATATATATATATATATATATATATATATATATATATATATATGGGTAGACATTGGTGAGGGAGTACCTGTTTCTAAATGCTCTCCTTGCCCCCGCTGCCCACTATGGGTGGGGCCGTGGGGGGAACCTCTCGCAGCTGGCACCCTCCAGCATGTAGAGTCCAGAGGCATGCCCAGGATGCAGGCCAACCATAAAATGTCAAGGACAACATAAAGCAGGCAGGCAGTGTCAGCAGGCATAGCCGGTCACCTATCCCCCAATTAAGTGTAGAAATGGAAGGAGAGGCACTTACCTAGGAGGAACAGTCTATGGGTCTGCTTGTACTCCCTCTTCTGCTCCTTCAGTACCCGATCTATGCTCTTGCTGACTTTCTTGGCCTCTTTCTCCTCCAGTCAGAGTTTGTCCCATCCCTTCTGCAGAGGATGTTGCTGTTGATGGTGCACCTGCTGGCCCTTTCTGGGCTTGTGCTGTTGCTTATTGCTGTCCCCGGTGCCGCTGGTGCTGCCTCCCCCATTCTGCAGTAGTAGAAACAGAGCCATCCGGAACATTCCCCTCTCTGGTCAGTGTGTAGAGTCCCACCCCCCCAGTGAGGTTGCCCGTCCCTGAGCAGCTGCTGTGATCCCTGTGCCCCAGGTCCCCAGCTTTCATAGGCACTTACAGCTCCAGGGGGCTGCTCGGTGTCCGAGTTGGTGGGGGCGTTGGAGATGGAGCCACTGGGATCACCGAACAGCCGCAGTCGGAGGCTTTAGCAGAGCCCTGTGGCTCTGGAGTACACGTGTTGGAGCTCGGCAATCAATCAAGGGATCCCGGGAGGAGCGGGGAATACAGAGCCCAGCAGCCCATCACATTGCCAGCGTGCCATCGTGCATCTTCTCCACTCAGCTCCGTACACACAGCACAGCACCGATTACCTGGCACCACCGGGGACCTCAGTAGGCCAGTCCACCTTACAGTAATCACCGCACACCAGTCGCATCATCCACACTCAGCCTGCGACACCAGGGGCGCAGCTTTTCTGTGAAATACAGCAGTTTTGACATTCTTGCTTTTCTCCATCATGCGCCCCCTTCATATGGCACCCATGGCATACACTAAATAAGCCACCGTTCACACCCAGTTTATAAAGCATTCTCCAAAACGTAATTTCTGCAAGACCAACCATAAGTATTTCCATTCTATACTGTCAAATACCTTGGTGGCATCTTGTGACTGCAGAGACCATTAGCCAGATTCAGGTAGATCGGCGCATATTTGTGCCGGCGTAGCGCAGCTCATATGCGCTACGCCGACGTAACCTAGAGAGGCAAGTACAGTATTCACAAAGCACTTGCTCCCAACGTTGCGTCGGCGTAACGTAAATTTGAAGGCGTAAGTGTAAGTGGGTGCGACCTTATGCTAATGATGGCCTGAGCATGGAGCAGTGGGTTACGCCCGGCGTATCATCAACGGAGCATGCGCAGTGACGTGGACGTATGATCGCTTCCCTGTGCGCATGCTCACAACTACGCCGACACAATTTCCTGGGATACGCCGGCCCACGGCTTACGCCGAGCACATAAATACGCCCAGACATGCGCCCGTCCGACGCAAAAGTACATCCTGCTTTTTTCCCCCCCTGAGCAAGGTACTTTTGCGGTGCGATGGCTGCTGCAGATTCTGAGAAGGACAGGAGGAACAACTTCTCGCCAGAGGAGAAGGCAGTCCTCATCTCTGCCATTGAGAAGTTTGACGTCTTCCTCCATGGTGCCCAGAGTCGCGATACCAGCTGGGCCAGGAAACAGGTCATCCTGGAGACCATAGCCACTGATGTCAGTGCCCTTGGCAATGAGTCCCGAACCGCCAAGGATATTAATAAAAAAAATTAATGACCTGAGGCGCCATGTTCGGGAGAAGGCACGGGAGGGGCACGGGGGGTGGACCACCATGTGCATTGAGCTTGACCCCGGAGGAGGAGGTGATTGCCGGTGTCTGGAGAGGGAGCAGTTGGAGGGCCTGGAGGGCTTTGATTCCCTTGATCAGGCCTCAAAAACAGGTAAGTGCTTTTTATCCCCTATCCGGTGTGTAGCATGTGAGGGGGTGGAAGGGAACAAACCTGATCTCTGTGTGATTGTAAGGCCAAGTTCCTTTTATAGTATTTAACAACTGGATGCGACCCTGTGCAAAAGGAATACTCATGTTTGTATCTGCAAGAGGTGTTCCATTTGCACTGCGATTCATTAAAGGAAATGCAAATTCCTTTCTTTAAAGCTGTGGTTACATTGCTTACCATATTTTGTCTAGCAGTAGGAGGTTTCTGTGGTGTGATTAAATTTAGCCATAAACCAACATCCTTCATCCCTAACTTAAGGGTGGGGTGAATAGGCAACTTCTGTCGCAAAGATTCATCATATTGGAAAAACCCCATACCACCAAATTTTCTATAGGCCCATAATACATGTTCAAGATGCTGAAATAAACTACCACATAATTTATGCTTTCTTTCAGCCAAAACACTGCAAAAAATACAGTATCCCTGTAACCAGTTGAAAAAAAGATTTAGGAATAAACTTACGATCATCCTGTTTTTCATCATATTTTTTTTCTGGACGAAAAGAAAAATCTTTAACAGATGGAAGTAGTGATATAACATCAATAAAATCTCCCTTACAGATCTTTTCTTTTAATGTGACAGGCAAATGGAAACCTAGTGGAGAAATTTCACATGGCATGACTTCTTTAACCGCTTCCCGACCACCGCACACACTTATACGTCGACAGAATGGCACGGCTGGGCAAATGGGTGTATATATACGTCCCCTTTAATTTGCCGCTGTGTAGTTGTGAGCGCCACAGGCATGCGTTTACGACCCTGTCGCAAGCTCTGTGACCGTGCCCGCAGGACCCGCGGACTCAATGTCCACCGGTGTCCCATGATCAGGTCACAGAGCTGAGTCAATGTCACTGATCGAACGCTCCCTCTCATCCGGAGCAGCGATCAGTGACGTGTCACTTGTAGCCACGCCCCCTAACAGTGAAAATCACTTCCTAGGACACACTTAACCCCTTCAGCGCCCCAGACAGGTTAACCCCTTCACTGCCAGTGTCATTTTTACAGTAATCAGTGCATTTTTATAGCACTGATCGCTGTAAAAGTGACAATGGTCCCAAAAATGTGTCAAAAGTGTCTGATGTGTCCGCCATAATGTCGCAGTCACAATAAAAACCACTGATCGTCGCCATTACTAGTAAAAAAAATATTATTAAAAATACCATAAAACTATCCCCTATTTTGTAGACACTATGGGCCAGATTCTCGTACAATTGCGGCGGCGCAACGTAACCCGTTTACGTTACACCGCCGCAAGTTTTCAGTGTAAGTGCCTGATCCACAAAGCATTTACCTGTAAACTTGCGGCGGTGTATCGTAAACACGTCCGGCGCAAGTCCGCCCAATTCAAATGGGGTGTGTACCATTTAAATTAGGCGCGCTCCTGCGCCGGACGTACTGTGCATGCTCAGTTTTGAAATTCCCGCCGTGCTTTGCACGATGTGACTTCATTTTTTAGAACTACGACGTGAGTTACGGCGTTTAGTATTCCCGGACGTCTTACTCAAAAAAATAAAAAAATTGAAATTCGAAGCGGGAACGACGGCCATACTTTAACATGGCTCGTGTAAAGTTAAGGCATGTAAAATCATGACTAACTTTGCGACGGGAAAAAATTACTAGCGACGACGTAACGAACGCAAAAACCTTTGCGGATCGCCGTAAATGCTGATTAGCATACCCGACGCAGGAAAACTCCACCCAGCGGCGGCCAAAGTATTGCATCCTAAGATCCGACGGTGTAAGTCAATTACACCTGTCGGATCTTAGGGCTATCTATGTGGAACTGATTCTATGAATCAGCCGCATAGATACGACAAGAGATACGACGGTGTATCAGGAGATACGCCGTCGTATCTCTTCTGTGAATCTGGCCCTATAACTTTTGAGCAAACCAATCAATAAGCGCTTAATGTGATTTTTATTACCAAAAATATGTAGAAGAATACATACCGGCCTAAACTGAGGAAAAAAATATTTCCTTTTATATACTGTATTTGCTGGCGTATAAGACTTCCTTTTACACTTAAAAAAACTGGCCAAAAAGCAGGGGTCGTCTTATACGCCAGGTCAGCTGCTCGGATGCCTGCCGGATGTGCGGTAATACTGTATGTAGCTTTGGCTACATACAATATATACCGCTAAGCCAATCCCGGTGAGCGATGTATTCAAATGAATACAGAGCCTGCTCGGATTGGGGTAACAACCTCTGCCAATCCGAGTGTCTACATACAGTAGGCTGCTCGGATTGGCTTTGAGAGTCAGAGAGGCGTGGGCTGATGATGTTACAGCCTCTGCCAATCCAAGCAGGCTTTGTTTTAATTAATAGAATACATCGCTCACTGTGATTGGCTCCATCTCCAGCAAGAACGAAGAAGATTATGGCTCCAGAAGAAAGAAATATGAAGCATCGGAATGGGGGTCGTCTTATACGGTGAGAAAAGGCAAAAAAATCTTTAAAAAAAAGGAAAATTAGGCGGTCGTCTTATACGCCTGGTCGCCTTATACGCCGGCAAATACTGTATATTTTTGGGGGATATTAATTATAGCAAAAAATTAAAAATATTGAATTTTTTTCAAAATTGTCACTCTATTTTTGTTTATAGCGCAAAAAATAAAAACCACAAAGGTAATCAAATACCACCAAAAGAAAGCTCTATTTGTGGGGAAAAAAGGACGTCAATTCTGTTTGGGAGCCATGTCGCACAAAAAAGGAAGGGGAAAAAACTGCGCTCAACCAAACAAATATATATAAAAGCAGCCAGCACTCAAACAAAGTAGAAAGGAAATGTAGAACAATAGTGCAGCGATAAAATATGTTTTGCACAATGGTTGTGGTGACACAAGGTAAAAAATTATATAAAAATGCAGATTAAATATATGTGAAAAAGTCCATATGAAGACCATGTATCACAATAAATGTGATGCTGGATCTAAAATAATATAGAAATACATACTAAATAAATATGAAAAAGTCCATATGAAGACCATGTATCACAATGAATGTGATACTGGATTGGTGAAATACTCATACAACCTGGAATGTGAAATATTAGTCCGTAAAAAAGAAGTGACTTTTCAATCATTGACGTATAATGTTGAATATATGGTTGCCTGAAGGGATCACCAAGGCATCACAATGTAGTTGTAGGTATAATGAGGTACTCTTACTAGAGGGTGTGGACTCAGCTGTTTTACAACAGTAAAAAGTCTCATGTGCTTAATGGTCTCTGCAGACCTGGATCACTGCATAAAGGATCTCCCAGACAGTGGTAGTTGTTCCAATCAGATGGGATGGATGCCACAAGTCACAGGAACTGGACGGATGAAACTTCCAATGCAGGATGTAAATGGAGAACTCCAACGGACTCACAGAGCAATGGAAAAAAAAATGAAAAAGAAAATGCTCCAAATGGTGCTGGTCAAAAAATAAACCGTGACAGGTTTTATTTAAAATTCATGTAACAAAAAAGCATGGATAAAAAAGTGATCACATAAACAATTATAAAAGCAGTATGGGGTGCTGTAAAGCGGATCTGACGCATTTAGGCTTAGAGAGTCGTCACCAGGGGCATGTTACTGCACCCCCATAATGCTTGCTTTTATATGTGTACTAAACCAAAAGCCGGCCTTGACAGGGGCAGGGACAGGAAATGATGTAACCTATCCAGGAAAGGAAGGAAGTAATATAATACATATAATGCCTCACAACAGCATCCAACACATACATGGAATAAACCAGAGATATGCAATTAGCGGACCTCCAGCTGTTGCAAAACTACAAGTCCCATCATGCTTCTGCCTCTGGGTGTCATGCTTGTGGCTGTCAGAGTCTTACTATGCCTCATGGGACTTGTAGTTCTGCAACATCTGGAGGTCCGCTAATTGCATATCCCTGGAATAAACCATCAAAGATTACATGAAATCATTTTAAAATAACTGTAAATGTTCATATATGTATTGGATAAACACGCAAACATCTACAGGTACAGATGTAATATATTAAATGTCCTAAAACTCTAATTTAATACCGTCAACATAATCGCTGTATAGGTGACACCATACAGGAAGTGGTACTTGGGGACACCTCAAGGGTCAACTATGGCCACTATGGAGGAAGTGACGTGTTGCTAAATCATCGTCTCATATCTGGGGTGCCGTACAATGGCATCCCGGCGGTCCCAAGGTGTATGTCACCCTATAAACAGACGTCCATAAAAAAGCCCTATTAGTATGGCCTTGGACGGACCCCGCGAACGGCCATATGCACCTCACTGTGGGTTTCCCGCAGCCACACGGGAGCAGTGTGTAATGACGTCACGGCGTCAGAGCACCATCCAATCAAAAAACCTGTGGGCACCGGCCAATCACGCTCAAACATGGGTGGCCATTTGGCCACCCACTCACCACGGCCGCCCAAGCTCAACACGCAATGACATGACGGCGTCAGAGCGCCGTCCAATGGAAATCGCGTGAGCACCGACCAATCACGCTCCAGCCTGGGTGGCCACATGACCACCACTCAGGATATGCAGTCCGGGGCATGAACGGTGATACTCAGGTGCGAAGGACCATGTGATACGAAGGACCATGAATCCCTAGCCCTGGAGTTTGGGCCAATCAAACGGGGCACAAGGTGGTAATCTAACAACACACCTCAGGAGGATGTAGAAAAGTGCCCATACAGGGAGACAAACTTCATTACTGTAATGGGCAAAATATGCCAAACGGCAACAAAACAAATACGGTGGGTTGGGAAAGTATACTAACTAAATAAACAAATACATGGAAACTATATAGTAATGCAATGTTTGTGTGAGAAGTGTGCCGACCCACCCAGATAAGAGGGCACCAACCACAGAAACATTGCTGATAATATCCAGAGACAAAAAGCATAGCAATCAAGTTACAGTATGCAAATAGTAGACATATATACACAATCTATATAGATGGAATATGGATAACCACCAAAAGAATATAATTTTAATGAATTGTGTATTTGCTTCACTATATATATACCCCTGCAGATATACATAGGTGGGCAAACACTATCAGATGGCAGCAAATTGGAACAGGAGCTCAGGGTACTCATGCCCGGTTAACCACTTGACCACTGGGCACTTAACCACTTAAGCCCCGGACCAATACGCTGTCTAAAGACCAAAGGTGTTTTTACAATTTGGCAATGCGCTGCTTTAACTGGTAATTGCGCGGTCATGCAATGTTGTACCGAAACGAAACTTGCGTCCTTTTCTTCCCACAAATAGAGCTTTATTTTGATGGTATTTGATCGCCTCTGCGATTTTTATTTTTTGCGATATAAACGCAAAAAGACCGTAAATTTTGAAAAAAAATGATTTTTCTTATAACAAAAAGTAAAAAAAATCGAATAAACTAAATTTTAGTCAAACATTTAGGCCAAAATGTATTCAGCCACATGTCTTTAGTAAAAAAAATCGCAATAAGCGTATATTTATTGGTTTTCGCAAAAGTTATAGCGTCTACAAACTAGGGTGCATTTTCTGGAATTTACACAGCTTTTATTTTATGACTGCCTATCTCATTTCTTGAGGTGCTAAAATGGCAGGGCAGTACAAACCCCCCCCAAATGACCCCATTTTGGAAAGTAGACACCCCAAGGAAACTGCTGAGAGGCATGTTGAGTCCATTGAATATTTAATTTTTTTGTCCCAAGTGATTGAATAATGACGAAAAAAAAAAAAAAAAAAATGTTTACAAAAAGTTGTCACTAAATGATATATTTCTCACACATGCCATGGTTATATGTGGAATTGCACCCCAAAATACATTCTGCTGCTTCTCCTGAGTACGGGGATACCACATGTGTGGGACTTTTTGGGAGCCTAGCCGCATACGGGGCCCCAAAACCCAAGCACCGCCTTCAGCATTTCTAAGGGCACAAATTTTTGATTTCACTCCTCACTACCTATCAAGGTTTCGAAGGCCATAAAATGCCAAAATAGCAAAAAAAAAAACCAAATGACCCCATTTTGGAAAGTAGACACCCTAAGCTATTTGCTGAGAGGCATGTCGAGTCCATGGAATATTTTATATTTTGACACAAGTTGCGGGAATATGACAAACTGATTTTTTTTTGCACAAAGTTGTCACTAAATGATATATTTCTCACACATGCCACGGTTATATGTGGAATTGCACCCCAAAATACATTCTGCTGCTTCTCCTGAGTACGGGGATACAACATGTGTGGGACTTTTTGGGAGCCTAGCCGCGTACGGGGCCCCGAAAACCAAGCACTGCCTTCAAGATTTGTGTGAGTGAAATCAAAAATTTATGTCCCTAGAAATCTTGAAGGCGGTGCTTGGTTTTCGGGGTCTCATACGCGGCTAGGCTCCCAAAAAGTCCCACACATGTGGTATCCCCGTACTCAGGAGAAGTAGCAGAATGTATTTTGGGGTGCAATTCCACATATAACAATGGCATGTGTGAGAAATATATCATTTAGTGACAATGTTTTGTACATTTTTTTATTTAAATTTTTTTTGGTCATGATTCAATCACTTGGGGCAAAAAAATTAAATATTCCATGGACTCAACATGCCTCTCAGCAAATAGCTTGGGGTGTCTACTTTCCAAAATGGGGTCATTTGGGGGTTTTTTGTGCTATTTTGGCATTTTATGGCCTTCGAAACTGTGATAGGTAGTGAGGAGTGAAATCAAAAATTTGCGCCCTTAGAAATGCTGAAGGCGGTGCTTGGTTTTCGGGGTCCCGTACGCGGCTAGGCTCCCAAAAAGTCCCAAACATGTGGTATCCCCGTACTCAGGAGAAGCAGCAGAATGTATTTTAGGGTGCAACTCCACATATAACCATGGCATGTGTGAGCAATATATCATTTAGTGACACATTTTTCTTTTTTTTTTTTTTTTTCTCATTATTCAATCACTTTGGACAAAAAAAAAAAAAATCAATGGACTCAACATGCCTCTCAGCAGTTTCCTTGGGGTGTCTTCTTTCCAAAATGGGGTCATTTGGGTTTTTTTTGTGCTATTTTGGCATTTTATGGCCTTCGAAACTGTGATAGGTAGTGAGGAGTGAAATCAAAAATTTACACCCTTAGAAAGCCTGAAGGCGGTGATTGGTTTTTGGGGTCCCGTACGCGGCTAGGCTCCCAAAAAGTCTCACACATGTGGTATCCCCGTACTCAGGAGAAGCAGCAGAATGCATTTTGGGGTGTAATTCCACATATGCCCATGGCATGTTTGAGCAATATATCATTTAGTGACAACTTTGCGCAAAAAAAAATATATATATATATATATATTTATATTTCCCGCAACTTGGGTCAAAATCTAAAATATTCCATGGACTTAAGATGCCTCTCAGCAAATAGCTTGGGGTGTCTACTTTCCAAAATGGGGTCATTTGGGGGGGTTTTCAATTGTCCTGGCATTTTATGCACAACAATTAGAAGCTTATGTCACACATCACCCACTCTTCTAACCACTTGAAGAAAAAGCCCTTTCTGACACTGTTTGTTTACATAAAAACATATTATTTTTTTGCAAGAAAGTAAAGTTGAACCCCCAAACATTATATATTTTTTTAAAGCAAAGGCCCTACAGATTAAAATGGTGGGTGTTGCAAAAAAAATTTCCACACAGTATTTGCGCAGCGTTTTTTCAAACGCATTTTTTGGGGAAAAAATACACTTTTTTTTATTTTAAAGCACTAAAACACACTATATTGCCCAAATTATTGATGAAATAAAAATTATGATCTTAGGCCGAGTACATGGATACCAAACACGACATACTTTAAAATTGCGCACAAACGCGCAGTGGCGACAAACTACATACATTTTTAAAAGCCTTTAAAAGCCTTTACAGGTTACCACATTAGATTTACAGAGTAGGTCTACTGCTAAAATGACTGCCCTCGATCTGCCCTTCGCGGTGATACCTCACATGCATGGTGCAATTGCTGTTTACATATGACTCCAGACCGACGCTTGCGTTCGTCTTTGCGCAAGAGCAGGGGGGGACAGGGATGCTTTTTTTTATTTTTTTATTTTTTTATATATTTATTTCGCTTTTTTTATTTTATTTGTTAACTGTTCCTTCCATTTATTTATTTTTTTACCATTTTTATTGTTATCTCAGGGAATGTAAATATCCCTTATGATAGCAATAGTTAGTGACAGGTACTCTTTTTTTTTTTTAAATGGGGTCTATTAGACCCTAGATCTTTCCTCTGCCCTCAAAGCATCTGACCACACCAAGATCGGTGTGATAAAATGCTTTCCCATATTCTCAATGGCGCCGTTTATATCTGGGGGGGGGGACATTCCCTCCCACTGAATGTAAAAGCAGTCTAGAGGCTAATTAGCCGCTAGGACTGCTTTTACGTGAAAGCCGACCGCTGGCTGAAAAGAATGATACCAAGATGATGCCTAAACCCGCAGGCATCATTCTGGTATAACCATTCAAAGTCCTGCAACATACCAGTACGTTGATGGTTCTTGTTGGACATGTATTGTAATCTTTTTTTTTTTTCATGCAGTCTGTTGGCTGAACAAAAAAAAGATTGATCGGTGGGTATGCCCACCATTAGAATACCTCCCTTCATCCACCCACTTCTAATGATGGGCATACATGCACCATTTATATATGCCGAAGCATGGGGGCATCCTCCCGCAAAAAAGTTATGCCGCGTACGGTCGGACTTTTCTATGCCGCGTACACACGGTCGGACTTTTCTATGCCGTGTACACATGGTCAGACTTTTCCACAGGAAAGCCTCCGTAGGAATGTCAACCGTATGTACGCGGCATTAGGAGCAAAATCGCTCCTCCGCCCCTAATGCCCCCATGCTCCGGCATATATGCTCTTTTTTGAACTGTAGTGGTGAAATCACCTCCTACAGCATTGGAGTCGCGGCTTTATATATCGTGGGAGCAAACGCTGTTGCTGTCACGCTAAATAAATCCGCACTGCAACTGAATGGCGTACCTGCTAAGCAAATGATGGTTAATATTAAAACAAAGTAACATTCCAGTATA
Organism: Rana temporaria; assembly: GCF_905171775.1. NCBI lineage: Eukaryota > Metazoa > Chordata > Amphibia > Anura > Ranidae > Rana > Rana temporaria. Next base: position 191,529,030 of record NC_053493.1, on the reverse strand, counting down.
ACAGTAAGATCATACCATACCTGCAAAGCAAATACCTATAAAAAAACATAGTAAAAAATAAAACATTTTTTAACGCAACCTGTGCCTAAAATATATATATGCCAAAGCATGGGGGCATCCTCCCGCAAAAAAGTTATGCCGCGTACGGTCGGACTTTTCTATGCCGCGTACACACGGTCGGACTTTTCTATGCCGTGTACACATGGTCAGACTTTTCCACGGGAAAGCCTCCGTAGGAATGTCAACCGTATGTACGCGGCATTAGGAGCAAAACCGCTCCTCCGCCCCTGCTGCCCGCATGCTTCGGCATATATGCTCTTTTTTTTAACTGTGGTGGTGAAATCACCTCCTACAGCACTGGAGTCGCGGCTTTATATATCGTGGGAGCAAACGCTGTTGCTGTCAAGATAAATAAGTCCGCGCAACAGCTGAATGGCGTACCTGAAAACAGTAAAATAAATTACATACCTGAAAAGCAAGCATGAAAAAACATAACAACAATAAAACTTTGCAGAATAGAATACAGTAAAAAAGAGCAGAACAATAGAGAGGGAGAGAACAATAAAACGACAACTATTTTTGGTTTTTTTATTTTATATTTTTTTGTGTGTTTTTATTTTTTACTTTTTTTTTTTTTTTTTTTAACACTTTTTTTTGTAACTGTGAACTGTAACTTCAACTTTTCGGTTCCAGGTTTGGGTCTCTCAAAATGCGATGGCATCTTGGGAGACCCTGTGTGAGTGTGCCTAGCCTGTGAAATGTTTCACCCTACACTAATAATTAACGTGTGTGTGGAAGCGTTCAAAACATTCACCAATGCAAAGACCAGGATTGCCAGGACATTTGGGACAAAAATAACGGGTGTCACGCCTAAATCCGCGCTTGGTACAGACACGACATTTTCTTTGGGGGGCTCGTTGGGTAGGGGTACTCGGGAGGACATAAGAAAAATGCCTCTCATGCAGTCGGCTTACTGCATTTGGTAGGAGATGGTGAGGTACAATACCGCCTGGATACAGGAGTTCTGTGATGATATCCCTCTGGAATTGAAGGAAGGATTCATTCCGTCCTGAAGCTCTGTATACGACATGAGCATTCAGTAGAGCCAATTGAAATAAATGTAGAGACACTTTTTTGTACCAGCGTCTCGTCTTACGGGCAATATGATACGGCGCCATTAACTGGTCGTTGAGGTCCACCCCTCCCATGTTTTGGTTATATTCGTGGACACAGAGGGGTTTCTCCACAACACCAGTCGCCGTGCGAATTTGGACTGTCGTGTCTGCGTGAAGGGTGGTAAGAACGAAAACATTCCTATTGTCCCGCCACTTCACAGCGAGCAAATTTTTACATCTGCAGCAGGCTCTCGCCCCCGGCCTAACACGGGCATCTACAAGCCGCTGGGGGAAGCCCCGGCGATTAGGTCGCACGGTGCCACATGCTCCAATCTGTTGATCAAATAAGTGGCTAAAAAGTGGCACGCTGCTGTAAAAATTGTCCACATACAAATGGTACCCCTTTCCGAATAAGGGTGACACCAAGTCCCAAACAATCTTGCCAGCGCTCCCCATGTAATCTGGGCATCCTTCCGGCTCTACCTGACTATCTTTTCCCTCGTAAACCCTAAAGCTCCATGTGTAGCCTGTGGCCCTGTCACAGAGCTTATAGAGCTTGACCCCGTATCTGGCACGCTTGCTGGGAAGGTACTGTTTGAAAGACAAACGGCCAGCAAATTTAATCAGGGACTCATCAACGCATACAACCTGCTGGGGATTAAACAAGGCTGCAAAACGTTCGTTGAAATGGTTTACGAGGGGCCGAATTTTGTAGAGCCGGTCAAATTCAGGGTCTCCACGTGGACGACAAAGTGCATTGTCACTGAAATGCAGGAACCGCAGGATCGCCTCGTATCGTCTCCTGGCCATGTGAGCAGAGAAAATGTACATATGGTCAATGGGATGTGTGGACCAATACATCCGCAATGACGGAAATTTGTGTATGCCCATGTTGAGGGTAAGGCCCAGAAAGGTCTTAAATTCGGAAACCTCGAGAGGTTTCCATTCTTTGGCAAGGCGAGACTGGGGGTTAGCGGCGATGTAAGTACCAGCATATAAATTAGTCTGGTCCACAATAGATCTATAGAGATCTTCCGTGAAATACAGCGAATAAAAATCAAGTGACGTAAAGTTCGCTGTATCCACCTGAATACCGGGTTGGCCAGTGAATGGGGGAAGTACAGGTGCTGTAGAAGTGGTGGGGACCCAATCAGGATAGGCAAATTCTACAGGAAGGGCACTATGGGCACGACGGGCCTGTCTCTGTCTTCTTCTTGGTGGCAGCGGGACACTACTTGTGCTTGCCACATCGCCAGCTTCAACTGCACTTATGGGACTCGCCACGTCACCAAGTGTTACTGCAGTGCTGGATAAACGACCAGGGTGTACTAGGCCGCTGGTGCTTGCCAATTCACCAGAAGGAATAGCGGCGCTAGTACTGGATCTCTGCTCCATACGAGGGTCCTGCGGTTCTTGCTGCTCAACAACATCAGAATGGGATCGGGTACGCCTGGCCTTAGCAGGGACCTCAACTTCGTCGTGCGAGCTATCTGACATGGAGCCGCTGTCGCAAATGGGTTCATATTCTGAGCCAGAATCTGTCAGATGCGTGACCTCCTCCTCTTCACTATCTGACATGCACATGAACTCCAAGGCCTGCTTATCATTGTACCTTCGGTTTGCCATTTTGGACTCTAAATTTAGTGGTACAATGGTAAGGATTCACAGGTAAAAAAAGCACCTGACTATAGAAAAGCAAATGTAGAAAACGCTTAAAAAAAAACTGTAAGCGATCGCAGGGATCAGGCCTGTCTCTGCGAACGCTGCAGTTATGTGTCTTGTGTTTTGTAAGTGACAGTGATCGATCGATACTGCACTTGGGTGGGTTGGGCTGGGCAGAGGGGGAAAACGCAGGTGCTAGCGGGTATCTGGGCTGATTCCGCTAACAATGCGTTTTTGGGTACCCTAAACTGCTGGGTACGCTAGTATAGATCTGATCAGATCAGGTATCGATCCGTTCAGATCCTATACCACTAAGGGGGGTGTATGCTTAGCGAGTGGGTGTAAGCGGTACTGGCTCTAACCTAATGCTGCCTGGGGCGACGCAGACCCTGACTGGCGCTAAAATTAAATTTATATCACCCGCCGGGTGATCAGGGGGTTAAACCTATTGGGTTATATACGGCGGGTGCTCTGATGCTATAAACAGCAAACTAACCAACCAGCGTCAACCGTAACACTTATACGGTGATCACTGGTGAAAGGGTTAACTAGGGGGCAATCAGGGGGTTAAAACCTTTATTCGGTAATATATGGGGGTACCTAACGCTTTCTAAAAACCTGGTGGCGAACCTAAAATAACTAAATAACTAACTGGCTAACCACGTCACCAGTGACACTTATACAGTGATCAGTGGTGAAAGGGTTAACTCTAGGGGCAATCAGGGGTTAAAACCTTTATTTATGGGGGTACCTAATGCTATATAAACCTGGCGGCGAACCTCAAAAAAAACTAACTGCCTAGCGGCAACAGTGACACTAATACAGCGATCAGAAACCGATCGCTTAGTGACACTGGCAATAGGGGTGAAAGGGTTAACTCTAGGGGCAATCAGGGGTTAAAACCTTTATTTATGGGGGTACCTAACGCTATATAAACCTGGCGGCGAACCTCAAAAAAAACTAACTGCCTAGCGGCAACAGTGACACTAATACAGCGATCAGAAACCGATCGCTTAGTGACACTGGCAATAGGGGTGAAAGGGTTAACTCTAGGGGCAATCAGGGGTTAAAACCTTTATTTATGGGGGTACCTAACGCTATATAAACCTGGCGGCGAACCTCAAAAAAAACTAACTGCCTAGCGGCAACAGTGACACTAATACAGCGATCAGAAACCGATCGCTTAGTGACACTGGCAATAGGGGTGAAAGGGTTAACTTTAGGGGCAATCAGGGGTTAAACCTTTATTGGGGGGGGGGGGTAGGGGGCTACCCTGGACCTAAAGGGGCCTAAACCTAACTGCCCTGACACTTTTTTCTGTCACACTGACACTAAAAGCAGTGATCAGAAAATAAATGATCACTGCAATCAGTGACACTGTGACAGGGGGTGATCTGGGGGTGCTGGGGGGGTGATCGGGGGGGGTTATGTGCCTATGTGTGCTGTGTCAGTGTGCTGTTGGTGCAACTCACAGTACTGACGTCTTCTCTCCTCTGGAACCGGACGAAAAGACCGCCAGAGGGGAGAAAACGTCACTTCCTCCCTGCCTGTGTTTACAGTTACACAGGCAGGGAGGGCTCAGGTGGAATCCGATTCGCCGAGGGAGATCGAGAGGGGACGGCTGGAAACCAATAGCCGCCCCCTCCTCCCGGACCTCCCGTACACCGTTCCCGGCCGTCGCATGTACCGGAGGGGGTCCCGATCGGACCCCCGAACCGAGGTAAGGCGGGGACGTACCTATACGCCCATGTGCCTGTACGTGCCATATTGTGGACGTATATGTACATGCGGTGGTCGGGAACTGGTTAAACACCCTTCCTAACCAGACCAATTTTCAGCTTTCGGTGCTCTCACATTTTGAATGACAATAACTCAGTCATACAACACTATAACCAAATGAATTTTTTGTCCTTTTTTTCCCACAAATAGAGATTTATTTTGGTGGTATTTGATCACCTCTGCGGTTTTTATTTTTTCCGCTATTAATGAAAAAAGAACGAAAATTTTGTAAAAAAAATAATTTGTCTTCATTTCTATCATAACATTTTGCAAAAAAGTAATTTTTCCTCATAAATTTGGCCTAAAATGTATACTGCTACATATTTTTGGTAAAAAAAAAAAAAATGGGATATTATTTAGTCTGGGTGAAAGTTATAGGGTCTCCAAGCTATGGTACCAATTTCTGAAAATTGAACAATTTGATCACACCTGAATACTGACAGCTTCTCTCATTTCTTGAGACCCTAACAAGCCAGTAAAGTACAAATACCCCCCAAATGACCCCTTTTTGGAAAGTAGACATTCCAAGGTAGTTAGTAAGAGGCATAGTTCGTTTTTTGAAGTTGTCATTTGTTCCCACAATTCTTTGCAAAATTAGGATTTTTTTTTTACACCATATTGTCATTATAACAGGTTATTTCTCTCACATGGCATGTATATTCCACAAATGACACCACAAAATATATTCTGCTGCTCCTCCTGAGTATGGCAATACAACATGTGTGAGACTTTTACACAGCGTGGCCACATACAGAGGCCCAACACCGAAGTAGCAACTTCAAGCATTCTAGGAGCATAAATTACACATCTAATCTCTCAACCACCTATAAGGCCCCATACACACGATAGAATCCATCCGCTGAAAAATCCCAGCGAATGGGTTTCAGCGGATAGATCCTATGGTGTGTACACTCCAGCGGATCTTTTTCCGCGGATATTTATCCCCTGGGATGGATTCCAGCAGATAAATATTTGCTGACATGCTAAACAAATCTATCCGCTGGAATCCATCCCGACGGATGGATCCGCTGGTCTGTATAGACTCACCGGATCCATCCGTCCGAAGGGATCCCCCGCATGCGTCGTAATGATTCGACGCATGCGTGGAATTCCTTATATGACAGCGTCGCGCACGTCGCCGCCTCATAATCGCGGCGACGGCGCGACACGTCATCGCCAGAGGATTCTGGCGCGGATTTCAATGCGATGGTGAGTACACTCCATCGCATGGAAATCCGCACAAATCCTTGAGAGGATTTATCCGCGGAAACGGTCCGCTGGACCGTATTCGCGGATAAATCCTCTCGTGTGTATGGGGCCTTACACTTTTGAAGGCCCTGGAGCACCAGGACAATGGAAACGCCCACAAAGTGACCCCATTTTGGAAATATAACACCCCAACGTATAATCTATGAGGCATAATGAGTCTTTTGAACAGTTCATTTTTTTGCCAATGTTTTTGGAAAATGTGGAAAAAAAATGAAAATGCATTTTTTTTACACAAAGTTGTCCATTTATAGGATATTTCCAACACATAGCATGTACATAGCAAAAATTACACCCCAAAATATATTCTGCTGCTCCTCCTGAGTATGGCGATACCACATTTGTGAGACTTTTACATAGCGTGGCCACATAGAGACCCAACATCCAAGAAGCACCATCAGGTGTTGTAGGGACACAAATTACACATCCAATTTCCTTACAATCTATCACATTTTTTGAAGGCCCTTCATATTTCTAACACAACATGTACATACCAAGAATTACACCCTAAAATACATTCTGCTGAGTAATGGGTAAAAAAAAAGGATTACCTGTGGTTTTAGTAGTGCAATTGTCCACAGGAGGAGAGCCCTGATCCAGGCAGCAGGCAGGGACGTGGTCAGCGACAGTGAATGGAATTGTCCAGGCAGCAGGCAGGAATATTGTCCATAGTCGGTACAGGCAGGGATACTGTCCATATATAGTCCAGGGCCAGTGCAAGTAGAAACATTGCCAGCAGAGCCAAAATATTGGTCCTGGTAGTAAGCAGGAACATGGTCCAAGTAGCAGGCCAGGAAAGAATGGAGACAGGGGTAGAGGCTTCTCCCACCCAAATCTCTTTGAAGCCTCCGGGCAACCAGACCCTAATCTGGGAATGAGAAAACTAAAAATTTAGTTTTTTCATCCAGAAAAACAATTCTGGAGCCCCTCACATATGTGAGACCCCTGTGTTCCCACTAGCATAGCAGGGTAAAAGATCAATCCAAGGGGCAGGCAAAAAGCGTGGTCAAACAGTCCAGGGTCAGTTCCAGAGCGGGCAGAAGTAGGCACAGTTTAGCGTTAGGCAGAAGCGTAGTCGTATAACAGGCCAGGGTCAGTTCCAGAGCAGGCAGAGGTAGGTACAGTTTAGCATTAGGCAGAAGCGTAGTCGTATAACAGGCCAGGGTCAGTTCCAGAGCAGGCAGAGTAGGTATAGTTTAGCGTTGGGCAGAAGCGTAGTCGTATAACAGGCCAGGGTCAGTTCAGGAGCAGGCAGCGGTATGTACAGTGGCATAAGAGGTGTGGCCGTAAATGACAATTACGTTTACCATACTTTCCTAATAATCTAGTAAATGGCGTTTTTTTCTTGTGGAAAGATAGGGTTCGAGCATCTGATCATTGAAATCGACTCCCCCATGAACAAATTATAGTCTTGAACACATTCTGGTTTTTGGACAGGGCAGTTTCTTCTGAGGATTTCCACGTGGGTGTCATCATGTATCGTTGAGAGCATGTGGACGTTTCGTTTGTCCCTCCACCGGATAGCCAATACTTCTTCATTCATCAAATACGCCATCTCCCCTTTTCGCAGTCTTTCCATAACGAGCCTTTGCGGGAAACCCTTCCTATTGGGTCGCACTGTACCACACGCTGGAGTGCCCATCCGGTGAAGGTTGCGGAAGAGGGGCAAGCTTGTATAGAAATTATCCACATAAAGGTGGTAACCCTTTCCAAGGAGTGGATATACAAGCTCCCAAACAATCTTTCCGCTGGCTCCAATATATTCTGGACATTCAGGGGGATGCAGTTGGGTGTCCTTCCCTTCATACACCCGGAAGGCGTAGACGTACCCCGTGACCCGGTCACATAGCTTGTAGAGCTTAACCCCATATCGGGACCTTTTGTTTGGGATGTACTGCTTGATGCCAAGCCTGCCTGTGAAGTGGACCAATGACTCATCCACGGAAATATTTTGGTCGGGGACAAATAACTGGGGAAATTTCTCAGATTTTTTTTTAGAAGTGTCTGAATTTTAAATAATTTGTCATGTGATGGGTCATTTCAGGGAGGACACTGGGTGTTGTCGTTGTAATGGAGGAAACGCATTATCGTGTGGTATCTGGTTCTTGACATAGTGGATGAAAAGACTGGCATGTGGTGGATGGGTTTTTTGGACCAATATGAGTATGATTAATTTTTTTTTAAGATCCCCATGTTAAACGTTAGGCCTAAAAATAATTTAAATTCCTCCACTGTCAATGCTCTCCATTTATAGGGACGGGCGTAACTTGAATCAGGGTTGTCTCTTATGAATTGATGTGCATAGAGGTTGCACTGGGCCACGATGGAGGATAATAGGTCTTGGGTAAAAACTAAATGAAAAAAATCAATAGGGGCAAAGTTCTCTGTGTTCACCTTAACACCTGGCTGGGCGGTGAAAGGGGGGATGTTTGCTGCTCCTGAATTGGGGGGAAGCCAAATAGGGTTTTCAAGGGCATAGGGAAGGCTAGCATGGGTCCTAACCCTTTGGGGCTGAGATGACACTGTGCTGGTTCTTGGCCTTTGCTGCAGTGGTACTTCATTTCTTCTGGATGGCACTGAGCTTCTAGTTGATGCCACTGCATTTCTGGTGGATCGCACTGAGCTGCTAGTTGATGCCACTGCATTTCTGGTGGATCGCACTGAGCTGATAGTTGATGCCACTGCATTTCTGGTGGATGGCACTGAGCTGCTAGTTGATGCCACTGCATTTTTGGTGGATGGCACTGAGCTGCTAGTTGATGCCACTGCATTTCTGGTGGATCACACTGAGCTGCTGATTGACGCCACATCGCTACTTGTGGTAGCCTGCTGCTCCATGTCAATACGTCTTCGTTTCATGGGAACACTTGGCTCTTCCTCTGAATCTGTAGAAGACCCACTGCTTACAACCGGTTCATATTCTGAATCAGAATCAGAGAGCTCCCCGCTGCTCTCGTCGGTCAAGCACATATGTTCGTATGCCTGCTGAGCGGTAAACCTTTTTGCCATACTGGTGACTGTGGGCTGTGGTGACAAACTATGGTAGGGAAACGAACAGATATGGCTGCACTGATGGGTGCTGATGAGGCTGGTCTAATGAGGGTGCACTGATGGGTACTGAAGGTGCACTGATGGGAACTGATGAGGGTGAACTGACTATCTGCCACTGATATGCACTGATAAGGCGGCGGTGATGAGGATCCACTGATGAGCACTCACTTATGGGCACTATTGGGCACTCTAGTGGCACTGATGAGCGCTGTAGTGGTGCAGATGAGCACTATAGTGGCGCTGATGTGGTACTGGTGGCACTAATGTGGCACTGGGCACTGACGGCACCGATGGGCACTGGTGGCACCGATGAGCACTGTAGTGGCACTGATGGAGCACTGGTGGCACCAATGGAGTACTGACGGACACTGATGGCACAAATGGGCACTGATGGACACTGGCGGCACTGGTGTAGCACTGACGGGCACTGATAAGCACTGTAGTGGCACTGGTGGTGCACTGACGGGCACCGATGGGCACTGATGAGCACTGTAGTGGCACTGATGAGCACTGATGGACACTGGCAGCACCGATGAGCACTGTAGTGGCACTGGGCACGGTAGTGGCACTGACGGACACTGGCGGCACTGATGAGCACTGTAGTGGCACTGGTGGCAACAATGGGCACTGATGAGCACTGTAGTGGCACTGGCGTGGCACTGATGAGCACTGGCAGCACTGATGAGCACTGTAGTGGCACTGGGCACGGTAGTGGCACTGATAGAGCACTGGCGGCACTGATGAGTACTGTAGTGGCACTGGTGCGGCAGTGACAGACTCTAGCAGCACCAATGGGCACTGAAGTGGCAGAGGTGGCACTGGTGGGGACTGTAGTGGCACTGGTGGGGACTGTAGTGGCACTGGTGGCACAGATGGGGACTGTATGGGCACTGGTGGGGACTGTAGTGGCACTGGTGGCACAGATTGGGACTGTAGGGGCACTGATGGGTAGTGGTAGTGGCACTGTGTGGCACTGCTGGGCACAATATAGATGGCACTCACTTGAAAAATCTCTTCTCTCCTCACACGCTGTATCGGTGTGAGGAGAGAAGAGAAGAAGACCTCAGGATGACCTCTGTTTGTTTACATTTAATCTGCTCCCTCATTGGAGGGAGCGATCAGGTGGTGAAGAGCCGCTATCATTGGCTCTTCACCGTGATCCGTGTAGCGTCGGATCCCCTGAACCCGGCGAGCATGGACACTTCCGCGAGCGTGTCTCAGGGGACGTGCAAACGAGGAAGTGCACGAGGACGTCCCAGGGACGTCCTGTCAGAACTACTCGACCGCGCTGTAGCAGTATTTTTGCTATAGCGTGGTCGGCAAGTGGTTAATGTCCCATTCAACATTCATATCGTGGGGTGAGTAACTCCTGAGCTCATGTATCCAACATGTCTCCAAACGGGAAACCCCTCTAAGACAGGAATCGCCCCTCCAATAGGGAACAAACTTGTCAATGACCTGGAACTGAGTGCCCCTGGGATCTTTAGCATGGTGTTCTAAATAGTGTCTAGACACTGTATGTTTGGGACAACCTTTACGAATTTTAGCCAGGTGTTCGTTCACCCTAATAGTATGTCCCACGTACTGTAACCTGCAGGGACAAGTAATAGGATAAACTATGAATGAAGCTGGTGTAGCAGGTGGTGAAATGCTTCATGGTGTACATACGATTGGTGACGGTGCAAACAAAGGTGTCAGTCTTACGTCTACCCGAAACGTTGGCAACACACACATTACATTTCCGGCACGGATGGTACCCATTAGATTCAGGGAAAAACAAGGCCTTTTTAGGGGGATCGGTGGTGTTGGGAGCTACATAGCTCTGAATTGAGCGTGCTCCTCTAAAGATTACTCCCACTTTCTTAGGTAGGGAAGGAACAAGGACTTTATCACTGCAAAGCACCTTCCAATGCCTGTTCAAGATCTTTTTGATGTCATTGTGTTGGGTAGAGTATGCAGTAAAAAATTACCACTTATACCTGTCATCTCCACTGGTTTGTGGTTTATCAACCAGGAGGGAAGGTCTCTTGATGATGGAAACTGCATTAATGGCTTCATCCAATGTAAGAGGCTGATTCCCTTTATCCAAAAACCTCCCTCTTAGGATAGCACATTGGGACTGGAAATCTCTCTCTTTTCACGCCCTTCCTGCCCAGGCCAATTTTCAGCTTTCAGCACTGTAACATTTTGCGTGGTCATGCAACACTGTATCTATATGAAATTTTTATATGTTTTTCCCCACAAATAGAGCTTTCTTTTGATGGTATTTGATCACCTGTAGTTTTTATTTTTTGTGCAACGATTAAAAAATAAATAAAAAAAACACCACTGGCTCCTTGCTGAGATCTGGTGTGGAATTTCTGATCACACATCCAAAATGTGTGTGACAGGTACTCTTTATGGAGAGATGCGGGGTCAATAAGACCCCGCATATCTCCTCCAGGCCTGAAAGCATGAAATCGGTGAAAAAAAATCCACCGATCTCATGATTACAGTTGCTTAGCAGCCGCAATCACGGCTTTGTTCGTTCTTACGTTGTGCACAATCGCCGGCAGAAGAGAAGGATATCTGAATGATGTCTCTAGCTGCAGGCATCATTCAGATATCCCCCACAAAGCCCAGGACGTCATATGACGTCCACTCTGAACGTTAGAGGTCCTTTGTAGACGTCATTTTACAATGGGCCGGTATTGAAGTGGTTAAACTGCATCTTAAAACCATGTTTTTCAGTAAAAGATAACCCAGATATTTTCTATTGAATTACTTTTAGAATGGGTGTATTAAATGCAACCTGAGAAGTGGATTTTCATTTTTATAGTATACGGGTGGACCATATTTCTGCATTAATAAATTAAACTGGAATTATGAATGCCAGTGAAGAGTAGCCTAAATGAGGTAGGGTTCTACTGAAGGGAAATTATACATTTAATTTGTTATTTTTCAAGCAATAAATTTGTATAGAAAAAGTTTATTCAGCTCCTTGTTACCTACTTTTGAGACCTAGTACTTTCTCTCATTAAAAATAACAATGTGACTGAAAGCCCTACATCATGAAAAATAAATATGATACTCCTTGTCACTACTTACCTCATTTTACTTCATTATGTATTTTCCTAAAGTTTTTCACCAACACAAAATTCCTGAACTTGACTAAATTCCACACTATAATTCCCTTGAAATTGAATGATAATATTACCTACTCATGGCAAGCACTATTATTAAAATATCTACACTTTTGCTATGCTGTAAGAAATATGTTGTTTTAATGCAGTTGTAATTTTGAAAACATTTAGGGTTATATTTTGTATCTACCTGATGATTTTAATCCCTAATACAAATTATTCATTAAATTAGGAAATTATATTATCTACTTTCCAAAAGAGAGTTGAAACTCAATTTAGATTCAATGTTACTGTGAACATTTTTTACACTGGTTAAAGTGATATTAAAGTCACTTTACACAGACATACTGGAGACCCATACAAAACTCCATGGGTGCCAGGGGAATAAATATCAAATATTAAAGTGTGTGGCCGTGTGGCCAAAGAAAAGTTTCAAAAGGAAGCTCAGAGAATGCTTTTATGTAAAAAAACAAAACAAAAAACAAAACAGCAAATGCATGTAAGTTATGTACCGTATTTATCGGGGTATTGCGCGCTCCGGCGTATAGCGCGCACCCCTAAAGTGGACCCGCAATTCCTGTAAAAATTTTTTTTAGTACTTACAGTTTTGGTGTCTTGCGCGCCGTCCATCGGCGGCCTCGTTGGGTCCAGCGTCCGTCTGCGGCTTCGGTGGTGTCCTCCTCATCGAGTCCGGCGTCATTCTGCGGTGTCCTCCCCACTCGATCTCCGCTTCCCGCACTGAGTTTGAACTACTGCGCCGGCATATACCGAGCGCAGTACACTTGTGTATAGTTGGGCAGGCTCGGCTCCTCTCGCGGTCACGTTCTGTGCGTCCTGTACGTCCAGGACGTGACTGCAAGAGAAGCCGAGCCTGCCCGACTATACACGAGTGTACTGCGCTCAGCATATGCCGGCGCAGTAATTCAAACTTGGCACAGGAAGCGGGTATTGGCGTATATCGTGCACCCACGATTTTGCCCTGAATTTCAGGGCAAAAAGGTGTGCGGTATACGCCGATAAATACGGTAATTGTATCTGCTGATTTATGAAAAAAAATACTTTAATATATATCATTGTTATAAACATAACATTATATAACTTCATTATATATACAGTTGCAATAAAAAGTATGTGAACCCTTTTGGAATGATATGGATTTCTGCACAAATTGGTCATAAAATGTGATCTGATCTTCATCTAAGTCACAATAGACAATCACAGTCTGCTTAAACTAATAACACACAAATAATTAAATGTTACCATGTTTTTATTGAACACACCAATAGGTGGATTCAGAAAGACTTAGGCTGGCATATCAGTAGATACGCCAGCCTAAGTCTGAATCTGCGCAGACGCAAATTTAAGCGTATTCTGGTAACGCAGTAAAGATACGCCGTTTACGTAACGCACTTTCAGGCCTAAAGTTATTCCATCAAATAGCTGGAATAGTAATGTTAAGTATGGCCGTCGTTCCCGTGTCAAAATTTGAAAATTGTACGTTGTTTGCGTAAGTCGTCCGTGAATAGGGCTGGACGTAATTTACATCCACGTTGAAACCAATACGACCGTGCGGCGTACTTTGGCGCAATGCACACTGGGATATGTACACGGACGGCACATGCGCCATTCGTAAAATACGTCAATCACGTCAGGTCACCCTCCATTAACATAAAACACGCCCCCTCCGCCGAATTTGAATGAGCCGCGCTTACGCCCGCCCGATTTATGCTACGCCGCCATAACTTTAGTGAAGCCAAGTACTTTGTGAATCATGTACTTTCCTCGCTAACTTACGGTGGCGTAGTGTAAACACGATACACTACGCCGCCGCAAGATTAGGGCGGTCTTTGTGAATCTAGCTACATGTAAACATTCACAGTGCAGGTGGAAAAAGTATGTGAACCCTTGGATTTAATAACTGGTTGAACCTCCTTTGGTAGCAATAACTTCAACCAAATGTTTCCTGTAGTTGCAGATCAGACGTCAGGAGTAATTATTGACCATTCCTCTTTACAGAACTGTTTCAGGCCTCGTACACACGGCCGAGGAACTCGACGTGCCAAGCACATCGAGTTCCTCGTCGAGTTCCTTGTTGGACTTGTCGAGAAGCTCGACAGGCTTGCTTTGCGTACACACGTAACAGACAACAATTTGGTCGTTCTCCAGCACGGTGACGCTCACCACGTATGACGCGACTATAAAGGGGAGGTTTGATTTTGTTGGCGCCACCCTTGGGGCTCCTTTTGCTGATTCCGTGTTTACGTGTGTTAGTAAAAGTTTGGTGAGTGACGATTCATGCTTTTCAGTCTTTGTGCTTTCAGATTGATCTCTGCCGTTCAGTTTGTACTTGTGGGGGTCGTATCTAGGCAATCAGAACGTGCGGTCAGGTCGTATTGTTTTACATTGCAGTCCTGTCCCCGTGTTTTTGATTGTCAGGGTCGTTCTTCATAGGTCTTGCTGTTCTTCACTGCGGTCTGTTTAGTGCAATTCTGATTTGTCGTTCGTTCCTAGCCTTGTAGCCATGTTGCAGGCACCTAGTCGTCGCCGACTTCGTGCTCAGCTTCTTATGTGTGTAGGTCTGTTTGTTTATGACCTAGACGATGAGGAGTTCATGAACAGGAGGAGGACGCGTTCATGGACCAAGAATTGGTTGCTCCGTAGGAACCAATTCTCTCACATGCCTTTGCTGCGGGAGCTTCAGGAAAATAATCCTGTTGATTACAGGAATTTCCTGAGGATGTCTGATCCTGTCTTTCAGCACCTGTTGGCTTTGGTGTCCCCCTATATTACCAGGCAGGACACCGTTATGCGGGAAGCCATCAGTGCTGAGCAGAGGCTAGTTGCCACCCTCCGTTATCTGGCAACTGGGAGAAGCCTTCAGGACTTAAAGTTCTCGACGGGCATCTCCCCCCAGGCTCTGGGCCTCATCATTCCTGACACATCTCCTTTAATATCCCATTTTATGTCTATAATGTATGCTAATGTCTTGTAGTTATCTCCTCCTTCCCTAATTACCATGTCTGGAATATGCTGTGAATGTCCCCTTTGCCCCCATGCATGCTGTAAACTTTATTGATGCCCCTTTTTTGGCCTACATGCATATTTCCCATCACTTACCTCCCCAGCATGCTATCCTGGGCCCCAACCTACCTAGTCTAGTCACTTCCCAATGTATTGTGTTATATCCATTGTAATATCCCCCCCTCCCCTCCCAAATGTGTGGTAAAGTCTATGTTCACCAATATTAAATAATTTTATTTTTTTATTTATGGACTCCCAAACTCATCTAGCCCTCCCCTCCCAAATGTGATGTAAAGTCTATGTTCACCAATATTAAATATTTTTTTTATTTTTATTTTTGGACTCCCAAACTCATCTAGCCCTCCCCTCCCAAATGTGTGGTAAAGTCTATGTTCACCAATATTAAATATATTTTTTATTTTATTTTTGGACTCCCAAACTCATCTAGCCCTCCCCTCCCAAATGTGTGGTAAAGTCTATGTTCACCAATATTAAATATATTTTTTATTTTATTTTTGGACTCCCAAACTCATCTAGCCCTCCCCTCCCAAATGTGTGGTAAAGTCTATGTTCATCAATATTAAATATATTTTTTATTTTATTTTTGGACTCCCAAACTCATCTAGCTCTCCCCTCCCAAATGTGTGGTAAAGTCTATGTTCACCAATAATCATAATTATATTATTTTTTGGACTCCCAAACTCATCTAGCCCTCCCCTCCCATATGTGTGGTAAAGTCTATGTTCACCAATATTAAATATATTTTTTATTTTATTTTTGGACTCCCAAACTCATCTAGCTCTCCCCTCCCAAATGTGTGGTAAAGTCTATGTTCACCAATAATCATAATTATATAATTTTTTTTACTCCCAAACTCATCTAGCCCTCCCCCAAACTTGGGCACTGGCCCATCAGAGGGGGTGTTTAATGTGCTAATTGTCTAAATATATTTAGATATAATATGCTAGTTCCCAGAAATATTATAATGCTTATAATGTCTTTGTCTAATCTGCTTGCAAGGTTATGTGGCTAATTTTTTTCTTTTTTCTTCCCCAGCTTCCGTCCACACCACAGGAGTGGCAGTCTGTGGCTTTGGACTCCCAGACCCATTGGAACTTCCCCAACTGCGGGGGAGCCATCGACGGGAAGCACGTCCGCATCGTGCCTCCACCCCGTTCTGGTTCCCAGTTCTTTAATTATAAGGGGTTCAACAGTATTGTGCTGATGGCGGTGGTGTCAGCACAGTACGAATTCCTTTTTGTGGATGTCGGGATGAACGGACGGATATCGGATGGGGGAGCCTTCAGGCAGACAGAGTTTGCGCTTCGCCTTCAGGATGAGGATCTGTCATTGCCACCGGATGACCAGAATGTAGAAGGCCTGCCATTTGTTTTCCTGGCTGATGAAGCGTTTGCCCTGGGACCCCATCTTATGAGGCCATACCCTCAGCGCACCCTCACCCCAGAGAGGAGTGTCTTTAATTTCAGGCTGGGCCGAGCCCGCAGAGTGGTTGAGAACGCCTTCAGCATCATGGCCAGCCGGTTCCGCCTTTTCCTCACTTCTCTCCACATGGCGGAATATAAGTGGAATACAATTATTTTTGCATGCTGCATACTACACAATTTTTTGCGGAGACAATCTCCTACTTATATGGCCCTGGTTGGGCCCGAGGCACAACTTTTGTCTCCAGCAAAAACTTTGCCGGGCCTTGAAGCTGGCCACACAGGACTGCCCCCCCAGAGTGCCCGTGAAGTGCGGGACAAATACATGGACTATTTCATTTGTAGGGGGGCAATACCATCTCAAGGCAATTTGCCGTAATTTTTATTTTAGAAAAAATAAATTCAAATATGTTTCAAAAACTTGTTATGTCTTGCTTGTGTTGCTTGTAGTTGTTTACTAAGTGTAACTAAGTGTATTTTCATTATCAACTAGCAAACATTTCCCAGGTGACCCCCAAACAAAACACATAGAAAATTATACGTATTTTAAGAAAAACCCCACACACTTTTTTCAGGTTCAAAAGCTATTTATTTTCTGACAGAATTTTTTTTTTTGGTTACCAAATACCCCCAAAATATTTTTTATTTATTTTTTATTTTTTTGATCATACAATATACAAAAATCATTTTTTTCTTTTTTTTTTTCTTTTTTGATCATACAATATACAAAAATCTTTTTTTTCTTTTTTTTTTGTCTTTTTTGATCATACAATATACAAAAATCATTTTTTTCTTTTTTTTTTCTTTTTTGATCATACAATATACAAAAATAATTTTTTTCTTTTTTTTTTTGATCATACAATATACAAAAATAATTTTTTTCTTTTTTTTTTTCTTTTTTGATCATACAATATACAAAAATATTTTTTTTCTTTTTTTTTTTCTTTTTTGATCATACAATATACAAAAATCATTTTTTTCTTTTTTTTTTTTTCTTTTTTGATCATACAATATACAAAAATCATTTTTTTCTTTTTTTTTTTCTTTTTTGATCATACAATATACAAAAATCATTTTTTTCTTTTTTTTTTTTTTCTTTTTTGATCATACAATATACAAAAATCATTTTTTTCTTTTTTTTTTTCTTTTTTGATCATACAATATACAAAAATCTTTTTTTTTTGTTTTTATTTTTTGATTAAATAATCATCTAAATCTTGTTTTTTTATTTTTTTTGTCTTTTTTTGATTAAATAATCATCAAAATCTTGTTTTTTTATTTTTTTGTCTTTTTTTGATTAAATAATCATCAAAATCTTGTTTTTTTATTTTTTTGTCTTTTTTTTGATTAAATAATCATCAAAATCTTGTTTTTTTATTTTTTTGTCTTTTTTTTGATTATTATTAAATACTCAAAAATCTTTTTTTTTTGGTTTCACAAACTTTTTTCGGAACATTCAGACTCTCCCCAAAACATCTATTACATTTTTTTAATTTATTTTCCACCCTCCTTGTTCGTTCTTTTATTTTTCTGTTGGCCAGATGTATCTCCTCCACCTCTTCTCTGCAGGCCCAGATTTCTTGGATCACCATCTGGACAGTATGCCTGTCCAAGTCCAAGCCACCACCTGCTCCTGAAATGTGGGACAAAACCATTTATTAAAATTAGGCAGGCCTACATCTACATTACCTGAAGCTGGGTTAGTTATATGTTACTTTACCTGATGTGGTGGCAGGCTGCGCATCATCACCATCCCTCTGGGGTGTGGCTTGCGTGCTGACTTGTTGCTCCCGTGTCGAAGCTTCATGACGCCCTACGAGAATGAAGAAAATGGAAACAGGATTTTAAGAGCTTATAGGCCTGAAAGAGGAATATGATTCACTTTATACAATTTCTGGGACTATTGATGTTTCGAAAAACCCCTCTGGGCAAAACACAGGATTGTAGGCATTCACAAAGATCATGACATTTCTTGTACCTTTGGTCTACTTTTAAACATGTAAGCCAACCAAGTATACACTGGATCACCTCACCTCTGTGTGAACCCCAAAATGGGTTATTAAAGGGGACAACAATTATGCAAATGAGTTCACATGTGTCACCGACTGCTGAGCAGACTCTCCTTTTACTGTATATATTTTAATTTAACAATAATAGAATTTTTTTAATAGCACATCTACATTAATTTCAATATTGATCTCACGATAAATTTAGTGAAATGTCATAATTTTCTTGATTTTATGCACAATATTTTGTCGTATGAGTTGTCGTTCCGAATGTACGTCGACTTTGACGACAAATTATTGGGCAGAAAAACATAATACAGTACAACCTGAAATAAAAAACACATGGCGCGGAACAAATAATAATAAATATATAAAAAACGTACTTCTTCTAATCACTCTCCTGATCCGCTTCATTTGTTCCGGCTCCCGCTTTTTGAGGTCCGACCACCTTTTTCTGATCTGTTCTTTAGACCTTTTCACCCCAAATTTGCGATGGAGACTCCTCCTCACCTTCTCCATTATTGCGGCCTTGACCTTGTTCGGGTACTTGTATGGCCCATGCCTCCCATCATAGTCCTCTGCTTTGAAGATGAGGACCATCTCCACCATTTCTTCAAAGGTCATGTTGGTGGCCTTAAATCGGATTCTCCTGGTGATCCCTCGTCCCGCCTGGCCTGGCTCCTGTATTGCTGCCATATTTTTTTGCATGTGCTCCCAACCAAAAAAAAGAATGAAAAGGGGCGGGGAAAGGACTACACCGCGAACGTCAGGGGCGGGGAGACGTGCGTAAAGTCACACATGCGCGTGTATAAAGGGCTACCACGTGAGTAAAAGGGGCGTTCACAGTTTGTGGAAGACGGCGGAGATAACGATCGGGTCAAACACCGGTATGTAACTACATTTTCCATGTTATTATTGATTGAATGATTTTGTGGGCTACATATTATGTTCATAAACTAAGAGATAGCTAGTTCTAAAATTGAAGGTAATGGGCCGCTATAGTGCCGTCGTACTTAACCAACGCTTTGCTTATGCATTTTGATCCAACTACTGTTGTGTGGCCAATCTCGGTTCTCAGGATGTCTTTAGAAAAAATGTCGTTTTAGACATGATGCAAATGGTCGCTTTTATGTCTTGACCAAACTAGATCGGAGTGCTTTTCTATAACGTTTCATACACAAATGAGGAGGAGATCTGGCTTATTAGTTCAACACAACTGGTCATCTGTTTCCTACGAACTGACCCAACATGATCTGCTGCCAATTCCTCCTTGTCGTTTTAGCGACGGAAGATAAGGGGCGGGGGGAAACATCTAATTCTTTAAGCATGGGCGGATGACGTGTGCGGAGTGTATATAAGGCTCGAACACACGTGGCGTCCATACGACCGGGTTGCGTAAGAAAGACGTTTGAACGACAAGCGTGTAGGTATGCTTCGAAATTGGGACAGCAGTGGCATATTCAGGAAAGACAGACATTTAAAGGAGCAATAACCCCAAATATTTTGGGGCAGAAATAGCTTACTTTACATTATATCAGTCTGGATTTCATGTCCTCATTGTCCGTTTTTGCTTTTAAGCAGCTGTAATCCTTTGCATAAATCCTCACTTCCTGGTTCTCTGGCTCACTCTAAAATTTATCATGGGAGCTTCTCACTGTGGTCTAAGCTGTGTGTCTAAAAATCCACAGAAACAATGGTAATAATTTATTGGACAAAAATATGCCCTGGATTTGTTTGTTTTTGTTCTGTGTGTCTCTTTACTTCACAGAAACATTAAATCAGTTTAAAAGCGAAAGTGAAACTAGAGGCACATTATATGTATGCACTTGTATGTCTCTAGACACTGTAAACAGTCATTTCAGCCAAAAAAGATTTATCCATTAGTGACCCTTTAAGGGCTAGCTGGTGAGAAAGAGTAATTAACTTTATAGACTGTGGATTGACAATATTTATTTCTCCTTGGTTTTGGACAGGAAAACATGAACCAGTTCAATAAACCAGAGTTTTTGGACATCTTTATTGACCGGTGGAGAGAACTTCCAGTTCTGTGGGCCACCAAAGACCCCATATCCCGCAACAAAGACTTACGGAAAACAGCACTGGAGAGCCTGCTCCCACTTGTGCGGAGACAGGTGGGGTTTGATGTGACGACTGACCAGTTGGAGGTCAAAATTGGGACTTCGAGAGGCACCTACAGGAAGGCACGCAACAGGGTCTTGGCTTCGATGAGGTCTGGAGCTGGAGCATGGCAGGTATATGTACCCAAGTTGTGGTACTATAGTAAACTGAGCTTCCTGGATGAACACCTGGAGGTAAGGGAGTCACTTTCCAGCCTTACCCCCAGAAGTAACAGAAGGTCCAGCCTTCCCTCCAACCAACCTGCTGCTCCCTCTGCAGATGAACCCTCTCAGCAGCCTTCCATCCTGGATGAAGATCCGGTTTTGCCCAACTGGAGCCAGGTATAGTACTTTCAATGTGCAAATGTGTGGTGTTTAAATGTTGTTAAAGAGATGTAAATTAAGATGTTAAAGGTAAAAAAAAGGTAGAGATAAAAGTGTTATACAGATCATTTGTCAGTATTGGCCAGGAATTATTTTTGTGTGATTCACAAAAAAACATGGGTCACAATGATTGGCTTAGCTAAGTCGTGAATAAAAAATATGCAACAGTCAGGAGCTGAAAATTGAGTCTTATTTTTAAAAAAGAAAGTAAAACTGTACTTTTTTTCCATACACAGGACGAGACCAGCCAGCAGGAGGATCGGGAAAATGCCAGGCAGGAGGAGGGCAGGGTGAGTGGCTTGGAGGAGGCTGCAGGCCCAAGTAACTTGGACGAGGTGGCAGGCCCAAGTGGCTTGAACGAGGTGGCTGGGCGAAGTACCAGATGTCAGGTGCCTCCTCTTCGCCTGCGTCCGAGAAGGCAGGTGAGGGATACGAGGGTGCGTGACGCCTCACTAGCCCTCATTCGGGACGCCCATGCAACACTTCAGCAGCCTCCCACTGCTCAGGAGGGATTTGTGACTGTCGTTTTGGCAAAAATGGCAGAAATGACAGTGGACCAGCGCCTCCTCTTTGAGGGACTCCTCATCACCCTAGCAAATCAGGGGGTGAGGGGTCTTCTCACAGAGGACACTGTCATTTGCAGACATCCCCATCCTCAGACACCAGATAACTCCCAACCTCCTCCACCTTCTTCTTCTCATGCTACTTCTCAACCTCCCCCACCTTCTTCTTCTCCTGCTCCTTCTCAACATTCTTCTTCCTCTTCTTCTCCTGCTCCTTCTCAACATTCTTCTTCCTCTTCTTCTCCTGCTCCTTCTCAACATTCTTCTTCCTCTTCTTCTCCTGCTCCTTCTCAACATTCTTCTTCCTCTTCTTCTCCTGCTCCTTCTCAACATTCTTCTTCCTCCTCTTCTCCTGCTCCTTCTCAAACATTCTTCTTCCTCTTCTTCTCCTGCTCCTTCTCAACATTCTTCTTCCTCTTCTTCTCCTGCTCCTTCTCAACATTCTTCTTCCTCTTCTTCTCCTGCTCCTTCTCAACATTCCTCTTCCTCTTCTTCTTCTACTACTCCTACTCCACCTTCTTCTACTGCTCCTCCTCCTTCTACTGCTCCACCTCCTTCTACTGCTCCTTCTACTACTCCTCCTCCTTCTACTGCTCCTCCTCCTTCTACTGCTCCACCTCCTTCTACTGCTCCTTCTACTACTCCTCCTCCTTCTACTGCTCCTCCTCCTTCTACTGCTCCACCTCCTTCTACTGCTCCTTCTACTACTCCTCCTCCTTCTACTGCTCCACCTCCTTCTACTGCTCCTTCTACTACTCCTCCTCCTTCTACTGCTCCTCCTCCTTCTACTGCTCCTTCTACTACTCCTCCTCCTTCTACTGCTCCTCCTCCTTCTACTGCTCCACCTCCTCCTCCTCCACCTCCTCCTCCACCACCTTTGTCTACTCCTCCTCCACCACCTTCGTCTACTCCTCCTCCTGGCATGAGTACTACCCCTGTGGCACCACCTCCAGCCAGGCAGAAGAGGAAGGCTGCTGAGAAGGCTGCAGAGAAGGTCAAAGAGCAGGCTGCAGGGAAGCCACCAAGGAAGGCCTTGAAGAAAACAAGAAAGTGACTCCCTTACTTCCATGTGGTGTACCAGAGTTCAGTCTGCTATAGTACCACAACCTGGTGACATCTGCCTGCCCTGCTCCAGTTTGTGACCTCGGGGAGTCCAAGACCTTGATGCGTTCCTTCCTGAATGAACCTCTCAAGTCCCCATTTTGGCCTCCAACTGCTCACCAGTCACATCAGGCCACACCTGGCTGTGCACAAATGGCAGCAAGCTCTCCAGTGCTGACTTTTGCTTAGTTACTTTATTTTTCAAACCAAAATAAATGGTAAATTTTGATTTTACAGTTCATACTTGTCCTTGTTTTTTTTTGCTTTAAAATTTAGCTTGTGAGAAGGCAGGTTATGTTTAAAATAAAATGGGATATAAGGTGTAATTTGAAAGGGACAGATGAGATAAGACAAAGCAATAAGGTTTCAATGGGGGGAACTTGACATTCCAAAAAATAAGAGGATTTGCATTTTTGATAAATAAAAAATTAAGGGGAATATTAAGAGCAGGATTTAAAACACAGGACCAAAATAAGGTGAGAATTTTTTAAGAAAATATAATTGAGATCAGTAAGAAAAAAGTTCCACAAAATTTTACAGAACTCTGTGTGAATATCCTAACAAAAGCAAAAAAGAATATTGCTGTTTTGTGCCCTTACAAAAAATTGTGTAAAGCGCTGCAAATAAACGATGCAATAATGTTGGAAGCGAGACGAATGTGCTATCTCCATTCCAAACGCTACTTTTACCAATGTTGTTCTCCAGTGTCTAAGTTTTTCACAGGTTTCTTAGCATACACACGACCGAGTTTCTCGTTGATAAAACAGCCCCACGAAGAACTCGTCGATCCAAAATCCACTCCCATCGAGAAAATAGAGAACCTGCTCTCTATTTGCTCGACGAGTTCCTCGGCGGCTCCATCGGGCCGAAAGTGTACACACGACAGAGTTTCTCGACAGAATCCGGCTCTCACCGAGTTTCTCGACGAATTCTGCCGAGAAACTCTGTCGTGTGTACGAGGCCTCAGTTCAGCAATATTCTTGGGATGTCTGGCGTGAATCGCTTTCTTGAGGTCATGCCACAGCATCTCAATCGGGTTGAGGTCAGGACTCTGACTGGGCCACTCCAGAAGGTGTATTTTCTTCTGTTTAAGCCATTCTGTTGTTGATTTACTTCTATGCTTTGGGTCGTTGTCCTGTTGCAACACCCATCTTCTGTTGAGCTTCAGCTGGTGGACAGATGGCCTTAAGTTCTCCTGCAAAATGTCTTGATAAACTTGGGAATTCATTTTTCCTTCGATGATAGCAAACCGTTCAGGCCCTGACGCAGCAAAACAGCCCCAAACCATGATGCCCCCACCACCATACCTAACAGTTGGGATGAGGTTTTGATGTTGGTGTGCTGTGCCTCTTTTTCTCCACACATAGTGTTGTGTGTTTTCTTCCAAACAACTCAACTTTGGTTTCATCTGTCCACAGAATATTTTGCCAGTACTGCTGTGTAACATCCAGGTGCTCTTGTGCAAACTGTAAATGTGCAGCAATGTTTTTTTTGGACAGCAATGGCTTCCTCTGTGGTATCCTCCCATGAAATCCATTCTTGTTTAGTGTTTTAAGTATCATAGATTTGATAACAGTGATGTTAGCATATGCCAGAGACTTTTGTAAGTCTTTAGCTGATACTCTAGGATTCTTCTTCACCTTATTGAGCAGTCTGCGCTGTGCTCTTGCAGTCATCTTTACAGGATGGCCACTCCTAGGGAGAGTAGCAGCAGTGCTGAACTTTCTCCATTTATAGACAATGTGTCTTACCGTGGATTGATGAACAGCAAGGCTTTTGGAGATACTTTTATAACCCTTTCAAGCTTCATGCAAGTCAACAATTCTTAATCGTAGGTCTTCTGAGAGCTCTTTTGGGCGAGGCATCATTCACATCAGGCAATGCTTCTTGTGAAAACCCAGATCTGGTGTGTGTGTGTTTTTATAGGGCAGGGCAGCTGTAACCAACACCTCCAATCTCATCTCATTGATTGGACTCCAGTTGGCTAACACCTTACTCCAATTAGCTTTTGGAGATGTCATTAGTCTAGGGGTTCACATACTTTTTCCACGTCACTGTGCATGTTTACATGGTGTGTTCAATAAAAACACGGTAACATTTAATTCTGTGTGTGTTATTAGTTTAAGAAGACTGTGATTGTCTATTGTTGTGACTTAGATGAAGATCAGATCACATTTTATGACCAATTTGTGCAGAAATCCATATAATTCCTAAAGGGTTCACATACTTTTTATTGCAACTGTATAAAGCATGTTTTTTCTTACATGTGAAGGGAAATTTAATAAAGGAAACAAGAATTTTCACACAATACATTGTGTTAATTTTAATTTCTATCATCCAGTCATATAAAAAGTAAATGTATGTTTATTTATTTCATCTACACATGATCAAAAAAGGTTCCGGTAAATGATTCATGACTGGGACATCATGATTGGCTGTTTGCAATCACAGGGGGAATCATCTCTTTGTTTCCTATCCCTTTAGTAAAAATAGCATATAATACACACATTAATACTTGTTGAGCACACACTTAAAACCCGGATTATTCCAAGATGTTAAAGTGGTTCTAAAGACATTCTATGCATTATGGAAAAGACCTTCTGGGTGCAGATCCCCCCATCCCCATACAGCCCCATTCATGAGCCCCATCCAGTGATGTGCATGAGAGCAACGGCTATCCTTGGTCTTTCTTTCTTCATTGCCTCACACAGCAGTGAGAGCCATTCATTCCTGCTGCTGTCAATAACAGCCAATGATCTATTGGGGAGAGATTGGGAGACAGAACCAAGCCATGCTCTGTGTGTGAATGGAAAAAGTCCATTCACAGAAGCACAGTTCAGTAGCGAGCCTTTTTGAGTACTCCATAGCAAGAGGCTTGCTGAATGAAGCACTTGGCAGTGGGAGGAGTCAGGATCACCAGCAGGGATCCAAAAAGAAGATGATTAAGGGTTGCTCTGTGCAAAACCATTGCACGGAGCAGGTAAGTATGATATGCTTGATATTTAAAAAAAAATAATATATACCTTTAGTATCACTTTAACCCCTTCCCAGCTAGTGTCATTTGTACGGTGACAGTGTATAGTATTATCACTGATATATATTAGTGTCACTGGTGATGTCAGTTCCCACCTAGTGCCAGTTAGTGTCAGATTGGCCACCGTAGTATCACAGTCCCACTATAAGTCACTGATCACCACCATGACAAGTATAACATTACATTATAACGTTCCAGTATATATCATAGTTTGTAGACACTATAACATTTAGACAAACCAATCAACTCCCCCAACTACAACCTGTGACTACAAGGGCCTCTCCCTTCCACGTGTAGTGGGGGGGTCCACTTTCTTCTCTGTATTTTTATGTAGGGTTGGAGGTGAGGAAGGAGTCCAGTGGGGCGTTTTTTTTTCTGTTTTGACCTTATGTTTATATGGTTGACATTTGACTGTGTTCCCCTATTTCTTCCTTTTCCTCACCACCCATTCTTTTGCTATAAATGTACAAATTGCCTTATGATATTATTGTAACGGAATGACCCGTGACAACCAGAGACTTTTGAAGGATGTGGGGTACTCCGGTGCCAGCGTCACTAATGACTCTTGGGTCTAGGGTCATCCTGTGCCCCTTTTGGGCATAGGGTGACTGAGAAATATTAATTATAGATTACATGAGATGGGACATTAATGATAATTCATATATTGCAGGATATCTTGAGATATTACAAGTTGTTAAAGGCTGACTCCAAATGGAGTGTTTTCATTCAATGGGGGACACATGCTTTTGAGGTGTTAATTGCATCTGCTCCAAGACCTTTCATTATGTATGCTAATAACACTGTTTGTGTGAAGATGCTATTGATGATAGATAAGTGTTGTGAGGTCAGATGTCTCCTTTCAGGGGTAGGGGATTAGCATGTCAGTTATGTTTAGTAAAGGAATGTGACATGTCAAGCTGTAGTAATTACCTCCTCTAATGCGGAGACAGGCTGACTGGACAATGTTTAGTAATTAGCCCATCTGAAGGTGTATTGAAGCCCCATGGTGTGATGCTGGGGGTGGAGAGTCTTTGTTCCTTTGATTACTGTAACATGTTGTACTGTATATAAGCAAGCTAAGATACCATTAAAAGAATTCATACATTTTGAAACCAGTAACAGAGCTCTGTCTCGTTATTTCTGGGGAAATGGGATGGATAGTGTCTGCTAGATTGTGGAGTGTCAGATAAGCTGTCGTGGTTGATGGAATGGGAATATCGTAAACGGTGGTGACCGTTACAATTATCTATCAAGAGTTTAACACACTCTTTGTTCTGTTCTTTCTGGTGAGTGTTAGCCCAGTGGTGATCAAATACCACCAAAAGAAAGCTGTATCTGTAAGAAAAAATTACACAAATGTAATTTGCATACAGTGTTAAATGACTGCACAATTACCAGTTAAAGTAGAATAGTGCTAAATAGCAACAAATGGCCTGGTCATACAGGGGGTAAAACCTTCCTGAGCTCAAGTGGTTAAAAAAACTTTAGTGACAGCGTCTTTGTTAAGGGAGGGTTCAATTATTTCCATTCCAAACATTTATTGAAGTATCCTTAGAAATAATTGGGGCTGACATGTGAATTTATTACCTTTACTCAAAAATGTTCAGCTTTTGTCTGCTTTACAAACCCATATATGGCCTATTTGGAATAACAGGGAGGAAGGTTAACAGGTGCATCACCTATAATTGATCACTTGATTTTAAGTTGATTTTTATGAGAAAAGCCCAGAGGTTATAATATTACTCCATTTTTACTTTGTCATATATAATGCAGTTACTGTATGTGACCCAAAAGCCTGAGTGGGTGGGATTTTAGAGGGCGTATAAGCTCTATGAAAGAGGCAAAAAAAATATTTGGGGAACACCATATAATTTTTTATAAAAGTGGTAACGTTTTGTGTAAATTTTGTAGACATTTATGTATACAGTAACTGTGGTGCATATCGATGATTCCATTGCATCTCTCAAAAATATATTGTATGAACTAAGACTTGGCCTGGAAGAAGGCATAAATGTTGGAGCTAAATGTAATTTCTAGACATGTGCATACATTTTATCTGAATGCATTTTTCATCCAAATTTCAGGTAGTTTTGTTATCGTTTTAACAAACGAATGCGCAAAATCCGACATCTGTAAGATCCGACATAAATAAATGCTTTATTTTCATTTTCGTTGCTACAACAGTTTGATATAGATAGGAGATTCAACATGACGCTGACAATAGTGATCCGTGTCTATCGAATCTGTGGTCAAATGTGCCTAACCTTAACTCTATTAGTCCAAGATTATTCTACATAGAGAGGAAAGATTCGACATAGGGAGAAAAGATTTGACATTATAGAGACAGTGTTGGGGTAGACCATTCGTCATGAACGATGAAGCAAAGGCATGTCTGGGTAACTCAAAGGACACACAGACCCAGGAGCACGAAGCTGCACTTGACATCAGACAGCTCAGTGTGTTAATACAGGCACTCCCCACGAAGGAGGACATATTAACAATGACAACTAGCATAATGGGGACTCTGCAAGCGGAGATAGAGGAAGTTCGCTCTGGAGTGACGAGAGGAGAGCTTAAAATTAATAATTTAGAAGAGCAAAATCTTATTATGGGGCTCAAAATGGCGAATATGGAAGAGGAGCTTAAGAGACAGTATCAGCAGATAGCTATGATACAATTGCATGCAGAAGAAGCCGAAGACAGGAGCAGGAGGAACAATATCAGAATAAAGGGGGTCCCAGAAAGTCTAGAAGGGGCTGCACTGCGTGAAACGGTTATGTCTATATTAAACCGAGTCCTGAAAAATCCCCCAGAGACAGTGATCGAAATAGATCGGGTACATAAAGTCCCTACTACCCGATATTCGGCACAATCAAATCCCAGAGATGTGGTCTGTAGGATACACTTCTATAGGACTAAAGAAGACATAATGAGAATTGCATGGAAGGAAGGAACAATAAAGTGGGAGGGGGGGGACATACAGATCTTCCCAGATCTCTGCCGGCAAACAAAATGGAGGCGACGGATGCTAAAACCTCTATTAGAGCTCATACGCACCAAAGAGGCTACATACAGATGGGGGTACCCTTTAGCAATTATCGTGAAGAAAGAAGGGCAGAGCTTTAACCTGAGGGTCCCCGCCCAATTAACAGAATTTTTTCAGTTTCTGGGAGCAGACCCTATAAATGTTTCGAACTGGTTAGAACTACCGACAGTAATAGACAGATTCCCTATATAGGCTTCCTATTGTGATAACACACAGGAACTATATGAGAGACTAGAAAGTAAGGAGAAGAAAGGGGAGAAGAGAGCCGGATGTTGAACAGAGGGAGAGGGAAAGGAAGGAGGAAGGAAAGAGAAAGAGATGTGAAGAACCATACTATGATGAACAAACCCCAAAAGGATAAGGATAATGGAATATTTTTTTTTTTTTTTTTTTTTCTGGAAAACTTTTTTTTTTATTGCTTGGGTTTTTATTTTTTTTTTATTTTTATTTTTTTGTAGGTTTTTTATTTATTTTTTTAAGGGCGCCTTTTTTCTTTTGGAGAAACGGAGGGGGATAGGAAAACGGACTCCTTTCTCCCTTTTTTCTTTTTTTTTTTTTGCATCTCGGTTCGGGGGCTGTTTTTTTTTTTTTTTTTTTTTTTTTGAGAGAAGGGGAAAGGGACATAGAGGCAGAAGGGATGCGGGAGAAGACAAGTATGGATATACCAGCCATATAGACAGAGACAGTAAGAAGATAAGAGGGTAAGGGCTGGAATAAAAATAAAGCGCACAAA
The DNA here is from genome assembly GCF_905171775.1 of Rana temporaria. Taxonomy (NCBI): domain Eukaryota; kingdom Metazoa; phylum Chordata; class Amphibia; order Anura; family Ranidae; genus Rana; species Rana temporaria. The sequence goes on along the minus strand of NC_053493.1, from coordinate 191,499,588 downwards.
CATATAAAGGGAGTAAGCGGACAAGGTGTGGCAGACAAACGGACGACTGATGTCCGTCAGGAACTAGTTTATCCTCTATTTTCCCATTCCCCTTGATCTCCTTTGGGTGGGGGGGGAGTGTTTCCATTTTTTTTTCTCTCTTTTTTTTTTTTTTTTTTTGGGGGAGTTTTCTATTTTTGGATATATAAAATGATATGTGATATTGTATGTTATTATATAGTATTATAAGTACCGGCATTATATATGTGGTAAAAAGGAGGTAAATGATATACGTTAAAAGTAATTACCGAGGCCCAATAGGGGGGGAGGGTCGATTTATATATTTGTTGTTTTTCTTTTTCTTTTTTTTTTGGGGGGAGGTGGGCAAAAATGCTGCCATAGTAAGGGTAGGAGGGGAAGGATAAGAGGGGTTGGAGAGGGAGATGGGGGAAGAGGGGGGGGGGTAGGGCACGTAAGGTATAATAAAAAAAAATTTTTTTTACACATTTGAAAGCACGTTAATACACGAGATAATAGCTTGTACAGCTTTTTCTCTCTTTTTTTTTTTTTTTTTTGAGAGGATTTTGAATAAGAGTATACTAAATGGTATACCGACTACACTAATTACACTAATGACACCAATACACTGGCAGGGATATGAAGAGATGGGATAGAGAAGGGGGGGGTAAAGTAGAGAAGATTAAAGGGTGGAAGGGTTAAGGGGGTCAAGGGGCCTCGGATTAAGGATGGAATTGTGAATAATGGGCCAGAGCAGTGGAATATATAAGGGCACTAAGGATTTTCTGATTCATATCTCTTGGGGGGTTAAAGGAATAAGAAAGGAAGTCCTTTTCTTTTTTTGTGTTTTTTTTTTTTTTGTGTTCACTTTGCTATATATAAGGAGGGTAGAAACATAGAGAATGTAAAAGAATGTAAATAAGCAGTATAACAGGCAAATATGAAAATGTATAAGTATATGGCATTTTGACAAGATTGGTTGATACAGCAGGGGGCACAGATGGGGGTCTAGAGCTGGAGATGAGAAGAAAGATCTGTGGCAGCTGTATGCCCTCACTTTCTGCAAGAGTCTTTCTCTGTTTTTTTTTTATTATTTTTGAATTCTACTCTTTTTTTTTTGGATTACTTATGACTGGCGGGCCTGGGACTGTACATATGATATAATAAGGCTGCAGATCTACGCCAGCCAGTCAGATATACGTCAGCTGGACAAGATAGTGAGTAAATTAAGGAGGAGGGGCGAAATGTATACTATTTAATTAGTTTATTTAAAAACAGGTTGAAGATATTAGGAATCTATAGTAAATAGATATATAGGGCCAGATCCTCAAAAGAGATACTCCGACTTAAGTGCTGTTCAGTCTGTGTGTAACTTTGGAAACGATCCTCAAAAGGCTTTTTCCAAAGTTACACAGAAGATCCGGCATGTGTAATTGATTTACACTGCCTAATTTTAGGATGCAGTACCGCATCCGCCGCTGGGGGCATTTCGAGTCGAAATGCCGTTGCTAGTATGCAAATTAGCACTTAAGGCGATCCACAAAGCTTTCTAGCTTCTTTTTTGCGCCGTAAGTGTTATTTTGCAAGTGTAAAATTAGGGCTCGTTTTACAAAGTGTAAAGTTAGTCACACCTTGTAAAGGCCCATTGCAGCGACGGCATTTGGTATGCTTTCCCGAGGGAGAACTCCACGTCAATTTGTAAAAAACAAAACCGGCATGGGTTCCCCCCCAGGAGCATACCAGGTCCTTAGGTCTGGCATGGGTTGTAAGGAGACCCCCCCACGCCGAAAAATTGACGTAGGGGGTCCCCCTACAATCCATACCAGACCCGTATCCAAAGCACGGTACCCGGCCGGCCAGGAAGGGAGTGGGGACGAGCGAGCGCCCCCCCCCTCCTGAGCCGTGCCAGGCCGCGTGCCCTCAACATGGGGGGGTTGGGTGCTCTGGGGCAGGGGGGCGCACTGCGGGCCCCCCCACCCCAGAGCACCCTGTCCCCATGTTGATGAGGACAGGACCTCTTCCCGACAACCCTTGCCATTGGTTGTCGGGGTCTGCGGGCGGAGGCTTATCGGAATCTGGGAGTCCCCTTTAATAAGGGGGCCCCCAGATACCGGCCCCCCACCCTAAGTGAATGGATATGGGGTACATCGTACCCCTATCCATTCACCTGGAGGCAAAAAGTAAAAGTTAATAAACACACAACACAAGGCTTTTTAAAATATTTTATTATTCTGCTCCGGACGCCCCCCCTGTCTTCGTTATTAGCTCAATTACCAGGGGGGGCTTCTTCTTCCGCTCTCCGGGGGTCTTCTTCCACTCTCCGGGGGTCTTCCGCTCTCCGGGGGGGCTTCTCCGGACTCCGGGGGGGCTTCTCCGGACTCCGGGGGGCTTCTTCCATCTTCTCCCCTCTTCCGCTCTTGACTCGGCGAACCCCGGTTCTTCTGCAGCTCTCCGGTGCCTTCTTCTTCAGCGCTGGCTGCCTGCTATGTTTGTGTGTTAGCTCGATTTCAAACAGGCAGCCGGCGCGGTCTTCTGTGGCGTCAGGGTCTTCTGGTCTTCTGTTCTTCCGATGTTGTCTCGTCGCCTGTTGTCGCTGCAATGATGGAAGCGCGCCTTGCATCCCATTTATATAGGCATCACCGTCCCATCATGCTCCGGCAGGTACCCACGTGGTGGGTGCACGTGGGTAGGCACCCACCACGTGGGTACCTACCGGAGCATGATGGGACGGTGATGCCTATATAAATGTGATGCAAGGCGCGCTTCCATCATTACAGCGACAACAGGCGACGAGACAACATCGGAAGAACAGAAGACCAGAAGACCCTGACGCCACAGAAGACCGCGCCGGCTGCCTGTTTGAAATCGAGCTAACACACAAACATAGCAGGCAGCCAGCGCTGAAGAAGAAGGCACCGGAGAGCTGCAGAAGAACCGGGGTTCGCCGAGTCAAGAGCGGAAGAGGGGAGAAGATGGAAGAAGCCCCCCGGAGTCCGGAGAAGCCCCCCCGGAGTCCGGAGAAGCCCCCCCCGGAGAGCGGAAGACCCCCGGAGAGTGGAAGACCCCCGGAGAGCGGAAGAAGAAGCCCCCCCCTGGTAATTGAGCTAATAACGAAGACAGGGGGGGCGTCCGGAGCAGAATAATAAAATATTTTAAAAAGCCTTGTGTTGTGTGTTTATTAACTTTTACTTTTTGCCTCCAGGTGAATGGATAGGGGTACGATGTACCCCATATCCATTCACTTAGGGTGGGGGGCCGGTATCTGGGGGCCCCCTTATTAAAGGGGACTCCCAGATTCCGATAAGCCTCCGCCCGCAGACCCCGACAACCAATGGCAAGGGTTGTCGGGAAGAGGTCCTGTCCTCATCAACATGGGGACAGGGTGCTCTGGGGTGGGGGGGCCCGCAGTGCGCCCCCCTGCCCCAGAGCACCCAACCCCCCCATGTTGAGGGCACGCGGCCTGGCACGGCTCAGGAGGGGGGGGGGGGGCGCTCGCTCGTCCCCACTCCCTTCCTGGCCGGCCGGGTACCGTGCTTTGGATACGGGTCTGGTATGGATTGTAGGGGGACCCCCTACGTCAATTTTTCGGCGTGGGGGGGTCTCCTTACAACCCATGCCAGACCTAAGGACCTGGTATGCTCCTGGGGGGGGAACCCATGCCGGTTTTTTCTTTGAAAATTGGCATGGAGTTCTCCCTCAGGAATGCATGCCGCTGTCATTTTTTTTTTCCCCGACGCAACTTTAAGCCGTCGCGATCCTCAAAACTCGGCGTAACGTAACTTCGCGCATGCGCAGTACGGCCGACGCGCATGCGCAGTACGGCCGGCGCGGGAGCGCGCCTCATTTAAATGGGACTCGCCCCATTTGAATAGGAACGCCTTGCGCCGGCGGAATTTTAGTTACACAGCCTGAAATTTCTAGATAAGTGCTTTGTGGATCAGGCACTTAGGTAGAAACTTTAAGCCAGTGTAACTTAAATTGGATTTTTTAAGTTACGTCAGGTTTTTGTGGATCTGGCCCATAGTTATCTGGGGTCCTCATCCTCCTTCTCTTTCTCCTTTTTTTTTTTTTGGGTTGTCCAGATTTTTCGGAGGCTCTGTTATTGGGGTAGGTTCATCCACACTGCATTCACTATGCAGAAGCAGAAAATGTAAAAGACTGTTGGAATGTATATACAGCATACAGTAGGCAGAATGTATAAGAATGTATAAGAATGTATAAGAAGTTATAAGAATGTATAAGAAGGTATAAGAATGAAGGTATTTAAAAGGAAGAAGGTGAATGCAGTGTGGGAAAGGGGTGAATAGACCTACAATAAAATAAGACTAGCTAGTGTGCACACGGGTAAATACGGTGGGGGCTCCGGAGGCGCCCCACGCTCTGTACTACATATACACTCTCCCCACCTATAACGCCTCTCCTCCAGGAGGAGGTAAGCCAGAGGCGTTTAAAAGAAAGGGGGTCTTTTTTTTTTTTTTTCCCCCCTCTATCATTCTCCTCTTTCTTACCGGGGGCACCGTAGACTGATACGAGGTCTGCCAGGTGGTGAGGGGAGGATAGGGGGGGTAAATATTACTCGGGAACTGGGACGAGTGACCAGCCTCAGAGGTACGGGGGGGGGGGTTTATCTATAATTTTTTATTTTATTTTTTTCTCTTTTTTTTGTGTTTCTTTCTTTCCCTCTCTCTCTCCTCCCTCTCTTGTAACCCCTCTTCTCCCATCGCTCCGGGCCCTCCCCCTCTTCGACCCCATTTGTTGAGACGTCTGGGTCCGACAGAAAGTTCCGGGGATCCGTAGTACGCCCCCTCTCATCGGAGAGGTTAGTAGATTAACGGTTGGGGGAGAGGGGAGAGGGGAGAGAGAGAGGATAAAATGGAGACAGTCAACTTTACGTCCTATAATGTAAAAGGCCTAAACAGTCCAGAAAAACGTAATAAATTAATGGCGGAATTGAGCAGAATTAAAGCACAGGTAATCTTTCTGCAAGAGACACATTTTAGAAATGACAAAATCCCAAAACTGGGAAATTATAGATATCCAACTGTATATCATGGGGCCTCTCAGACATCCAAAGCGAACGGAGTAGCAATTATGCTCTCAAAACAATTGCTCTGGAAAGAATCCGAGGTCGTAAAAGATGAAGTAGGACGGATGTTAATAGTAAAGGGATGGCTAGGGGACCAAAAGATTACTCTTGTAAATCTATATTTACCCAATGAAGATCCCATATCTGCTTTGGTTAGATATCTGGAAATTGTTCAGCAAAAAAGAGAGGGGGTCTTAATTGTTGGAGGAGATCTGAATATAGCCCTAGAACCGGCACTGGATGTTTCAAAAGGGGTATCTCATTTATCCAGCAGAAAGCTACGAAAAGCAAAACGCACATTACAGGAGTTGCAACTGATAGATAGTTGGAGGATCCTGCATGTCCAGGAAAAAGATTACAGTTTTTTTTCCGCCAAATACAAGACATATACGAGAATCGATTATGTCTTGGTTGATCAGAATATTCTTTTGCGTCTGCGAGATGCATCACTGGGATCGTTTACCATATCTGATCATGCGCCTACTAATTGTAGCATAGAATGGGGGGAGAGGATTCCACGTGAATGGAACTGGAAAATAAATTAAACCCTTCTGAAAGACCCAGAGTACGAGAAGCAGCTGACACGGGAATTAGAGATTTTTTTTTCAATCAATGATTCGGGTGAAACAAAGCCAATGTATATATGGGAGGCACATAAGAGCTACCTGAGAGGGGTTCTCATATCCTTGGGGGCACACAGAAAACGCTCTATGGGTGTTAAATTGGACAGTCTGCTGGGAGAGATTCGAATTTTGGAAACAGCGCATAAAAAAGATCAGACGCAGCGGCTCGAGGAGCAGCTGACGGGCTTACGAGAAAAATTGAATCTTATGTTAACAGATAAGGCGAAAGCTAAACTAAATCGTTGTAGAAGAACCTATTATGAATACGGGAATAAACCCAGCAGACTGTTGGCTAACGCACTCAGGGAAACGAGAACCCGGAATCAGATTGAAAAAATTAAGGCTCAAGGAGATGTGATGGTTAGATCTACGCAGCAAATAGCAGAAACATTTAGAGACTATTACTCAAATTTGTATCAATTAGAGAGACAATCACCAAGGGCAAAAATTCACAACAGAGAAGAAAGGATAAAAGAATATTTAAGGGCCTCAGGGATGCCGAGGATATCAACTGAGGATGCAGAGAAAATAGATAGCCCTATTACAGTAGAAGAGTTTTGCTGGGCCCTTAGATCACTAAAACCGGGTAAGGCCCCAGGCCCTGATGGGTACACACTACGCTACTATAAAATCTTTTCAGAAAAATTAGCGCCTAAATTCGTTGCGGCATTTAACTCGATACGAGAGGGACAGAAGATGTTGGCAGAAACTTTAATGGCCGAAATAACGGTAATTCCGAAGGAGGGGAAGGACCCTGCTCAATGCGCGAGCTATCGCCCAATATCCTTACTAAACGTGGATCTAAAAATCTTTGCGAGGATATTGGCCGATAGACTATTGACACACATTCCTATGCTGATACATGCAGACCAGGTAGGGTTCACTCCGGGCAGAGAAGGTCGAGAAAATACTCAAAGAGTCTTAAGTACAATACATCTATCTCAGCAACGAAAACTGCCGTTAATATTGGTTTCCGCAGATGCGGAAAAAGCCTTTGATAGGGTGGAATGGGGGTTCTTAAAAGCTGTACTACAACACATAGGACTAGGGAGGGGGTTACAGAACTGGATTACAAGTCTTTATTCTTGTCCGACAGCAAGAGTAAAGATAAATGGGATAAAATCGGAATCTTTCCCCATCCAGAATGGAACTCGACAGGGATGTCCCCTCTCCCCAATTATATTTATCCTCTCCCTGGAACCATTTCTAAGAACAGTCAGAGCGAGCACAGATATAAGGGGTGTTCAAGATAAGGGGGACGAGTATAAAGTGGCAGCATATGCCGATGATCTATTGTTTACAATAACCTCCCCAACAACATCACTACCATGTTTATTTGCAGAAATAAAAAGATATGGGGAAATATCAAATTTCAAAGTGAACTATAATAAGTCGGAGGCTATGGGAGTGGAGGTAGATAGTCGCAAACAGCAGCAACTGATAGCCAATTTCTCTTTAAGATGGACAGACTCCCACGTAGAATATCTGGGGACTAAGATACCTAAAAAATTAAGCAGAATTTTTGAATTAAACTTTATCCCATTGATAAAACAAATAAAACTCGATCTACAAAAATGGGACAAAGAAACCTTCTCGTGGTTCGGCAGAATCAACATAGTTAAAATGAATGTGATGCCAAGGATACTCTATTTATTCCAAACCTTACCGATAAAAATACCGACCGGTTTTCTGACAGATATGAGAACTAGAATTATGAAATTCATATGGGCAGGCAAACCCGCTAGAGTACGAAGAAATATACTGACTTTATCGAAGGAAAGAGGAGGAGTCGGACTCCCAGACCCAATGGGTTATTACGTAGCCTCGCATTTGGTACGTGTAGTAGACTGGTGCACACAGCAGGCAGACAAACCATGGGTAAACATGGAACGCGAGACGAGTAATATCCCGTTAGAAGGACTGGCGTGGCTATCAGAAAGTAAAATACCTCAGTCTGCAAAAAAACACCCAACAATAAACGCGACACTTAGTGTTGTCAGAAAGATGTGTAAAAAAATGGAGCTGCTGAAACAGATCGGCCCTATGACACCTATTCTGGGTAACCCGAGCTTTGAGCCAGGTCTGAAAGACCGGCGATTTATCAATTTGAGACGGAAAGGCATCAGCAGACTGACACACTTTATGATAGACAACCATGTGATGCAAAATGAGGAGATGGAGCAGGTCTATGGTGAGGACATAGATTTATGGAGACGCAATCAGCTGAGAACGTATATAGGATCTCTAAGAATACGAATGGAAGATATAGGTGTACCATCGAAATTTGAGGAAATATGCTTAAAAAGGGAACCAATGAGACATATGTTATCGCATATGTATAATTTAATTAACGAAGCAAATGCACCTCAAGAATTAGTCTTCATAAAGGCGTGGGAGAGGGACCTGGACATAAAGTGGTCAGAAACACAGAAAAATAAGATCCTTTCATTTACACACAAAGCGTCAATGGCATCCAGATATCAGGAGGGAGGATATAAAGTTCTGACTAGGTGGTACAGAACACCAATGATATTAAATCGAATCTTCCCAAGTACATCAAAAATTTGCTGGAGATGTCAGAAAGAGGAGGGCACCATGATACACATGTTTTGGAGCTGTCAAAAACTAAAAGAATTTTGGAATATGGTCTCGGATACCACCCGGGAAATCACCGGGGTGAATCTGGGAGACAGACCGGCAGCATATTTATTATTTGACATACCAATGTCTCTGGAAAAATATAAGCAATCCTTGCTAAGACACCTGTTAACAGCTGCGAAGGCCTGTATACCAATACTATGGAAGAGTACAGCTTCACCAACAAGGTCACAATGGCTTAGCAGAATAAATGAGATTCAGTTGATGGAGAATCTAACGATGGGAATCCGAGAACGAGAGGAGGAATATTGGAGGACCTGGACTCCATATTCGGAGTATAGAGATCGGAACCCATAGGGGGGAGGGGGGGAGAGAGAGAGAGAGAAACTAGCTTCTTTTTTTTTTTTTTTTTTTGTTATCCCCTATTTTTTTTTGTTTTTTTGTTTTTGTTAGAGGGGGGGAGGGGGGTGAGGAAAGATGGAAAGTAGTCTGATTAAACCTATAGAAGATGGTAACTCAAGGAAGTATTGAACTACAGAGAATAGTAATGTAATCAATGAGAGATTGGGCGGACATGGTGTAGGTTGTAGAAATCGTAAATAGTTAATGGGAGTTGATTAACGGATGTTACAGATGGAAAACATGACGAAATAGCTGTATTATGTTTCTCTTCTTTTTTGTCTTATGTGAAAAATGATAAGAAAAGATAAATAAAGAATTATAAAAAAAAAAAAATGAACGATGAAGATTCGTCAAAGCAGCGAAAAACATACAAATGTCGAATCTGTCATTGAAGGCTTAGGCCCCATACACACCATAGAATCTATCCGCAGATAAATCCCATCAAATGGGTTTCTGCGGATAGATCCTATGGTGTGTACACGCCAACGGATATTTATCCGCAGAGAAATCTCCCCTGGGATGGATTTCCAGCAGATGGATATTTGCTGACATGCACAACAAATCCATCTGCTGGAATCCATTCCAACGGATGGATCCGCTCGTCTGTACAGACTTACCGGATCCATCCGTCTAAAGGGATTCCCCGCACGCGTCGTAATGATTTGACGCATGCGTGGAATTCCTTATATGACAGCGTCGCGCCCGTCGCCGCGTCATAATAGCGGCGACGGCGCGACACGTCATCGGCAGAGGATTTCAGCGCGGATTTCAATGCGATGGTGTGTACACGCCATCGCATAGAAATCCTCTGAAATCCTCGAGAGGATTTATCCGCGGATACGGTCCGCTGGACCGTATCTGCGGATAAATCCTCTCGTGTGTATGGGGCCTTATGGTGTCTGTCGAAATTTCTAAGAATATTCGACAAGCAGCTTGACTGTACGACGCTGCAATCATACATTTCCGGTCAAATGCTTGGCCCATAGACTATAGAAGAATTTGAATGTTGGTTGACTAGTATTAATAATTTATAAACATAATTATTGCTAGGGTCATACAACATTAGAATTCTTCTATAGCTTGTAGGCGGAACATTAGACCGGAAATGTACGATTGCGGCGTCGTACAGTTTAGCTGCTCCATCGAATCTTCTTAGAACATTTGACAGATACCATAAGCCTTCAGTGACAGATTCGACCTTAATTCATTCGGATTTTCGGATGAATGCATTTATTTTTTATTTATTTTTTGATATCCTAGATCCTAGATTCTATCTAGGTTTAATGATTTTTATTGAAGTTTTTATCATAACAAAATGATAGAAGACAATGACACATAAAAGTACAGAGCCAAGACAATCCAGATTAACAGAGCTATGGAGTCATACTCCCATTGGACATGCTAACAATGCATCTAAATCAAACAATCTATTGCACGAGTAGTTGTAAAACCAGCCTTGTGACCGCTATAAAGGAAGTCAGGCTTATAGAATACCGCTGCGCAGGTCCCGTGACTCTCAGCACCCTGGACGCCCCTAAAGGGTTCTGCGCATGAATGCATTTTTTAACGAAACAAAATAAATAAAAACTAATTTCTGGAGTAACTAAATAAATGTATTTTTTGGACTAAAACGAAATTCCGAAACAAACTATTTCAGTGTGCACATGTCTAGTAATTTCTATCCAAAATGTAGCATGTCTTTACCGATTAGCTTATTTGGAAGATATATACATATATAGACAAGTAGCTAGATTCAGAGAGAGTTATGCCGGCGTATCAGTAGATACACCGTCGTAACTCTGAATCTGCGCCATCGTAACATTAAGCCTAGAATGCGTAAATCAGCGAGATACGCCTATTCACGAACGTACGCTTGCCCGTCGCAGTTAAGATACGCCGTTTACGTAAGGCGTTTTCAGGCCTAAAGTTATTCCACCAAAAAGATGGCGCAGCCAATATTTAGTATGGATGTCGGACCCGCGTCGAATTTTAAAATTTTTACAACGTTTGCGTAAGTCGTCCGTGAATGGGGCTGGGCGTAATTTACGTTCACGTCAAAATCAATAAGTCTTTGCGGCGTTATGTGGATTGCATGCGCACTGGGATATGTCCACGGACGGCGCATGCGCTGTTCGTAAAAAACGTCAATCACGTCGGGTCACGATTCATTAGCATAAAACACGCCCACCTCTTCACAATTTGAATTAGGCGCGCTTAGGCCGGCACATTTACGCTACGCCGCCGTAACTTAGGACGCAAGTGCTTTGTGAATACAGCACTTGCCTCTCTAACTTACGGCGACAGAGCGTATATGCGATACGCTACGCCTGCCTAACGTTAGGCTCAACTACCTGAATCCAGCTAACAAACCATAAATGTAATGATACTCAAGATAAAGTAAGCATGCATTAACTAACAGCAAATATAATATATATATATATATATATATATATATATATATATATATATATATATATATATATATATATATATATATTATTCTAAACAGTAAAAATCCAAAAAGTCCTATAAACCCTATAAAGATCAAAATTCGCTAATAAAAACAATTGTAGTCCAGAATTTCTACACGCTCTCTTTGTGAGAACCATAAACAGATATGCAAGGGTAAATACTGTTGAAACAATGTCATCAATGAATGCAGTAAATGCCTAGAAATCTCTCAAAGGAGTGGTCATTTTTTTATACATTTACTTGATTCACCCAATTTATTGTAACGATAAATATTTAGCATTTTACTAACAGACTTTTAGTTTTAACTTTACAGTAATTACATAACTTGCTTAAAAAGGGAAAACAAATGCATGTCTTGTAATATTATTAATGGAAAAGTCAACTCCAAACTTTAAGGGTGATTTTGTTTCAGGATGTAGGCGATGATGACACATTATTGAAAAATTCAATGCAGGTGAAATATATGGTATGTACAATTTATTTATATTATTTATTTATAGCCTACTTATGCTTAGGAGACTTGCTGAAATATCTCAGTAAAATCATACCTGTCTGGAATTTGCAGCAGCGCTTATTTTAAAAATGTAGAGATTGTTCAGATTAAGACTGATTTTTTATTTCTTAAAATAGAGAACTAGTCTAATAAAAATGGGGAATGTGTGATGATCCTCCATTGGTTGCAAGACATGAGTTTCCCAAGTTCTGCAAATCATATATTTTGAGAAATGTCATTAAACAATGGAATATTCTTTGACAACCAGCAGAATCCCCATATTACATATTTATAACATGCAGTAAAGCTGGAGCTCAGAGTGAAGACTAAAAAAAAAAAAAGGCAAAGCTTCGGAAATCTGTGAAAGCAGTAGCTTCAGACTAACTACCACATAATCAGAAAAATATGGGATGCTGCTTATGCTGTTAATTAAATCTCTCCTTTTTTTTTTTTTTGAGTCAGCACAGAGGCATTTATTATACAGTAATGTGAAACCCCCAAAAAATATTACTTCAATGTGTTGTAATTCCCAGTGGTAAATAATAAAGATAGATGACAGTAGTCTGTCATTGTTAGCAGAGTAAACACAAACACGTTTAGCTTTAATTGCATAATATTAAGAGTATGATAGTTCCTTTTGCAGAGCTTAATTGGCACAGGAGAAGAATATCACTATACATATATGCAGTATATATATATATATATATATATGTATATATATATATATATATATATATATATATATATATATATATATATATATATATATATATATATATATTAAGAGGCTGATATTTTATTGTAGATGTTAAGGGGAAATTTTAGCCCAAACCTACGGTAACTCTTCCCATGGGCGAGGATGGCTTGTTGTTTTTTTGTCCCTGGCTTTAGTTTATAATTATTTCTACAAAATCTTTATAGCACTGAGATCTAGATATTATGCTGGACAGTCCTTCAAAAACAGTAAAACAGTACTCTACTTTACCCAGCTGAGAAGGATAGTCTGGATACATGTCCTTCTGCATTGTAACATTTGTAGCATGATGTTTCAAAATAAAGGTGTAATTTTTTAGTCCATTACACCTGACATTCTTTGTAAATCTCCCACCTTACCAGCACCAAATTAGCCCCATACTATTATGTTGACAGAAGACATTAAAGTGGAGGTTCCATCAAAAAAAAAACATTTTGCTTTAAACTGTAGCTTACGACTAAAAAAGAAAAAAAAATAAGGATTTTTTTTTTTTTTACTCATCTGGAAATGCCTGTTGCTATGCGGTCCCACAAAACCTGCCTTTGAAACCACCTAGGATTCTGACATCATCTCCCTCTAATGCTCCTGGAAAATGTGTGTCATCATTTCCCAGGATGCAGTGCGCTGTACAATTATCACTCCCCATCCAAGACTTCCAGGAAGTAAGTGCCTGTAGGCGGATTGTAAAATAGTAAGTGACCAGATTTATATTATAAAAACGCAGGATGAAAGGACATACATTTAAAAAATGCTAATTGTGGTTGGAACTCCGCTTTAAGCACTCATCCAACATCATTTCATTTTCTCAATATCGTGCAATATTTCTTGTCTTTAATCCAAACAACTCAGATCAATCTTTATTTAATACCCTTTTCCATCATCCAATGTCCAAAGTAGGCTTTTGACAATTTTAGCCTGTTTCTGTTTTACCATTTAAATATTGCTTGAAATAATGATGCCACTGGTATTGGGCATGTACTGTTTAACCACTTAAATACTGGACATGTTCACCCCCTTCCTGGCCAGGCCAATTTTCAGCTTTCAGTGCTCTCACACTTTGAATGACAATCGCTTGGTCATTCAACAATGTGCGCAAATATTTTTTGGTAGTATTTATTCACCACTGGGTTTTAAATTTTTTGCTAAATAAACAAAAAAGGCCCCAAATTTTGAAAAAATCTTTTTTTTCTTAATTTCTGTTATCAAATTGTGTAAAAAAATGATCTTTCATTATAAGTTTAACCCAAAATGTATACTGCTACATTTCTTTGGTAAAAAGAACCCAAAATCTGTGATTTTTATTTAGTCTTTAAGAAAGTTATATGAATCCACAAACTATGGTATATATATATATATTAGGTATGAGCCAAACATACCCGCGTTCGGTTCGCACCAGAACGTTCGAACAGACCGACCGTTTGCGCGAACATTTAGAACCCCATTGAAGTCTATGGGACTCGAACGTTCGAATTCAAAAGTGCTCATTTTAAAGCCCAATATTCAAGTTATTGTTGGAAAACATCTTTGAGAACCCGGGTCTTGCCCCAGGGAACATGTATCAATGGAATTTTTTTTTTTTTTAAAACTGTAGTTTTTTCTGGAGCAGCGATGCTTAAAGTGAAAAAAAAAAAAATTCCTTTAAATATCCTACCTGCTGGGTGTCTATAGTAGTGGCACATGTTTAGAAATGTCCCTGCACAACATGAGATTACTCTCAGAAAAAAGTAATTTAATACTGCTTGCGGCTTTAATGTAATGTTTGGTCCCTGCAATATGGATAAAAATCATTGAAAAAAATAGCATGAGTTTCCCAGCCACCACTCCCCCCAGGTCATTACAAGATCCAGTGCCGATGCTGACCTCCCTGGGGCCCTAAGCAAAATGACATGGCACATTAAAAATGAGAATCGGGGAGGGGCGCTGACGACAGTGACATGTCACATTAAAGAAAGTTAAGAAGCGGGGGGAGGGGGTGTTCTGCTTTCGTAAATGACTCAGGCCAGCCAGCGAGTTTAGAAGCGAGGTGAGGGTGCGAAAATTACTTCTCACCAGGCGGGGCCTCTAGTAATTTGGGGGGCCCTTTGCAGCTTTGCATGGCCCTAAGCGGCTTGCATAGTGCGCCTATAGTGAGGATCGGCCCTGACAAGACCCTTTGGCCCTATATACTTTTATTTTTTTTTAAAGTGTATTTTGTGCGTGTACTCGAGAGAGGAGCCGGACTGCAGGAGTTGGGAGGCCTCCCCCAGAGGCAATCTGCCACCTTTGCCCCAGGTGGCAATGGTGGGTGTGTGAGGGGGTCCTCCCACACAGCCCACCCTACCTGCTCCGCTTTGAAGCCCAACGGGGCAGAGGGACTCCCTATAAGGGAGTGAGAGGATCTAGCCCGCTCAACCAGCCCCATTAGACCTTCGCCTCTCTTTTTAGAGACCGCGTGGTCAAAGTGCGTGCATGTTAACCCAATTTCGAGTGCGTGTAAGTGTGGTGGTTTTTGTGGGAGGGGGTGGGCGTACTAAGCGCAGGCTTACCTCGCATAGCACACCCACCGGGAGCCGGGCTGAGACCACCAAACTCAATTCACATGTAGCTGAGCTCTAGCTGCAGAGGTGAATGGCTTGTCAGCGCAGTGCCAATCGCGTTGAGCCACCGCAGCTCCCTTTTGGCCCTATATACTTTGAACAGCAGTATACAGGCAGTGCAAACAAGACAAGGACTGTAGGTTTGTTATGTAGAATCTGAACCATGTCATACTTTGCTAGTGCATATTGCACAATTTCCTAAAGAGACCCTCAACAAACTACATGACACTTGTGCCTGGTGATGAGGACATTGATGTTCCAGTGGTGGCCCGTGAGCCTGTGGCCATACAGGCTTGGCCCCCCAAAGCGCACGTGCTGTGTGGCAACAATATGTCGATTATTTTAGGGGTGGTGGGGGGCCATTACAATGCCAGATCTTGGCTTAATAAATTATTTTTTTGGGAAAGAAAAATTCTAGAAAAAAGGGGGGGTTGCCATCCAGGGCCCCCTTTGAACAAATTCTGTGAAGAACTCCTCTTCTCTGAAGGCCTCCATTATTTCTGCAAGTCAAAATTTAGCAAAAAAAACTAATGTCAGTCAAGCCTTAGCTTTCTCCCCATATCTAACCCACAAACTCATCCACTGATCATTAAGTCCAAAAATCAAGTTTCGTATCGTCGTATTGCACGATTGTTTTTCCGACGTTTTCTACCGACTGTGAACGACGTTCTCATTCACGCAATATCCCTTTATACACTGCACATGTGAGAAGCTCTGCACGTTTCCCCGCCCATGACGATCGTTCTAGTGATTGCCACCCCCCTATTTAGTCGGTCAATGCAAGACGGTGAAGAGTCTGAAGACATGATGGAGGAGAGACAGCAAGCTGCAACCAGGCAGGAGAGAGGCCAGGCACACACCAGGAGGAGCAGGAGGTACAAAGCCACCAACATGAGCTTCGACGAGATGGTTGAGATGGTGGCTATTCTAAAAAAGGAGGACTACGACGGCAAAAAAGGGCCTTACAAGAACCCCAATAAACTCAAGGCCCAGATCATGGATAAGGTACGGAGGACTATCCATGCAAAATTCATGGTGCAGAGGTCCAGGGAGCAGTTGCACAAGAGATGGTCTGATTTGAAAATCCGAGAGCCAGAGCAGCTGTAGAGAATTTGAAGAGTCCTCAGAAGACGTAAGTAATTTTCATCTGTACTCTGAATATTTGTTTTTATTATTTTGCGGCATGTGCTTTTTATTGCAGGTTGTGTATATATACAGTTCAAGAATAAATGTCTCAAGGTTCATGTTTGTGGGCATAATAATTGGTTGGTCATTCTATTTAAGATCTTTTTATGTGAGACCAATTTTTTATTTAATGTAGATGTGTTATTAACTAGATTTAAATAATCCAACTTAAGTCAATATACAGTAAAAGGAGAGTATGCTCAGCACAAAGCTGCGAAGGGCCCTCCAAATAACTAGAGGCCCCGCCTGGTATGAAGTCATTTTTCGCCCCCTCACCTCAACTCGCTGTTTGCATGGGAGAAGAGGCAAGAAGTCAGCCCCCCTTGCTTCTCAATTTAATGTAAGATGTCATTTCCGACAGCAGAACACCCCCACTTCTCAAATTTCTTTAATGTGACATGTCACTGTCGTCAGCGCCCCCCCGCTTCTCATTTTTAATGTGCCATGTAATTTTGCTTCGGGCCCCAGGGTGGTCAGGATCGGCACCGAGTGTTGGTCACAAGAACAACCTAGTTAGGGTGTCACACAGAGGTGATCCAGTGCATACTTGTTGTTTTTCCATGTAGGAAACTTGGCCAAATATAGAAAAATGCAGCAGCTTTGGTAATGGATAAAATCCTGTGTTAAGCTTAGAAGGAATGTAAAAACAGACAATTGTACCACACTTTAAAAAAAAAATGATTGATATTCCTCTTTCAGGCCTCTAATCTTTTTGATTCATCTATCCCTTTTTTTACAATCTCATAGGCCGCAATCAAGCTGCAGCAGTGGAGCCAACCAACCCCGCACAGAGCCAAGCCCCACCCTCGCCGGATGTGCAGGAAGTGCAAAATGCCACCACATCAGGTCAGTGTCATATAGCACAGCTTCAGGTAATACATGTAGGCCTGCATAATTTTAATACATGTTTTTTTCCAAATTTCAGGAGTTGTTCAAACTGGGGCGGCTTAGACACCTACAGTGCCCAGGTGCTCAAACACAAACACAGGACACAAACCTCGCCCTTGAGAAGATCATAAAGAATAACCAAAAGGTGGACCAAAACCTGAATAATCTGATTGATGTTCTGGGGAGGGTTTAAAAAAAAATAGATGTAGACAAGTATTTAAAAGCAAAAATATAGTTCTTAAAAAAAAAATTAAACAATTTCTATTAACCACTTGCCGCCCGCCAATGACATATTGACGTCGGCAAAGTGGTTGTAGAATCCTGACTGGACGTCATATGACGTCCTCAGGATTCTGAGCCGATGCGCGCCCCGGGGGCACGCATCGCGACGATTGTTGTTGCAGGGTGTTAGTCTGACACCCCGCAACACCGATCAAGGTAAAGAGTCTCTCACAGAGACTCTTTACCATGTGATCAGCCGTGTCCAATCACGGCTGATCACGATGTAAATAGGAAAAGCCGGTAATCGGCTTTTCCTCACTCGCGTCTGTAAGACACGAGTAGAGGAGAGCCGATCGGCTGCTTATGTGACAGGGGGGTTTGTGCTGATCGATTATCAGCACAGCCCCCCCGAGGATGCCCACTGCACCACAAGGGATGGCCATATAGACCACCAGGGATAAAAAAAAAAAAGGATGCCACCCTAGACCATCAGGGATGAGGAGAACACAAAAAATGGATGCCAATCAGTGCCGCAATGGATGCCAATCAGTGGCCACAATGGGCATCACTGATTGGCAGGCATTGTTTGGCACTGATTGGCATCCATTAGTACAACACATACAATAGTGCCTATCGATGCCCATCCGTGCCGCCTATCAGTGCCCATCCGTGCCGCCTATCAGTGCCCATCCGTGCCGCCTATCAGTGCCCATCTGTGCCACCTATCTGTGCCCGTCCGTGCCACCTATCCGTGCCCAGCCGTGCCACCTATCTGTGCCCATCTGTGCCACCTATCCGTGCCCATCCATGTCGCCTATTCGTGCCGCCTATCAGTGCCCATCCGTGCCGCCCATCAGTGCCGCATATTAGTGCCCATCAATGCCACCACATCAGTGCCACCTCATTGGTGCCCATCAATGCCCGTCAGTGCAGTACCATCAGTGCCCATCAGTGAAGGAGAAAACGTACTTATTTACAATGTTTTATAAAATTTCCGTTCATTTTTTTATTTTTTTTGCAGAAAATAAATATCCCAGAGGTGATCAAATACCACCAAAAGAAAGCTCTATTTGTGGGTACAAAATGATAAAAATTTAGTTTGGGTACAGTGTAGCATGACCGCGCAATTGTCATTCAAAGTGCAACAGTGCTGAAAGCTAAAAATTGGTCTGGGCGGGAAGGTGTATAAGTGCCCTGTATGGAAGTGGTTAAGATATTTTTTGAAAAAATGAAAATGACACATTTTAAGTGTGATACAATAAATATTTTTGGATACTCAGCAATGTGTGGCTTCTTATTATATCAATGCTGCCTAAAAGAACAAATCTAGATTTGTGGTGTTTACATTGACAATGGTGAGTATTTAGTACAGGAAAATAAACATGACACTATGATAACGTAGGAGAAAGCTAGAATGAACTCAAATTAGAAAATAATCAAACAAAGAAAAGTACTAGAACAGGGGCAGAAAAATTGGGCCTTAGGCACTGGTGGCGGTGTCACAACACTGCAACCCCTCACAGATACTGTAATTGGAGCGCAGCAAAGAGCCACATGCAAAGTATTGCATCAAAAATTGTTATTAGACGCCCCTGTTAAACAGGGACATAAAAATTGGGCCTTAGGCACAACACTGCAACCCCTCAGATACTGTAAATTGGAGCGCAGCAAAGAGCCACATGCAAAGTATTGCATCAAAAATTGTTATTAGACGCCCCTGTTAAACAGGGGCATAGAAATTGGGCCTTAGGCACAACACAACACTGCAACCCCTCAGATACTGTAATTGGACTGCAGCAAAGAGCCACATGTAAAGTATTGCATCAACAATTGTTATTAAACGCCCCTGTTAAACAGGGACATCAAAATTGGGCCTTAGGCACAACACAACACTGCAACCCCTCAGATACTGTAATTGGAGAGGAGCAAAGAGCCACATGCAAAGTATTGCATCAAAAATTGTTATCAGACGCCCCTGTTAAACAGGGGCAGAAAAATTGGGCCTTAGGCACTGGTGGCAGAGCCCAGAAACAAAAACTTTCTTACTAGCTATCAGCAAGATCAGTGAGGAGGAAAAGGATATTCAGTCAGCAGCATAACAGGACAGTCACTCAGCATCAGCATAGGCAGTCTCCAAGGGATCTGTCATTTCAAAAAAATTATTCAGTTACATCTGCATCAGGTGCTTGGTAGCTGGTGTTGATCCAAGCCTGATTCATTTTTATGAAGGTCAGTCGATCGACGGAGTCGGTGGAGAGGCGCACCCTGTGATTGGTCACAAAGCCTCCAGCAGCACTGAATGTGCGTTCTGAAAGAACGCTGGATGCAGGGCAAGCCAGTAGCTCAATTGCGTACTGTGCAAGCTCTGGCCAGTGATCCATCCTTTCGGTGGGGAAGGTGTCCAAATCTGATCTTGCCCCTAGGTATTCACGCACCATGTAAACCAAACACTGGCGATGGTTGCTGGAACCGGTCATACCTTGGGGCTGTGGACTAAAAAATTGTCTGAAAGCATCGGTCAGATGGCCACCTTCTTCACTCACCGAAGCCTCAGCAACACGTTGACCAGGAACAGGATTTGGTAATCCCCCAGGTTCTGGGAACGCGTTGCACAGAGCCTTCTGCAAGGCCTTCTGAAGATGTTTCATCTTCTGCTCCCTCTGCGACGGCAAGATAAGCTCTGCAACCTTACTCTTGTAACGTGGATCAAGGAGAGTTGCCAGCCAGTAATGATCCCTCTCCTTGATACCACGAACACGAGGATCCTTACGCAGGCTTTGCAGGATCAGGGAGGCCAGGGGATCAGCTGAGGCATTCGGGGCACAGTCCTCTGGGTCACGACGACAGGATCCGCAGCCACCTCATCCCAGCCACGTAAAAGTCCACGGGTTCCTTGGGACTCTAAGTGATCCCTTGTAGACTGCTGCTGCTGAGTGCTAAGCTCCACCTCCATGCTGCTGATACAATCCTCCTCCTCCTCCACCTCGTCCTCCTCGTCCTCTTCCTGTGTGCTAGGCGGGCATGCAGGACCACTATCTGGATAAAGGGGGCCTTGAGAGGTAAGGAAGTCCTCCTCTTCCTTCCTCTGTTCTGCCTCAAGGGCCCTGTCCATTATTCCACGTAGTGTGTGCTCCAACAGGTAAATAAGAGGGACAGTCTCACTGATGCATGCACTGTCACTGCTCACCATCCTCGTGGCCTCCTCAAATGGTGACAGGACAGTGCATGCATCCCTGATCAAGGCCCACTGGCGTGGGGAAAAAACCCAAGCTCCCCTGACCAAGTTCTGCTGCCATATTGGCACAGGTACTCATTGATGGCCCTCTACTGCGTGTGCAGCTGCTGCAGCATGGCCAATGTAGAGTTCCATCTGGTGGGCATGTCACAGATTAGGCGGTTCTTGGGCAGGTTGTATTCCCTTTGGAGGTCTGTCAGCCGAGCAGTGGCATTGTATGACCTTCGGAAATGCTCACAGACTTTCCTGGCCTGCTTCAGGACATCCTGTAAGCCCGGGTACCTGCCCAAGAACTGCTGCACCACCAAATTTAGAACATGAGCAAAATAGGGCACATGGGTCAGTTTTCCCTGTCGCAGGGCAGAGAGGATGTTGGTGCCATTGTCGCTAACCACCATTCCTGGCTTAAGCTGGCATGGCGTCAACCACCTCTGAGCCTGCCCCTGTAGAGCTGACAGAACCTCTGCCCCAGTGTGGCTCCTGTCTCCCAAGCACACCAGCTCTAGCACCACATGGCATCTCTTGGCCTGCATTCCTGCGTAGCCCCTCGTACGCCTACGGAGCACGGCTGGTTCAGAGGAAACATCAGCACAGGAAGAGGCCACAGAGGAAGAAGAAGAGGAAGGGGTGGAGGAGAGAGGTGTGTCACAACCAGTAGAAGTGTTTTGGAGGCGTGGTGGCGGAACAACCTCCAACACTACTGTACCTTGCCCTGCGTCCTTCCCAGCTGCCAGCAGAGTCACCCAATGCGCCGTGAAAGAGAGGTAATGTCCCTGTCCATGCCTGCTGGACCATGAGTCAGCGTTAAGATGCATCTTACCACTGACCGCCCTGTCCAGCAAGGCATGGACATTGCCTTCCACATGCCGGTAGAGAGCGGGAATCGCCTTCCGTGAGAAAAAGTGGCATTTGGGTACTTGCCACTGAGGTACCGCACATTCCCCAAACTCACGGAAGGGGCAGAATCTACCAACTGAAAAGGTAGCAGTTGAAGTGCTAGGAATTTCGCTAAGCTAGCATTCAACCGCTGGGCATGTGGATGGCTGGGAAAGTACTTCTTTCGGCGCTGTAGCAGCTGGGGCAGGGAAATTTGTCTGCTACCATCAGTAGATTTTCCGCATGTACTACTAGGTTGTGACACACATATTTCTACACCTTCAGTCCTATCAGTGCAGGCTTCAGAGAGGACTGAGGGTCTAGTGGGGTTGGAGCTCCCAGCTGATGAGGGGCAAGGGGAGGTCCGCTTTGTTCTTTGGTGTGGGTCTTTCTGGTATGCTTGCCAACGAACTGCATGGCAGGTCGACATATGTCTGGTCAAGCATGTGGTGCCCAAGCGGGTGATGTTTTGGCCACACGAGATACGCTTGAGACATATGTTGCAAATAGCAACGGTGCGATCTGATGCACATGTGTCAAAAAAGGCCCACACCTAAGAACTTTTGCAGTACCGTTGAGACGCAGCAGCACCCTGCACAGGCGTAGCTCTGCGATGTAATGCAGTTGGTGTGCTGCCCTTAAGCTGTCCCCTGGAGGGCATCCTGCCTCTTTGGAGATGTGCCTGTGCCTCTTCCTCCTCCTCCTCCTCCTCCTCCTCCTCTTCATCCTCCTCTCTCCTATCAGGCACCCACGTAGAGTCAGTGACCTCATCATCCCCTCCCTCCTCATCACTGTCGAAAACATGGCAACCCGGAGCCTTCAAAACACTGCGCATCTTCATGTAGCATGTACCCAACACTGTGTTGAAACAGTTCGGGGGACTCCTCAGGAGGACATGGTGGCACTAGGGAAGGATTGTGTGATGCCATTGTGCAGAGGGAAGAGGATGCCTTGGCAGCTGCTTTGCCAGATAAACTAAGCTCAGCCTGGGTGAGGGAGGATGAGGAGGATGAAGACGGCTTGGTCATCCACTCTACTAATTTCTCTGCATGTTGAGGCTCAACACGGCCAGCTCCCAAAAAGAAGGACGAGCGTGTCAGACGGCCACGTCCTGAAGAGGATGCACCGTGTCCACCACCAGCGTTGCCTCTAGATGCAGAGCCAGCTTGCCCTTGTGACTCTTTGCCTTTCTTTGTTGTCCTTCCAGACATTTTAATAGCCTGCACAGGACAAAATCAGAAATGAACAGCACCTGTCCAGTAAGAGCGACTGCGTTTATGGGCAAAAACACAGCAAACGTGCACTAACTGCAACTGTGTTTATGGGCAAAAACACAGCAAACGTGCAGTAAGATCCACTGCGTTTATGGGCAAAAACACAGCAAACGTGCAGTAAGATCGACTGCGTTTATGGGTAAAAACACAGCAAACGTGCAGTAAGATCGACTGTGTTTATGGGCAAAATACAGAAAACGTGCAGTAAGATCGACTGCATTTATGGGCAAAAACACAGCAAACATGCACTAACAGCAACTGTGTATATGGGCAAAAACACAGCAAACGTGCAGTAAGATCGACTGCTTTTATGGGCAAAAACACAACAAACGTGCAGTAAGATCGACTGCGTTTATGGGCAAAAACACAGCAAACATGCAGTAATATCGACTGCATTTATGGGCAAAAACACAGCAAACGTGCAGTAAGATCGACTGTGTTTATGGGCAAAACACAGAAAACGTGCAGTAAGATCGACTGCGTTTATGGGCAAAAACACAGCAAACATGCACTAACAGCAACTGCGTATATGGGCAAAAACACAGCAAACGTGCAGTAAGATCGACTGCATTTATGGGCAAAAACACAGCAAACGTGCAGTAAGATCGACTGCGTTTATGGGCAAAAACACAGCAAACGTGCACTAACTGCAACTGTGTTTATGGGCAAAAACACAGCAAACGTGCAGTAAGATCCACTGCGTTTATGGGCAAAAACACAGCAAACGTGCAGTAAGATCGACTGCGTTTATGGGTAAAGACACAGCAAACGTTCACTAACAGCAACTACGTTTATGGGCAAAAACACAGCAAACGTGCAGTAAGATCGACTGCGTTTATGGGCAAAAACACAGCAAACGTGCAGTAAGATCGACTGTGTTTATGGGCAAAATACAGAAAACGTGCAGTAAGATCGACTGCGTTTATGGGCAAAAACACAGCAAACATGCACTAACAGCAACTGTGTATATGGGCAAAAACACAGCAAACGTGCAGTAAGATCGACTGCTTTTATGGGCAAAAACACAACAAACGTGCAGTAAGATCGACTGCGTTTATGGGCAAAAACACAGCAAACATGCAGTAAGATCGACTGCATTTATGGGCAAAAACACAGCAAACGTGCAGTAAGATCGACTGTGTTTATGGGCAAAACACAGAAAACGTGCAGTAAGATCGACTGCGTTTATGGGCAAAAACACAGCAAACATGCAGTAAGATCGACTGCTTTTATGGGCAAAAACACAGCAAACGTGCAGTAAGATCGACTGCTTTTATGGGCAAAAACACAACAAACGTGCACTAAGATCGACTGTGTTTATGGGCAAAACACAGAAAACGTGCAGTAAGATCGACTGCATTTATGGGCAAAAACACAGCAAACGTGCAGTAAGATCGACTGCGTTTATGGGCAAAAACACAGCAAACGTGCACTAACAGCAACTGCGTTTATATGCAAAAATACAGCAAACGTGCAGTAAGATCGAGTGTGTTTATGGGCAAAAACACAGCAAACATGCACTAACAGCAACTGCGTATAAGGGCAAAAACACAGCAAACGTGCAGTAAGATCGACTGCGTTTATGGGCAAAAACACAACAAACGTGCAGTAAGATCGACTGCGTTTATGGGCAAAAACACAGCAAACATGCAGTAAGATCGACTGCATTTATGGGCAAAAACACAGCAAACGTGCAGTAAGATCGACTGCATTTATGGGCAAAAACACAGCAAACGTGCACTAACAGCAACTGCGTTTATATGCAAAAACACAGCAAACGTGCAGTAAGATCGAGTGCGTTTATGGGCAAAAACACAGCAAATGTGCAGTAAGATCGACTGCGTTTATGGGCAAAAACACAGCAAACGTGCAGGAAGATCGACTGCGTTTATGGGCAAAAGCACAGCAAACGTGCAGTAAGATCGACTGCGTTTATAGGCAAAAACACAGCAAACGTGCAGTAAGATCGACTGCGTTCATGGGCAAAAACACAGCAGACGTGCAGTAAGATCGACTGTGTTTATGGGCAATGTAACAGGAGTGACTTTTGGGCACAGATTGAGCCTGGAGATGGGGGAGACATGTTGGATTGTTTTGGCGTGGACAGTGATCTACCATATATTCCTTAATGCCTGACAAAGCATATTCTATGACTCATCTCTCTGTGAAGACTGTTAACATGTTAAATAAGGCTGGCTCTTGAAAAGCCTTCCATTGTGTGAGGCTGTTGAGATGCTAACTAAGACTGCTTCTGTGGATTGAAACTAAGTGTCAGGCTGGCTCCTAGACCCTCTCATTATGTATACTGTTTATGTGTGGAATGTACTTGTCGGAGACGCAATGTCTGGGGGATAATTAACTCTGAATATCATTATGTAAAAGAATGTGATTGAAGCCCCCCATGGTGTGATGAGGAGGGGACAGTTTGATTGTTCCTGTAAATTCTGTGACCTGCATATAAACAAGCTAAGAAGCCATTAAAAGTTAGTTCATATTTTGACGCAGCAACAGAGCTTGTCAGTCTCGTTATTGAGGGAATTCTTATGGAATGGATCGGGTCTGCCTGTTGGTTGGAGTGTCGATAAGCTGTCTTGGCAAAAACACAACAAACGTGCACTAAGATCGACTGTGTTTATGGGCAAAACACAGAAAACGTGCAGTAAGATCGACTGCATTTATGGGCAAAACACAGCAAACGTGCAGTAAGATCGACTGCGTTCATGGGCAAAAACACAGCAAACGTGCACTAACAGCAACTGCGTTTATATGCAAAAATACAGCAAACGTGCAGTAAGATCGAGTGTGTTTATGGGCAAAAACACAGCAAACATGCACTAACAGCAACTGCGTATAAGGGCAAAAACACAGCAAACGTGCAGTAAGATCGACTGCGTTTATGGGCAAAAACATAACAAACGTGCAGTAAGATCGACTGCGTTTATGGGCAAAAACACAGCAAACATGCAGTAAGATCGACTGCATTTATGGGCAAAAACACAGCAAACGTGCAGTAAGATCGACTGCATTTATGGGCAAAAACACAGCAAACGTGCACTAACAGCAACTGCGTTTATATGCAAAAACACAGCAAACGTGCAGTAAGATCGAGTGCGTTTATGGGCAAAAACACAGCAAATGTGCAGTAAGATCGACTGCGTTTATGGGCAAAAACACAGCAAACGTGCAGGAAGATCGACTGCGTTTATGGGCAAAAGCACAGCAAACGTGCAGTAAGATCGACTGCATTTATAGGCAAAAACACAGCAAACGTGCAGTAAGGCTGGCTCTTAAAAAGCCTTCCATTGTGTGAGGCTGTTGAGATGCTAACTAAGACTGCTTCTGTGGATTGAAACTAAGTGTCAGGCTGGCTCCTAGACCCTCTCATTATGTATACTGTTTATGTGTGGAATGTACTTGTCGGAGACGCAATGTCTGGGGGATAATTAACTCTGAATATCATTATGTAAAAGAATGTGATTGAAGCCCCCCATGGTGTGATGAGGAGGGGACAGTTTGATTGTTCCTGTAAATTCTGTGACCTGCATATAAACAAGCTAAGAAGCCATTAAAAGTTAGTTCATATTTTGACGCAGCAACAGAGCTTGTCAGTCTCGTTATTGAGGGAATTCTTATGGAATGGATCGGGTCTGCCTGTTGGTTGGAGTGTCGATAAGCTGTCTTGGATGGGATGGAAAAAACACAGCAAACGTGCAGTAAGAGCGACTGCGTTTATGGCCAAAAACACAGCAAACGTGCACTAACAGCAACTGCGTTTATGGGCAAAAACAAGCAAACGTGCACTAAGAGCGACTGCGTTTATGGGCAAAAACACAGCAAACGTGCAGTAGGGGCGACTGCGTTTATGGCCAAAAACACAGAAAACGTGCACTAACAGCGACTGCGTTTATGGGTAAAAACACAGCAAACGTGCAGTAAGAGCGACTGCGTTTATGGCCAAAAACACAGCAAACGTGCACTAACAGCGACTGCGTTTATGGGCAAAAACACAGCAAACGTGCAGTAAGAGCGACTGCGTTTATGGGCTAAAAAAACAGCACACGTGCAGTAAGAGCGACTGCGTTTATGTGCAATTAAATAGCCCACGTGCATTCACAGCGACTGCATTTATGTGCAAATAAATAGCACACGTACAGTAACAGCTACTGCGTGTATGTGCAATTAAATAGCACACGTCCACTAACACTGAGTACTATGTTTAGGTGTAAACTAAACACTATGCAGGCAATACAACACGTTAGAGCACTGCATCTAGCACAATCTACTGCCTAACAATAGGAATAGCTGATCTAGCTAAGCTATACAGTGTATAAATATATGTACAACGCTAGGATGTATATATATCCTCTACACACTGGGGTAGATTCAGGAACAATTTCCGCCGGTGTAGACTGAGATTCGCGGCGTAAATGCCAATTTGCGCCGGCGTATCTCCGCGCCGTATTCAGCAAACAATATTACGCCGTAACGTAGATTTTTTTTTTTCGTTTGGACCTTTCCACGCCGGTGCGGCGTGGGCGCCCATTTACGCTGGTCTGAACTAGCGCGGCCCTGGTTTTTCTATTTTAAATATGCAAATGAGGGAGTTGGTCCGATTCAGCAAATTACGAATTGCCGGCGCAGGCTACTCCCGGTGCGTGTAACTCTGGTTTGCAGCGGAAAGTTACCCTTTATAAAGCAGGGGTAACTTTGCACCAGACTTGCAGAGGTCAGCTGGAGAGCAGCTAAAGCAGCAGCGTTACAAACGACCTGAGCAACAACACTTGCTGGACAACACATAGAGGCGGTTCCCATGTTGGGAGAGGCCCTCAATAATTACAGCCCTCTCCTCTGGGCTGAAATTGGTCATCCGCCCACCTGAGGATTCCTCATCAGCCATAACTGCCCCACCACAATGCAAACCACCTAGCTTGGAAAAAAAAAGCTTCAGTACATTTGCACCTGCAGGGCGGAAGTCTGGGCTGATTCATGGACTGGGCTTTGGTAGTGGGTCGGCGGAGCTCAGGGATCACGCCGGAGCGCAGTTCTGAGCATGTGCAGATTGGGGCACTTACCCCTGGATGTCACTGAGCATGTGCGGTCTAAGATGCGCCCCAGCGTGACCCCTGCGCCACGCTCCCCGCTTCATTAGCATAGGGAGCCACCCATTTTATTCTACCCCGCCTTACGCCGCGCTACGCCGCCTTACGCTGTGTAAAATCCGCCACGCCGGGGCAAGAGACAGGAAAAAAGTTTCCTGAATCACTAGCATGCCTCTCTGCGCTGCTCCGGCGCAGTGTAAAAAAGATGCACTGCGCCGGACCAAAGATCCGCTGATGTTCCTGAATCTGGCCCACTGTAAATTTAATTAAACTCATTAGCCTTCCTGCTCTATCTATCTATCTGGTAGAAAAGACACTGGGCCAGATTCAGGAACATCAGCGGATCTTTGGTCCGGCGCAGTGCATCTTTTTTACACTGCGCCGGAGCAGCGCAGAGAGGCATGCTAGTGATTCAGGAAACTTTTTTCCTGTCTCTTGCCCCGGCGTGGCGGATTTTACACGGCGTAAGGCGGCGTAGCGCGGCGTAAGGCGGGGTAGAATAAAATGGGTGGCTCCCTATGCTAATGAAGCGGGGAGCGTGGCGCAGGGGTCACGGCGGGGCGCAGAGTCGGCCGCGCATGCGCAGTGTGCTCCCTGGGGCAAATGCCCCAATCTGCCCATGCTCAGAACTGCCCCCCGGCGTGACACCTGCGCTACGCCGGCCCACTGCCTACGCCCAGGCCATAAATCAGACCAGAGTTCCGCCCTACAGGTGCAAATGTTCCCAAGCAATTTTATCAACTGCTAGGTAATTTGCTATTGCTCTTGCTATTGTCTGTGCATTATTATGTCTGCTGAAGAAGCAACAGGTGGCCGGATGACCAACTTTAGCCCTGAGGAGAGGGCAGTAATTATTGAGGGGCTCTCCCAACATGGGGACCGCCTCTATGGGCCACAGAGTGGGCACACTGGCAAATCTGATAAAGAGCGAATTTTTGCCATCATTACTAACCAGGTCAATGCGTTGGGGGTTGCGGAGAGGCAGCCCAAACATATCAGAAAAAAAATTAATGATTTGCGCAAACTGGTTAAAGACAAGTTGGTGGCAATGCGTAAACATGCCAGGGGAACAGGTGGTGGGCCAGCAAAAAAAATTACATTGACATCAGAGGACCTTGTGGTGGCCAGGTTCCTAGATCGTTCGGTGGTGGAGGGCCTGGATGGGTTTGATTCTGGAGAGCAGCCCTTGAGGACAGGTAAGTGTGTTTTCTCTTCTTTCTGGTGTGTTGCATGTGTGTGTGGGGGGGAGGGAACAAGTGACAATTGTGTGGATCCACCAACATCTGAATGTTTTGTGTCCTCCACAGATGTGCAGGATGGAGCTGGGCCATCATCGGCTGCCGACCGACCCACCACATCCAGGGTGGAGACTGCCCCTACCTCTGTGGTGGAGGAAGTGGTGGAGGAGCAGCCCGTAGAAGAGGAGGAGGAAACGTTTATTTTATTTTTGGAGACCCCCATTCCTGACCCCTGCCCCACCTCCCCCTCATGACATTTACCCCCTCAGGGCTCTCTAGCCCTATCAGGGATTCCCCACCTAGGGACCCAAGCCCCTCCCAGGCCGGGCCCTCACAGGACCCAAGCCCCTCCCAGGCCGGGCCCTCACAGGACCCAAGCCCCTCCCAGGCCGGGCCCTCACAGGACCCAAGCCCCTCCCAGGCCGGGCCCTCACAGGACCCAAGCCCCTCCTGCCGTCCTCAATCTACTCCTGCCCCAAGGATGGCTCGTCAAAAAAGGAGGAGAGTCCATGACGAGCTGGAGGTGTCTCTGGCAAGGGACCAAACTAAACAGACCCGCTATATGGGGTCTCTTGCGGGGGATCTCTCACGGGTGGCTGCTAGCCTGGAGTCCTCTGCAGAGAGCCAGGCTGCCTGCACTCTGGCAATGAAGGAGGCCATTACTCAGCAGGCTGGCCAGAGTTTACTAATAAACGACAGCCTCCAGGACGTGGTGGGTAACGGGGCAGCCCTTCTCACGTCTCTGGGTGAGCTTCAGGCCACCACAAGCGAGCTGGTGGCAGAGGTCCGCAGCCTGGCAGGTGCAGTAAGAGAGGAGGGGAGGCTGACACGGCGCCAGCAGCGCAGCAATGTGACCCGCCGGCTGCGGATGCAGGCTGCAACTAATATCTACCTTAATAGGTTAGCCGTGGCAATGGAGGGCAGGGATGCAGCTAGGGAGAGACTGGGGGAGGTACCACCACCACCACCCCCTGCCCCACCAGCCCCGGCTCCACCACCCCCTGCCCCACCAGCCCCTGCCCCACCAGCCCCGGCTCCACCACCCCCTGCCCCACCAGCCCCGGCCCCACCAGCCCCGGCTCCACCACCCCCTGCCCCACCAGCCCCGGCTCCACCACCCCCTGCCCCACCAGCCCCGGCTCCACCACCCCCTGCCCCACCAGCCCCGGCCCCACCAGCCCCGGCTCGCCGCAGGCAACTGCGCCCCAGGAGCCGAGGGCCAAGAAAGAGCCCACGACAGGGCCGTTGATTTTGGTTAAATTTAATTATACTCAGGTTTTTTTTTTTTTTTTTTTTTTTTTATAGTCATGTTATTTAAATTTTTTTATTTTTCTACTCAGGTTATGAGAATATTTTTTCCATTTTACTCATGTATTGCAAAAATGTATTTTTATTTTCTCAAGTTATGAGAATTATTTATTATTTTATATGCACACGGGAGTTAGTGCATGATTTATTCATAAACATGTATGAATGGACAGCAACATAATTGGAGCCTTGGCGCGGCGTTGCTGCTCCCTAGTACCATGGGTGGTACTTCGGTCTAATCCAATTCTGTGTGAATGTGGGGTGTATGTGTTAGGGACCACAGTGATGTGCATGCATCCATTAACATTAATTTAATCGTGAAAAATAACGTTCGACGAGGCGACTCCTGACTGCTCTTCCTTCAGCAGACGGGTTAGCCTCTGGCAGGGGGGGATTATGTGGTTGGGGGGTCAGGTCCTCACGTAGCTCAATCTCCAGGCCCCTTCTCACTGCAAAGTTATGGAGAATGCAACAAGCCCCGATAATTTTGCAAACAAATTCAGGGGAATATAACAGGGTCCCCCCAGACTTATCCAGGCAGCGAAAACGAGATTTCAGCAGACCAAATGTTCGCTCCACAACTCCACGGGTCCGTGCATGGGCTAGGTTGTATCTCTTCTCTCCTGGGGTTTGGGGGTTCCGGAATGGGGTCATCATATGTGGTCCAAGTGCATATGCTGCATCACCTGTAAGGGAAAAGACAGGAGGATGTTACTCATGCATGTGCCCCTCGTGATGTCTATATCATGGGGGGGGACAGTCATACCTGACACCCATGTCACTCACCAACCAGCCAGCTGTCCCCGTAGACGTTCTGGTCAAATTCATCTGGGATGTTGCTATGACGATAAATAAAGCTATCATGGCACGAGCCGGGGTGTTTGGCACGGACGTGCCATATTAGTCCTTGGGCATCTACTATAATCTGCACATTAATCGAATGCCAGTGCTTTCGATTACAATAAATGTGCTCGATGTCACTGGGGGGCTGAAGTGCCACATGTGGACAATCAATTGCACCCACTGTGCCAGGAAATCTATCAATTGCATAAAAATCTTGCATTGTCTTCATCCGCTGGACCTCCTGGGAGGGTTTTATGAAGAGGTGGGACATGTGTCTCAATATTGCTGGTATCACCTGGTGAACACACCTGCTCACGGT
Source organism: Rana temporaria (assembly GCF_905171775.1). NCBI lineage: Eukaryota > Metazoa > Chordata > Amphibia > Anura > Ranidae > Rana > Rana temporaria. The sequence goes on along the minus strand of NC_053493.1, from coordinate 191,468,100 downwards.
GGGTTGTGACATCCCAGCCGACAGTGCACTTGTCCTTTGAAAAGAACCAGTGGCCAAGAAATGAAGTGTGGCTAATACCTTCACCAGTGGCTGCACTGCATGTGTGCGGAGTGTGGGGCTTGTGAGGTCATCCTGCAGGAATCTGGTGATTTCCAGTATGGCTTCACGGCTGAACCTGTAGGTGCGATACACCTCTGCGTCCCCCATGCCAAAAACATTAATGCGTGTGCGGAAGATTATCTCCTGTTCCCTCCTACGTGCCCGTCGACGCAGAAGTGCAAGGACCACGGCTGCCCCTGGCATGATGGCACACAGGTGTTGTCCAGCAAGTGTACTTGCAGCTCAGTTCGTCTGTAGCGATGTGGTTTTATCTGCTCTCCAAATGACCTGTGCAAGTGTGGTGTAAAGTTACCCCTGCTTTATAAAGGGTAACTTTCCGCTGCAAACCAGAGTTACACGCACCGGGAGTAGCCTGCGCCGGCAATTCGTAATTTGCTGAATCGGACAAACTCCCTCATTTGCATATTTAAAATAGAAAAACCAGGGCCGCGCTAGTTCAGACCAGCGTAAATGGGTGCCCACGCCGCACCGGCGTGGAAAGGTCCAAACGAAAAAAAAAATCTACGTTACGGCGTAATATTGTTTGCTGAATAGGGCGCGGAGATACGCCGGCGCAAATTGGCATTTACGCCGCGCATCTCAGTCTACACCGGCGCAAATTGTTCCTGAATCTACCCCACTGTGGGCTAGATTCAGATAGCTGCTCTTGATATTACGGCAGCGCAGCGTATTGTATTTACACTACGCCGCTGCAACTTACAGGAGCAAGTGCAGTATTCACAAAGCACTTGCTCCGTAAGTTGCATGCGCCGTCCGTGTACATATCCCAGTGTGCATTGCTCCCAAGTACGCCGCAACGACGTATTGGTTTCGATGTGAACGTAAATTACGTCCAGCCCTATTCGGGAACGACTTACGCAAACCACGTAAAAAAATTCTAATTTCGAAGCGGGAACGACATCCATACTTAACATTGGCTGCGCCACCTAATAGCAGGAGCAACATTACGCCGAAAACGCCTTGTGCAAACGACGTAAAAAAAACTACCGCCGGGCGCACATACGTTTGTGAATTGACGTAACTAGGTAATTTGTATACTCTACGCCGAAAACAACTGAAGTGCCCCTAGCCCTAGCAGCAAACAAAATATTGCACACAATTATACACCGCCACATTCAAGTTACGTTGGAGGAGGAAGCCTTACAGGCGGTCTTATATAGTGTTGGGTGTGTACTAAACCCCCTGAGCCATAATTGGCCAAAGCCACCCTGGCTTTGGCCAATTTTGGTTCTTCATTTTTTGCGCGCTGTGATTGGCCAAGCATGCAGGGTCATGGTGCATGCTTGACCAATCATCAGCGCTCAATGGCGAAGTAAATTATGGGCCGATGCGTGTCACTCGAATTTGGCACGAACGACCCGTTTTGTTCGAAATTCGCCGAACGTACGAACAGACGATGTTGGAGTCGAACATACGTTCAAGTCTAACACAAAGCTCATCCCTAATATGGGGGTGGTGCCACCAGGTGATAGCGCCAGGTGGTCCCACCTCTTACCTATTTAAGAACTGTCACATGGCAGAGCAGGCAGGCGGCGGGAAACCTTTGTTGCGGGCAGAGATTTTTTGGAGTCCGGCGGGCATCTTGATTGATGATGGATCTACATCGGGGGCATTGTTTTTTTATTTATTAATAAAGGAATTGTCAAGAACTGTGTGTGTGTTTTTATTTATTTTTGTCAATTTTTTTGGTGAATGAGTAGGGGTACTTTGAGAGTGTGATGAGGGCATGTGGCATGGTATGGTTCGTGGGGCGCTTGCTTGTGCCCCCCTTTCCTGGCCTACCAGGCTGCATGCTCAGATAAGGGTCTGGTATGGATTTTGGGGGGACTCCACAACTTATTTTTTTTTTCATTTTGATGTGGGGTTCCATTTAAAATCCATACCCGATCCAAAGGGCCTGGTATGGATTGGGGGGATCCCTGCACATTTTTTTTTTACATTTTTGTATTGGGGGCAATGTTTTTTTTCATTCAGCTGTCAGCGGGGAAGCCAACTGACAGCTGATGGCTCATCTGTTGTTAAGGATGCAGCAGCTGGCTTCCCGGCCCACTCCTTAACAACCAACTATTCACTGTGCCCTGACTGGGAAAGCCTTCCACCTGACCAGCAGTAAGGTGCATTGCTTCAGCCAATCAAGGCTTAGAATGCACTGTGCCGCACATAGAGCTTTGTTGGGTGCTCAACAAGCAATTATCCTACTGAGCGCCCTGCAAATTCAGATGTTTTGGTGAACACCCGAACCGTTCGCCCATTACTATTGATGTATATTTATCCTTGAAAAATTGTATAAGTGCATGGTGAGACAGGTTTATGTCTTATATTCTAACAACATGTTCAGATCAGCTTCATAGAGAAGCCAAAGTTAGTACTTGAAGCCTAAGTTAATGGGATGGTACTTATATTTAATGAGAAGTGTTCATTGTGTTGTAAGAATTAACCACTTTAATACCCGCCCATAGTCATATGACGTCCGCAGTTGGGATCTCCCATCCTGGGCGGGCGTCATGTGACGTCCTCAGCTTCCCGGCGGCACCACGTTACCAAGGAGCTGATGAACGTGTTGGGTGGTCGCGATGTCCGCTAGGCACCCGCGTTCGCTCGTGACAGAGTAGGAACGTTGATCTGTATGTGTAAACACACATATCCACGTCCTGTCAGGGAAGAGTAGACAGATTGTGTGATCCTAGTATATAGGAACACCTATCTGTCTCCTCCCTCAGTCTATCCGATCCCCCCCAGTTAGAATCACTCCATAGGTAACACATTTAACCCCTTGATTGCCCCCTAGTGTTAACTTTTTCCCTGGTAGTGACATTTATACAGTAATCAATGGCTATTTATAGCACTTATCACTGTATCAGTGGTCCCAAAATAATGTCAAAAGTGTCCGCTCTGTCTGCCGCAATGTCGCAGTCCTGATAAAAATTGCAGATCACTGCCATTACTAATAAAAAAAAAAATGCCATAAATCAATAACCTATTTTGTAGGCGCTATAACTTTTGTGCAAAGCAATCAATATACGCTTAATGCAATTTTTCTTTTACCAAACATCTGTAGAAGAATACATATTGGCCTAAACAGAGGGAAAACATTTATTTATTTATTTTTAATTGGTATTTATTATAGCAAAAAGTAAAAAATCGATTTTTTTTTAATTGTTGTTCTTTTTTTGTTTATAGTGAAAAAAAATATATTGGGCACAATCAGCCTGCATATACATGGATTGAAATTCACTGCTGAACTGGCTGAAATTTAATCAGCCAGATTGGATAGATTGGGTGTAATAAATTTATCTACATGAGATTTTGGATGAAGAAATATAGGTATTCACCTTGGGCCTCAACGTTTGTCCCGTCCAGAACATGGACACGTTTGGGATTATTAGAGATCTCAATCCTTTTGCTATTAATCTAACTTTTTGAAAAGTTTGAGGTGTTTCAATGTAGTCACAGAAAACTCTAGAGAAGTTAATGGACTTTACGATAAGTGACTTCCATGTACTGAAGGTCCTTGTCCAGCTTATGGAGGAGAGTGGTACCCAATCTGTAGTGTATGATGAGGAGGAATGTAACAATCAGTCACTGTTGGCTTTTCTGAGGAGCAAACAAGTGCATATGTCACGTACCTGGTCTGAGGCCGATTTGATGAGATGGGCTTCCCTTGCGGCTCAGTGCCAACCACCCCTGAAGGTGAGAACAGGGAGTGCTAGACTCAAAGAAGCACAGGTGTCATTTATCCACCATTGAAAGTAATTTGGATTGTCACATTGCAAAGGGAAATCTATGTTCCCCCAGAAAGGAAGTTCAAGGAGAAACTTTGGATATACAGTTACATCTGTTTTAGCTTCTTATGAGAGGGTCTTAGTGTGTTGCTGTGTCTAGAGGGAGGGTCATAGAGTGCTGGTTTTGGAGGGTATATATCACTGGGGGCATAGATGTGCGCAAACCTATTGCATTAGGGTGTGCACCCCAAACAGAAGCTCAAACACATGTAAATATATATATATATATATATATATATATATATATATATATATATATATATATATATTTTTTTTTTTTTTTTTCACACAAACCAAATACACAGAACTCTGTGTACATAGGAATGGTGATCTGGTCCTTTCATGTCCCTGAAAAGCAGGGAGAAAAAACAGCCAGATTTGTAAGTAAAAGCAGCACACTTTTTCACATTGTTAGACTCACAGTTAACCGCTTGATGTTAACCCTTTCCCAGCCATTGTCATTAGTACAATGTACAGTATCATCACTGTATTACTTTATTATCACTGTACTAGTGACATCAGTGTCAGATCGTGACCCTGCCAGCCAGTGTCAGTTTGTACCAGATTGCCCTCAGAGGGGCACAGTGCTCCTGACATCAGAGCATGGCACAGTGCCCCTTACATCAGAGAATGGTACAGCACCTCCTTACATCAGAGAATGGCACAGTGCTCATTACATCAGAGCATTGCACAGTGCCCCCTGACATCAGAACATGGCACAGTACAGTAGTGCCCCCTTACATCAGAGCATGGCACAGTGTCCCCGACATCAGAGCATGGCACAGTGCCCCCTGACATCAGAGCAGGGCATAGTGCCCCTTACATCACACCGGAGCATGACACAGTGCCCCCTGCCATCAGAGCATTGCATAGTGCCCCCTGACATCAGAACATGGCACAGTACAGTAGTGTCCCCTTACATCAGAGCATGGCACAGTACCCCCTGACATCAGAGCATGGCACAGTGCCCCCTGACATCAGAGCATAGAATAGTGCCCCCTGACATCAGAGCATTGCACAGTGCCCCTTACATCACATTGGAGCATGGCACAGTGCCCCCGACATCAGAGCATTGCACAGTGCCCCCTGACATCAGAGCATTGCACAGTGGCCCCTGACATCACATTCGAGCATGGCACAGTGCCCCTTACATCACATCAGAGCATGGCACAGTGCCCCCTGACATAAGAGCATGGCACAGTGCCCCTTACATCACATCAGAGCATGGCACAGTGCCCCCTGACATAAGAACATGGCACAGTCCCCTCTGACATCAGAGCATTGCACAGTGCCCCCTGACATCAGAGCATTGCACAGTGCCCCATACATCACATCGGAGCATGGCACAGTGCTTCCTGACATCAGAGCATTGCACAGTGTCCCCTGACATCAGAGCATTGCACAGTGACCCCTGACATCAGAGCATTGCACAGTGCCACCTGACATCAGAGCATTGCACAGTGCCCCCTGACATAAGAGCATGGCACAGTGCCCCTTACATCACATCAGAGCATGGCACAGTGCCCCCTGACATAAGAGCATGGCACAGTGCCCCTTACATCACATCGGAGCATGGCACAGTGCCCCCCGACATCAGAGCATTGCACAGTGCCACCTGACATAAGAGAATTGCACAGTGCCCTGTGACATCACATCAGATCATGGCACAGTGTCCCCTGACATAAGGGCATGGCACAATGCCCCTTACATCCCATAAGAGCATGGCACAGTGCCCCCTGACATCAGAGCATTGCACAATACCCCCTGACATCACAGTTAAGTCATTCCCTAAGTGCTAGCTGGGCAATAAATTAACTTGGCAGCTCCTGGAGGGTGGAGGGGAGGCAGATGGGGAGAGAGGGGAGTAAGATGAGGGACTGCTCACTCACCTGGCTGGTATTTGTATCTGTAGCTGTATCACTCTGCTGCCTACAGTAAGAGATCACTTGCCGGAACTATAGAGGGAGCATCGGGAAACGCAGCCAGCTGTCAGCTTACTCCGCTGCAGCAGTCCTCATAAGGGGAGTCTAGGGGGTAAACCTACCAATCAAAATTGTCTCACTGACAGCACTGTCACTGCCAGTGAGTGTCCATTAGCAAACCCAGCAGTTTCCCTATAAAAAAGCCCTGGCTGGCACAGGGGGGATTAGAGGGATTAGAGTGTGCCCAGGCACACCCGGCACACCCCGTGTGCACGCCTATGACTGGGGAGACTTGAGGGAAGAAGGCACTAGACATGTGCGGTTCATTTCGTTCTGAATTTTGAATCGTCCGTGAATGGGGCTGGACGTCATTTACGTTCACGTCGAGACCAATGACGTCCCTGCGGCGTATTAGGAGCAATGCACACTGGAGAATTCCACGGACGGCGCATGCACCGTTCGGGAAAAACGTCAATCACAGTCACAGAACATTGACATAAAACACGCCCCCCTGTCCCACATTTGAATTAGGCGGGCTTACGCCGGCCGATTTATGCTACGCCGCCGCAACTTACGGAGCAAATGCTTTGAGAATACAGCACTTGCCCGTCTAAGTTGCGGAGGCGTAACGTAAATCGGATATGTTAAGCCGCCACAATGATACGTGGATCTACGTGAATCTACCCCTAAGGCCCCGTACACACGAGAGGATCCATCCGCTGGAATTGATCCGCGGACCGGCTCCAGCGGATAGATCCCCTGGTGTGTACAATCCAGCGGATCTGTTTCCGCGGATTTTTATCCCCTGGGATGGATTTCAAGCAGATAAAAATTTGAAGACATGCTTTAAAATCTATCCGCTTGAATCCATCCCAACGGATTGATCCGCTGGTCTGTACAAACTCACCGGATCAATCCGTCCGAATGGATCCCCCGCGTGCGTCGTAATGATTCGACGCATGCGTGGAATTCATTATATGACAGCGTCGCGCACGTCGCCGCGTCATCATCGCGGCGACGGCGCGACACGTCATCGCGATGGGATTTCGGCGCGGATTTCGATCCTATGGTGAGTACACTCCATCGGATCCAAATCCGCGGAAATCCTCGAGAGGATTTATCTGCGGAAACGGTCCGATGGACCGTATCCGCGGATAAATCCTCTCGTGTGTACTAGGCCTTAGGCCCCGTACACACGATAGAATCCATCCGCAGATAAATCCCAGCAAATGGGTTTCTGCGGATAGATCCTATGGTGTGTACACGCCAGCGGATCTGTTTCCGCGGAGAAATCTCCTCTGGGATGGATTCCAGCAGATCGGATATTTGCTGTGATGCACAACAAATCCATCTGCTGGAATCCATTCCAACGGATGGATCCGCTCGTCTGTACAGACTTACCGGATCCATTCGTCCAAAGGGATTCCCCGCACGCGTCGTAATGATTTGACGCATGCGTGGAATTCCTTATATGACAGCGTCGCGCCCGTCGCCGCGTCATAATAGCGGCGACGGCGCGACACGTCATCGGCAGAGGATTTCAGCGCGGATTTCAATGCGATGGTGTGTACACGCCATCGCATAGAAATCCTCTGAAATCCTCGAGAGGATTTGTCCGCGGATACGGTCCGCTGGACCGTATCTGCGGATAAATCCTCTCGTGTGTATGGGGCCTTAGTCGCATCCAGCGCTAACCCTTTATTTTCTTTCCCCCCTTTTTTTTTGTTTTATATTCTTTCATACTACTTACGTTCTTTTCTCATTCTGAACGCAGATTTATACGGATAACTCTCACAAAATGATACATATACTGTGAATAGATGTGAAGTAATGTATGTGTGATGTGGGTTGTATACCTAATTAATATGGAAGGCCTTGCACGGTCGTGCGCAGTGTGTTCCCGTTGGGACGCGCAAAGTGTGAGGACCTAATATTGGTTTTATTTAGGTCATGGTTTGAACTAGGTGATTCATATGCATTTCACTTATATGCCATTGTACTATGTTCTGAATAAATCTTTGCATTTGTTTTTCATATTTCATTATGCATCTTTGTGATGTCAGACATGTTATACTGCATTTGTGAGTATGTATGACTATATTTCATATTTTCTATAATAAAAATTATTGAACGAAGAATTGGAAGATGGTTATATTCTATTCTATTGTGTTGTTTTTTTCTTTACTATTGGGTTATTTTCTATTCTACTATATTCTTTTCTATTCTATTCAAATTTGAATTGATTCTATTTGAATTTTGGAAAATGGTTATATTATTTCTATTCTATTCTATGATATTGTTTTTTTTATTCTATTATTTTCTATTCTATTCAAATTTCAGAAGATGGTTATAATCTATTTAATTCTATTCTTTTTTTTATTATATTCTATTCCTTATCTATTCTATACTTTTCTTTTATTTTCTATCCTAGTTTGTTCTGTTTTATTCTATTATATTCTTTTTATTTCCTGCTATATTTATTTCTGTTCTATTATATTTTTCTTTATATTCTATTCTTTATTTTCTATTCTATATTGTTCTCTTTGTAAATTGGAAAACTATTCAAATTCGAAAACTTTTCAAATTCGAAAAGTATTCGAAATTGATTGGAAAAAGTTTTCAAATCTATCCGAATTTGAATTAAAAAATGTAAATCGATTTGAATATGAATAAACAAAATTAATTATGCAAACAAATAAACAGATTAAACAAATGTAACTAAACAAATAAATGTAAGTAACAAATTGAAACTAAACAAAACAAAACAAATGTTTTCGATCTGCACATGTCTAGGAGGTACTGGTATGTTGCCTTTGCTGATATAAATGCATTTTTTTTTTCAAATAAAATCATTTTACGAGGAATTAGCCTTTAGGTGGTCTATCCACATCTCCTTTCTTTTTTGTTTTCTCTGGTTTTGTAGTATATGCATTATTGGAGACACTCTCCCCTTAATTGAGGATGGCACCCCTTGCCATTTTTATTGAGATCAGGCTCCCAGGTCTATATCCCTTTTTCTGTTCTAGTACTATTTTTGGTTTATTTATCATAGGTCCTCATTGAACCTGACATTATATACTCAGATTATCTGAGAATTAGCAGCATTCAGCAACTGTTTTGTGACCTATCGGTTGCAGTTGCTCCTCCCCTCTCTCCCCTCTCATCCTAATATTTTAGCTGGTTCTCCTTCTAGCTCAACTGTGGGTGGATCCACTTGGGTGGACCCCTGGTTCCAGCTCCTTTGATTTTTCTTGACCCTCCCACAGATTGGGGACTAGGTGACTGTATAATCACATAGGTGTATAGTTTGGGAGACCACCCACATATCTATCGGGGTTTGTTAATGAATGACTAGTTACAATGGCATTCCGTATTGATGAAGGAGTGGAAGAATATATCAGGGCAGTATTTAATAGGAATGAACAAAATGCATCTAATAGAGAGAATGATTTTAAGAAATTATTGAGAAAACATAGCAATGTAAAAATGAAACATTTGAGGAGGAAATGGAAATTGGATCATTGGAAGCATATGTGGAGGCGAAAAGAATACCACGTGGGCTGCGGGAAAGGGTTTTTTTCACAGAGCATCTCCATATTGATCGATTCCTTAACATTTAGAAGGAGGCGTCGATCAAACATGGACTGCACATAATGGAACTGTTTATAGCTGAGAAAAAAATATAACTACGAGAACTAGAGGAACAGTTACAAGATTTGGTCAAAGTACTTGTACCGTATATTGACAACAGCAGTAGCGATGTCCCCGCAGATTGTCTGAAGCCTATATGAACACGTAGAATGATCTTTATTCAGATATTGTTTTACTTTGAACAATGTCTGAATGGGATCCATGCTGGCCAAGATGGGGTGTGTGCACTTCCTTTCCCCTGCCTTTCTTTGAGTGCCCTCCCCTTTTTGTTTGTCATTTCCTGTCATGTGATTTTGTATTAAGGGAAGTGATTCGCTGTTGGGGCCATCACTTCCTGCTTTGTTATTCTTTTGTTTCCAATGAATAAAGGATTTTGAGTTTCCTGTGCTGAGGGCAGAAGCTTGAGATTCCAGCTAGAAGCAGCATTGTTTTCTGACTCTTCCTGGTGCCATGAAGTACTTCACATTCCTTGTACAAAGAGCTTGATACAAACGTGCTTTTAGGCACAAAGGAATTGTTTGGTGCTTTGGGTGCATTGAGATGCTGTAAGTGCACATTTTGGCGCGGTGTGGATTTGCGTACAAAGCCCAAGGGAATTCTTCCACGACAGTAACAAGCTGGAACACACTACACGAGGCTGCCCGGAAGGCGGCCTTTTATAATGTGGGGCGTGTGCTAAAGCCCTGAGCCATAATTGGCCAAAGCAACCCAGGCTTTGGCCAATTATGGCTCTTCGTTTTTTGCGCGCTGTGATTGGCCAAGCATGCGGGACATACAGCATGCTTGGCCAATCATCAGCGCTCAACGCCGCAGTGAATTATGGGCCGTTTTGCGTCACTCGAATTTGGCGCAAACGACCCGTTTCGTTCGAATTTCGACGAACGATCAAACGACCGATGTTCGAGTCGAACATACGTTCGTATCGAACGCAAAGCTCATCCCTACTCCTCTGGTATGCTTGTCATATTATCATATAGTGGTCATTCTTCTGCATTAAGCTATTTAGCACATACAAAAAAAAAAAAAAGAATATCACACAGGAAACTGAAACAAAGGAGTTCACTGTACTTGTCATTCCTGCTTGTATCAATGGTGTTTAGGTGTTCTTGGCTCTGGTATATAACCATATCAACCAAACTGCAATCGTTTCTGGGCATTTGTTCATATTATAACATGTGAACGATCCAATGTGGAGGATGTTAGCTGACTGAGGACTTGTTGATGCATCCATTCACCCTGCCTCCGTAGTGCAGTGAGATTATTTACAAGTAAGGGCAGACATCCTGTCAAGTCTCTGATGTGAGGCCGAGTGGCAGAGAGGGCGCCCCTTGCTGCTGAGTGCAGCGTTTCCCTAGAAGTGATACAGGGGATACAGTGCCCAAAGGGCACGGGTTACCAGTAGTGCTGCAACAGGCTGGTAAGCAGAATGTGGCTGGGGTGCACTGGGTAGCGATATTAGTAGCCATGCAAGAAGTCCTGAGTAGGTGGTTGCACGATAAACCAATTCGCAGCCAGGTCAGAGGTCATATATCCTGGGAGACAGTCCAAGAGCAAACAGGAACAAGCCGGGTCATAAACAGTGGGCAGTGGATCGAAGGAGCGAGGAGATAATTAGGATCACAGGTCAAGCCAGAGGCAAAGGTCAAGCCAGGGGTTTCAAGGTAAACACACACAGGAAGCTGACGACAATCCAGCAATTTGGGTCAGACAGTGGCAGCCTTTTATAGGCCAGCAGGGGGATCCACCTGTCACATGATGTGCCTATGGTGGCCATTTCTTCTACTGGCAAGATTGTCAGTACTTCTACGGCCATTTCCCTGACACTGTGAATAGCATTAGAACTGGCTGTATAGAGGAACTAAAAATCCCATCTTTCTTAGAAATCCAGGGTGAAGGCACAGGCAATATACCACTATTAAAGATGGAAGAATCAGTACCCTTATGTGCTGTTTAAAATGTGTTATTCAGAGCCAGGCTTCAGAGGAATGATGACTTTCAGTCTGAGCAACATGTACCCCAAACCATTCACCAAAAAAGTGTAAAAAAAAACACAAGAAACTTTTTTGGAGAAGCCTTTTATCAAAAAATAAAAAATAGTGTCCCTCGATGTATATCCATAGTCAATCAAGACACCCGCTGGACCCAAAATTAAAAAAAAAATGCTCTGCCTCCTGCCGTATGTCTGCTCTGCAAGTTTTTATATAGGCAAGGGGCAGGGAAACCCAGCTACATCACTCGGAAGCACCGCTCCTTCTGATATCACATGACATCACATGACAGACTCTATTGACTGACTGACATTTATCAAAATTAATCCGTCCTGGATTAGCAGCTGCTACCAAGCCCCTGATAAGGATGTTGCTGATTAAGTATTTTTGGTATCTCACATCGCTGCAAGTCTGTCTAAGCTGCCTAGCTTTTGGGGTGTTTATTTTATTGGTTTAAGTTTTTTTGGTTTAGGTTTCATGGGCACAATTAACACTCAAGGACCAATTTATCTGCATCCAAATGACAGGTGCATCAAATTTTAATTTTTAGATCAAGGCCAATCCTTGCTTTGATCAAAAGCATCTCTAGAAGGTTATGGGGTAAAGGCACTAGCAACACCCAAATACCATTTTTTCTGCAACTGTTCAGCGGGGAGGTCAAATTCATTTTTTTTACAGCTAGGCCCATTCTTGCTTTGATCAAGAGTACCTCTAGAAGGCTGGGGGAAAGCACCACCAACACCCAAAGACCATTTTTTCTGCAACTGTTTGACAGGGGCATCAAATTTAAAGTTTTTACAGCAGGGCCAATTCTTTCTTTAATCAAGAGTACTGCTAGAAGGTTATAGGGTAAAGCCACCAACAACACCCAAAGACTAATTTCTCCACACCTGTTTGACAGGGTTCATCAAATTTCTATTTTTACAGCAAGACCTATTCTTGCTTTGATCAAGATTACCTCTAGAAGGTTATGGGGTGAAGGCCCCATCAACACCAATTTTTCCTCAGCTGTGTGACAGGCATCACATTTAGGCTTTTTTACTGCAAGAGCAATTCTTGCTTTCATCAAGAGTACCTCTAGAAGTTTTCTGGGTGAAGGCACCACCAACACAAAGGCACCATTAACACCCAAAGAACAATTTTACCACATCTGTATAACAGGGGTGTCAAATTTAAATTTTTTACAGCAAGGCCAATTCTTGATTTCATCAAGAGTACCTCTAGAAGGTTACGGGGTGAAGGCACCACCAACACCCAAAGACCAATTTTTTTGCAACTGTTTGACGGGGGCATCAAATTTAAAGTTTTTACAGCAGGGCCAATTCTTTCTTTTATCAAGAGTACTGCTAGAAGGTTATAGGGTAAAGCCACCAACAACACCCAAAGACTAATTTATCCACACCTGTTTGACAGGGTTCATCAAATTTCTATTTTTACAGCAAGACCTATTCTTGCTTTGATCAAGATTACCTTTAGAAGGTTATGAGGTGAAGGCACCATCAACACCCAAGGACCAATTTTTTTACAACTGTATCACGGGGTGTCAAATTTCTATTTTTTACAGCAAGGCCAATTCTTGCTTTCATCAAGAGTACCTCTAGAAGGTTACAAGGTGAAAGCACCAACAACCCCCAAAGAACATATTTTCCACAACAGTTCGGCAGGGGCGTCAAATTCAAATTTTGTACAGCAAGGCCAATTCTTGCTTTGATCAAGAGTACCTCTAGTAGGTTACAAGGTGAAGGCGACAAAAACACCCAAAGACCAATGCAACTATTTGACAGGTGCATCACATTCAATTTTTTTACAGAAAATAAAAATTCTTGCTTTCATCAAGAGTACCTCTAAAAGGTTACAGGGTGAAGGCACCAAAGATAGTTTTTTCCGTAACTGTGTGACGGGGTGTCAAATTTCATTTTTTTTACTGCAAAGCCAATTCCTGCCTTCATCAAGAGTACCTCTAGATGCTTACAGGGTGAAGGCACCAACAACACACAAAGACCAATTTTTCTTCAACTGTTACTTCTATCCAAAGTCTGAGAAAGAGACACCAGACTTTATCCTAAAATATCTTTAATCTTAGCCTGAGTGTACTATAATTTGGCTTCTTCACAAAAGGCTTGCTGACATGGTGCAAAACTTTATTTCCATCCAAAGTCTGCCAATGAGACACCAGAATGTTGTTCCGAGTGCACTAAATTGTGGCCTCATCATACAGACTAGGGGGCAGATCCACAAACAATTGCATTGGCGCAGCGTATGTGAGATACGCTACGCTGCTGTAACTTACTGTTCCCAGCTTCGAATCCACAAAGAATTTGCGCCGCAAGTTACGGCGGTGTAGTGTATCTCTCGCGACGTAATGATGCACAATTCAAATGCAGCGAGTAGGGGGCGTGTTTCATTTAAATGAAGCGCGTCCCTGCGCCGAACGAACTGCGCATGCGCCATCCCTAAATTTCCTGCCGTGCATTGCGCTAAATGACGTCGCAAGGACGTCATTGTTTTGACGTGATCTTAAATTACGTCCAGCCTGATTCACGGACGACTTAGGCCTTGTACAGACGAGCGAACATGTCCGATGAAAATGGTCCGCGGACCGGTTTCATCGGACATGTCTGCTGGGAGGTTTTGGTCTGATGTGTGTACACACCATCAGACCAAAATCCCCACGGACAGAGAACACGGTGACATAGAACCGACGTTCTCTGACACGGAAGGTCAATGCTTCCACGCATGTGTCGAATCAATTTGACGCATGTGCGGGATTTCGGGCCAGCGGACATGTCCGATGAGTTGTACTAACCATCGGACATGTCCGACATATAGGCTTCCAGCGGACAAGTTTCTTAGCATGCTAAGAAACTTTTGTCCGCTGGAAACCTGTCCGCTAGGCCGGAAAACTGTCCGGTAGACCCTACACACGGTCCGACATGTCCACGGAAACTGGTCCGACGGACCAGTTTCAGCGGACATGTTCGGTCGTGTGTACAAGGCCTTACAAGGCCTTACGCAAACAAAATAAAATGTTTTAAATTATACACGGGAACGACGGCCATACTTAACATTGAGTACGCCACCATATAGCAGCTTTAACTATACACCGGAAAAAGCCGACTAGAGACGACGTAAAAGAATGCGTCGGAAATAGCTAATTTGCATACTCAACGCGGATTACGGGAACGCCACCCAGAGGACGCCGAAGAATTGCATCTTAGATCCGAAGGCGTACGAAGACGTACGCCTGTCGGATCTAACCCAGATGCCGTTGTATCTTGTTTTGAGGATTCAAAATAAAGATACGATGCGGGAAATTTGAAAGTATGCCGGCGTATCAGTAGATACACCGGCGTACTCTCTTTGTGGATCTGCCCCATGCTGTTTACTAAATAAAGAAAGCTTGCAGGGAAAATCAATTTAAATGTCATTTTGTTTTCTTTATAAATGTCAATTTTGCTGTAGCAGGTTCTATACAAAGTACAGATGTGCCAATTTAAAAGCAATGAAGCACTTATATACTATATGTAGAAAATACACTTTTTTAAGGATTGTTATAAAATAAAAACATCACATGCCAGCTAAATTATTTGCTGTATATCAGTTTACGTACTCCAGTAAATGCATATATTGGCAACAATTGCAGTGATTGTGAAAACAGCTGGTCACTGTTGTAGAATCAAAGTAACTGTAGATTATGCCAGCTTTGCCATATGAACAAAAGGGAAGAGGTGAACACTTATAAAACAGCATACAAATTAAGCCCTTTGTTGAAAACCAACATGTTTTAATTAATGTCATGTGGAACACTTTGCAAGTTATTACTGAGCAATAACATGTGCACAAACAACAACAACAACAACATGCCTCAAGCACACTTAAATAGTAGTTTAGCTCCCAATGTCTTTCTCTAATGTGACACCAGTACATTACACTTATCAAACTATGATGCAAAATCAGTAATGTACTAAATGCTTTTAAAATGTAGTTTTGTGCACTAAAAAAAAAATACTAACACTTATATGTTTGAATACCTATGAAATTTAACAATTAAACTTGATAAACTGAAAACTGCATGTTGTGGATCACATTATCTCAGTAATGATGGGATGTAATCAACATAATAATTCCAATTAGCCTATTAGCTGTTGCTGAGAGGCACTAAAGACTATCTTTAGTATTTGTCTGAACTGACAAATGACTGTGATATTTTTATGTGAAAGGTCCCTGATTAAAAAAGAAAATCACTTAAATTAGAATGTTGATTCTATAACTCAGTTCTGTTATTAATTATCCTTTGTGGCTTTCTACCCTTCTTTTTGTGGCTTTAATAAAATGCCTCTCTAATTATGCCTTTTCTGTATAGAAATCTTCCCTCTTCATGTTATTTGTCTGTGAATATTCAGCAGTATGAAATAAGCACAGCATGTATATGACACTTTATGAACATGTGTTAAGTCTTTCCCAATGAAAGAAAACAAATATTTAAAAAAAAATGGCAAATGTGATGAAAATGTATTTGTAGAAACCAAGAAATACCAAGAAATATGTACAGGAAACTTTCAGATGCTAATTGTCATTTGTGACAGCACTGAAAACTGCAAATTGGCCTGGGTAGGAAGGGTGGAAAGTGCCTGGTATTGAAGTGGTTAAGATACTGTCATCCAGTGGCAGTAAAAACCTGAATATAATATGAGGTAACTATAATGCCGCAGCATGAAAAAAAACAACGTTTTTCGGCATTTAGAAAAAACAAAGTTTTTCCAACTTAATCATTAAAACGATGTTGCCCACAAACAATCGTTTTTAAAAAAATGCTCTAGCAAAGAGCCGTGAGGTACAACACGTACGACGGCACTATAAGGCCTTGTACACACGACCGGATCTATCCGCTGGGATTGATCCGCGGATCAGTTCCAGCGGATAGATCCGGTCGTGTGTAGGCCCGAGCGGACAATTGTCGGTGGATAAAAATCCAGCCGACGGATTCCCAGCGGATAAAAATTTTGTAGCATGCTACAAAATCTATCCGCTGGGATCCAGTCCAGCGGACTGATCCGGTCGTCTGTACAGACTCACCGGATCAGTCCGTCCGCTCCCATCCCTCGCATGCGTCGTAATGATTCGACGCATGCGTGGAAGTGTTTACCTTCCAGCGTCGCGCACGTCGCCGCGTCATCGTCGGATGTTTTCCGCGCGGATTTTGATCCGATGGTGTGTACAAGCCATCGGATCAAAATCCGGAGGAGGAATGTCTGCTGGAAATGGTCCGGCAGACCGTTTCCAGCAGATAACCCCTCGTCTGTACGAGGCCTAAAGGGGAAGTTCCATGCGGAGGACGCCACCCTTGGGGCTGCTTTAGCTGATTTCGTGTTAGTAAAAGACGATTCGCGATTTTCTGTCTGTTACAGCGTGATAAATGTGCTTACTCCATTATGAACGGTAGTTTTACCAGAACGAGCGATCCCGTCTCATAACTTGCTTCTGAGCATGCGCAGGTTTTTAACGTCGTTTTAGCCCACATACGATCATTTTTTACAACCTGAAAAATGACATAGTTTAAAACATCGTTAAAAAATGCAGCATGCTCGAAAATATTTTTTGTTGTTTTTCAGAACCCGAAAAATGATGTGAAGCCCACACACGATCATTTTAAATGACATTTTTTTAAAACAACGTTTTTTTCATGCCGAAAAATGATCGTGTGTACGCGGCATAAGAAATTAAAGCTCAGTGCAATTTCAAGTGCACTTTGCACCCGTAGTTTGCACTTAGATTTGCCTTTCGTAGATAACCCTCATGCCGTGTACAAAAAACTGCTCTTCATGACGTGAAAAATTTCATTTTTTTATGTCATTAAAAACGACCGTGTGTGGGCTCCAGAGCATTTTTAATGACGTAAAAATTTAGAACATGCTCTATTTTTTTGCGTTGTTTTTCACGTTGTTGTTTTTCACGTTGTGAACAACGGTCGTGTGTAGGCTTTAACGACGTGAAAAAAACGTGCATGCTCAGTGTTAGGTTGCTGATTCAACTAGACCCGGGTCTTAAGGACAATTTGAATGTATGGAAAGTCCCCAATGCATTGGTTAGTCAGGAAAACATCCACACGCACTCATGGTATGTCCAAAACTAGAGTTTATTTCTCCTGCGTACTTGTACATAAGCAAATCATACAAAAAGGGACGACCTAGTCCCAGCCAATCATATCTATGTTATTAGGTTATACAAGTTATGTACGTCATACATATAACAATCTAATTTGTGCCCTACAGCTTATCTATTGTTATCTATTGTTGATGTTCTTTTGGCATAATAACACAATAACATAGCCAAGGTCCATGGCTTCCTAGAAGCTCAGCTTATCTATTGTTGATGTTCTTTTGGGATAATAAAATAGCCAAGGTCCCTGGCTCCCTAGAAGCTCAAGGATACATCTTAAATACATTTTAGGATACAAGCATTAATCACTCACTAAGGGGGAACGCTAACAAGCCTTATAATGCGTTATTAATATAGGGGAACTATAGCCTATCAATCATTGATATCTAACCGCCTTTCAACCCCTCCTAAAACTCTCACCCCTTTTCATACAGGGTTTAGTCAATTTTCCAATAGCGCAAAGGGTTATTATAGCAATCAGATATATAACAAAAGTGCAAATCAATATAATTTTCCAGGGGTTGCAATAAGGAGAACATGACATGTAACAATCGGTGACAAAGAAAAATATTCTGCAACTTGGGCCAATGTGGAGTTGGACGTGGTCTGGGACCGAAACGGGGGAGCAAATTGGGGGGTCAGTCTTTGACAATGTTCAAGTTAGTTGCACTGTGACATGTTCCAATCCTTGAAATAAGTCCTCCAGTTGTGTGGCTTGTTGGTCCCTCCTTTTCTGCTCTTCTGTCGGTGCCTCTGAAGTTGGAAGGGGAAAAAGGGGGGTCGTCTTTATCAGGGATGCACAGATCCATTGTGGTCCCTGGGAAGTCAGTACAGCCATTCTGGAGACTTTTTTCTACTTCGTGTGGGCCGGTGTAAACGGGTCCTATATATTTTCTCACTGCGAGTTGTTCTATTAGGACTTTGTTTCCCGGTATGACCCGGTGGATCGGATCTGTGGAAAGAGGAGGAAAGGTGACAGACACTGCTTCATAATTTTCACTAAGTGTACTTACCAGATCTTTCACATACTTTTCCTGTAAAGAATATATGTTAGGATCCTGCCTAGGGTTCCTATCCTCTTTGTACCATTTATCCTTCCGAATGGGCTTTCTCATTAAAGTTCATTTCTTGAACTAGGGGTGTTTCTGATTTGGTATCGTATCGAGGGTAAGTTTACTAATCAGTCTTCTAAAGTTCCTTGCGTGGCTTTCCTATTTTCAATGAACAGCCCCACCTAGGGATGATTCCCTGCGTGAGTATGCGCACTACTATCTGTGTGTCTTCTCTTGTGGTTTTGAATGCTTCCACCCATCGTGAGAATACATCCGCGATGACCAAAAGGTATTCTTGCTCTGTCCCTTTCTTTGGCATGTGGGTGAAATCTATTTGCAGACAAGTGAAATGTGTAGTAGGATACAGGAGGTGTTCATGTTTCACCTTGTGTGGTATGTTTGCATGTGATGTGATGATACATGTGACACATATGCTTTTAACAAGCTTGGCTTTGAAGAAATCCTTCAGTAAAATGTGTTCTGCCAACCTCTATGACCTACCTCATGGTATTGGGCCAAAAAACAAAGATGCACTAGCTGCGGGGGTGCATCATGTCCTATCTTCCCCTCTTCGAGGAAAAGTCCATTCATGTCTTTTCCGAGCCAGTCCCTGCCCAAAATTTCAAATTTTTCATGTGTCTGGAGATCTAATAATGAATGATCTAGCAGTGCTATTGTACTACAGTGTTTAGTACTGGCATTTGGGTATGTGCCGGCTGCTCTAGTAGCTGATTCTGCTATGTACAATGTACTCTAATAACAGCAGAATCTACAAAGACCCTTGTGTATATCAGGAAAATTAGTGGAAGTCATAAATTACCTGGGACAAATGTCCCGTTGAGCAATGTGTATATAGTCATGCTGTGACACTACCTTACCCTGTTCTCCTGCTTAATCCCAAAAAGGCATTTAAAATCCTAGCCTTTGGAATAACTCTGTATCCGCCCAAACTTTTAGCAGACATGGGCGTGAATATTTTAGGTAACATTATAGTTGGTCCACCCAGGGTAAATGATGTTGCCATCCCCTACCACCATCGCTCAGGAGGTATGCCCTGGACCTTAACCACTCTTGGAAAAAAGACCCCACAGGGCAAAGCTCTCCACCATGTTCTTTTTGGTGAGGACATCTGCCATAGTCCCACAATTGCCCCCTGCATACAAAACATAATGAGGAGGCCAAATCTGGGTGTTACAACCACAGTACTATTCAGATACCTTCACTTGTGCACCCGGATATATCTCTCATATTTCCGGAAGGGAGGTTCAGCCTTTGGTAACACCTTTGGTAGCAGGTAAAACAAGAAGTGGTATATTATAAAACCAACTGTGGTGAACTTTGCCTCTTAGGCCCCGTACACATGACCGAACATGTTTGCTGAAACTGGTCCGCGGACCAGTTTCAGCAGACATGTTCAGTCATCTGTACAGCCGAGCGGACAGGATTCCAGCGTACATTTCCCGGCCAGACAGACCGTTTTCGAGCGGGCAAATGTTTCTAAACTTGCTTAGAAACATGCCCGCTGGAATCCTGTCCGTCGGACATGTTCGGTCGTCTGTACAGACTTACCGTACATGTCCGAGCGGCCGTCATCCCTTGCATGCGTCGAATGACTTTGACGCATGCGTGGAAGCATTGAACTGCCAGGGCCGCGCACGTCGCCACGTCATCGTCACGGCAACGGCGCGGCCTCGTCGCCGCGTATCGTGTACACGCGGATTTCTGTATGATGGTGTGTACAGCCATCATACAGAAATCTCCGGGCGGGCATGTACGCGGAAAACGGTCCGGCGGACCGTTTTCATCGTACATGTTTGCCCGTCTGTATGAGGCCTAAGACTATGGTCATTTACCATGGCAGCCATAACTGCTTGTGACTGAGGACACGTTCCATGTGTCAGGCTGCAAAGCTGTGGAGGGGTTCAGAATCCTAGTGGGGGGGTGGGGGTGTCAGGGGTGCTGTGGAGGGGCCTGAGTGGCTGACAGACATATAAGATCACATTAATTCCGAAGATGCCCCCTGCGGACCACTTGTTCTTCTTGTTCTGGGGTCTTTAAAGTCAAATTATTTTTCCCAGCTATACTGGGCCAGAACTAGGTGGAATCTGTGAGTTGCACAGAACCATCAAGTGTCCGGGGCTGTAATGCAGCATCCTTAGCCGCCTGGTCTTGGGGCCTGGTCTGCTCCCACCGCTGCCACCACCTTGGGGCCTGGTCTGCTCTTCTGTAGAGGCTAGGGGCTAGAGGCTAGGGCCTGCGCTTCCACATGTGAGCCTCAAATGCTAGGATAGCTACCTCAGCAAGAACCTGGAAAGCTGAAAACAGCCAATCAATCTAACTTATTACTTGATTGATTTACCTGCAGAAGTAAAACAACTTCTGGCCCTTTAAGTGAAACTAAGAAAAACCCTCTGTCTCTATATAGAAACATATATCCACCGACCCCAAGTAAAGGATCCAATGACTCTGAATACAGAGTGTCCTTCTGGGTGCAAACTCAACCCGTCCTTACAACCGGCCTCCATGGAGTAACGACATACTGTAGCAGGGCCGATCTATGTGCAGGTGTGTCTTGTAGGTGGGCTTGCAAATGTGGTCTGGAGCATAATTGCGTAGACCCCAAAGGTACATAACCCTAAGGATATTATCCAACAGGTTAGTCATCAGCCGTGAAGGATACATTTCCAAAAGATTGGCTAGTCCATAAGGGGATGCCCTCTCCTCGTCCACCAAGACGCTAAAACATATTTGCTAAACCATTCACTATGAAGTGAAAATGGGTAGCATTAGATGGTGCGGCTGTGGCATGGCACATCAGGTAAAACTGGTGCTCCAAGTATAACTAAACTATTAATTTTCCTCAAGTCCTGTATAAAGCAGCTACAGGGTTTATAGAGGTGTTCTAGGGTGATATCCAGTACCCCTCTTTTTTTTTAACTATAAAATTGTTTTTTTTTTTTTTTATTATGCCTCAGAACAGAGTGTCAGCATCACTACAATACACAGATTAAGCTTAATAAGCATTTAAAGTGTTATGTTCTTTTAAAATGCAATGTTTGCAAAAACCCTTCGTGTTTTTTGGCAAAATGCAAAATGGCAATATTTTGCACGGAGATACCTTTTGATGTGGCTGTTAATGTGCAACAATCAGTTTTTCAAAATAAACTTCTTGTCAAGAAAAAAATACTTATTTGGCATAATGCCAACTATTTGTATTGGACCCATCCCTGATTCCTATATACAGTCATGTCTCAGCTCATCCTGCCTCTTTTCCTCGTCCCCTATCTCACGTGTGTGTCATGTTTCTGTCAGTCGGGATCCGGGGCCTAAAAATTCTATATGGTTTGTGGCTTGTACATGAGGACTAGGGGAACTTTGCCAGAAACTTGGCATCCTTCTTAGGTTGGGTCTGAAGACATAATTCTTCTGCTCTGACCCTGAACCCATGTTCAAACCAGTGCTTTGTCGTTTTTCAACCCATCTCCTTCCACAAAAAAAAATCCGGAACTCTACATACATATACAATGTTTACCTAGCAATATAAACAATACAAATAATAAGTGCACAAGTTCCTTTTAATATTCCGGCATGCTCAACCCACCCGGTCACACAGAATATTTTTAATTCGTTCCAAACTCCTCTGTGAGGAGATTTCCTCACAGAGAACCCTGAGGAACTTCTGTGGAACTTCACACACAATTAACATTTTTCAAATGCTTTGTTTCAGTATTAGCCAATGGACCCCAGACACCGATTAACCACTTCCATACCGGGCCTATTTTGGCACTTCTCTGCTACATGCATAAATCATAATTTTTTTGTTCGAAAATTACTCAGAACCCCCAAACACTATATATGTTTTTTTAGCAGACACCCTAGGGAATAAAATGCCGGCCATTGCAACTTTTTATCTCGCACAATATTTGCGCAATCATTTTTCAAACACCTTTTTTTGGGGGAAAAAACGGTTTTGTGAATTAAAAAATAACAAAACAGTAAAGTTAGCCAAATTTTGTTGTATAATGTGAAAGATGAAGTTACACCGAGTAAATATATACCTAACATGTCACGCTGTAAAATTGCGCACACTCATGGAATGGCGCCAAACGTCAGTACTAAAAAATCTCCATAGGCGTTGCTTATTTTTTTTTACAAGTTACAAATTTAAAGTTACAGAGGAGGTCTAGTGCTAGAATTGTTGCTGGTGCTCTAACGCACGCGGCGATACCTCACATGTGTGGTTTGAACGGCGTTTACATATGTGGGCGGGACTTACGTGTGTGTTCGCTTCTGAGCGCGAGCTACCGGGGATATCAGCGTTTTTAAAAAAAATATATATATTATTTTATTTTTTATTTTATTCAATTTCTTTTATTTTTACACTTTTTTTGAATTTTTTTTTTTGTTGATCACTTTTATTCCTATTACAAGGAATGTAAACATCCCTTGTAATAGGAATGGTTCGTGACAGGTACTCTTTATGGAGAGATACGGGGTCAATAAGACCCCACATCTCTCCTCCAGGCGGGAAAGCATTAGATTTTGAAAAACAATTCACAGATCTAATGCTTTCAGCCATAATTGCGGCTGTGTTTACATTCCAGGACCCGGGCGTGACGTCATAACATCGCGCCCGGACCTCTGATGATCATAGAAATGACTGGTGACCATCTGGTCACCAGTCTACTCTATGGTTTCCATCAGACGCCGGCGGATCGTTTCTCCGGGTCTCCGATGGCAAAGGAGAGCCCGGAGAAGCACCGGATGGTGGCAAGAGGGGGGGTGTCCCCTCCCGCCGCCTATAAGAATGGTCAAGCAGTGGAAAAGCCGCTATGATCATTCTTATGGTGCACAGAATCGCCGGCTGAAGAGATGGATATCTGAATGATGCCTGTGGCTGCAGGCATCATTCAGATATCCCCACTGAAAGTCCAGGACATCATATGACGTCCTTGGGCTGGAAGTGGTTAATTATTAACCACTGATAACAAAAATGGAATGACAATAACCATTTGCCACCGCAGCCGGTTCTTCTGTTAAAAGCGGGGTTCATATCTTTTTGGTCTGGGGTTACCATTGACCCTAACTATCAGCATTTGTAAGTTTTCACATTTACTCATAGAACACCTTGGCTCATGGAGGTACAAGACTTTCATGTACCTCCACATAATCACAAACAATCACTTTGTTCACTTCAATATCACCCTTACAAACAAACAGATTAATTTATATTTGTCACGCAACAGGAAAGGACAGCGACAGAGGTCTGAGTTTTTTTTTTCTCTCCCCAATACTTAAACTGTTGAGGTCTAACAAAAATTACAGATCCTACATAAAACAGATCGGTCTCAGACCCGCTTCATGAGTCCATACATTTTTGAACCGTGCCCAGCTTTCTATCTGCAGGCTATGGCTGCGGGGAGGAAGGTTCTTACTTCCTTAAATAAACAACCTCTACCGATCCTATATTTCTACTTTAATCACTTAATTAAAACTCTTTTAAAACTTTTAAAAGTTTTTTTTTTTTACTATGTGTTTCCAAAGCACCAAGGCACCAAAGCACCGGATTCAGAAAGGAGATACGACGGCGTACCTCCGGATACGCTGTCGTATCTCTGAGTGTGCGGGGTCGTAAGTATGCGACTGATTCATAGAATCAGTTACGCATAGATTTCCCTAAGATCCGACCGGCGTAAGTGTCTTACACCATCATATCTTAGGCTGCATATTTACGCTGGCCGCTAGGTGGCGCTTCTGTATATTTACGCAATGAATATGCTAATTAGGTAGCATTTTTATACGTCATTTACGTTAGGCTTTTTTCGGCGTAAAGTTACCCCTGCTATATGAGGCGTAGCCAATGTTAAGTATGGACGTCGTTCCCGTGTTGAGTTTTGAAAATTTTACGTTGTTTGCTTAAGTCATTCGGGAATAGGGCTGTACGTAAGTTATGTTCACGTCTAAAGCAATGACGACTTGCGCCGTAATTTCGAGCATGTGCACTGGTTTTTTTTTCATGAACGGCGCATGCGCCGTTCGTAAAATACGTCAAATACGTGGGGTCACAGTGAATTTAAATAAAACACGCCCACATCATCCCCATTTGAATTAGGCGGGCTTACGCCGACACACATAAGTTCCGCCGCCGTAACTAAGGGTGCAAGTTCTTTTTGAATACGGAACTTGCGTACCTATCTGAGATACGTTACGCCACCCGGAAAGATACACCAATGTATCTGAATCCGGCCCCATATATATATATATGTGTGTGTGTATATATATATATATATATATATATATATATATGTGACACAGTCTATTTGACCAACAAAGTTATACAGATGGTCGCAAATTAGACTTGTCCTTGATCAGGTTGACCTTTAAATCATCTTTTACCAGACGATTTATTCAAAATGTATGTCTTCTACTTTTAGCTGGTGTATGTACCTTTAAGATGCAGTAGGGGGTGTAGTTTGTCAGACAGACCCCCCCTTTCTGCTATGGGGCAATACGTTTTTTTTAATTATTATTATTAGAGCCCCCAGTGTCACTCTGGACCCGCGGTTTACCTTCTCGAAATAAGATATGTGTGACTTCTGTAATAACAAAACAGTACACCCACAACACATTCAGAACATCTATGAGACATTAATAATGTTCTTATACTCTAAAATATGTCTGCTTACTGTAAGAGCAAATTACCAGTCCACTCACACTCTGGGCACTTACCAGGCACCAACAATATTCTTATACCTCCATACAAGATTATACTTATACCTCTATGTGATAGAAAAATAAGCAAAAGCAAACTGAGTATTTTGTGTATACACCTTTAAATTTAAGTTTCTCTTAATAGCCACCTACGACCTAGGGGGATATAAAAACATATAAACCATAAACCAGTTAAGCAGTAATCACATTTAGATGTCATATATATATATGTATATACTCTCAATCATATAACAACATTTAAAAACATGTAAACAATGGCCAATCAAGAAAGAAATCACGATTATATAACCTCTTAGGCCCCGTACACACGACCGGATCGATCCGCTGAAACTGGTCCGCTGGACCA
Source organism: Rana temporaria (assembly GCF_905171775.1). NCBI lineage: Eukaryota > Metazoa > Chordata > Amphibia > Anura > Ranidae > Rana > Rana temporaria. The sequence goes on along the minus strand of NC_053493.1, from coordinate 191,442,348 downwards.
GTTTCAGCGGACAGATCCGGTCGTGTGTAGGCCCGAGCGGACAATTGTCCGGCGGATCGAACAGTTTCCAGCGGACAAAAAATTCTTAGCCTGCTAACAAATCTGTCCGCTGGAAACCTGTTTGTTGGACGTGTTCGGTCGTCTGTACAGACTCACCAGACACGTCCGACCGACCGCCATCCCTTGCATGCGTCGTACTGATTCGACGCATGCGTGGAAGCTTTGAACTTCCAGGGCCGCCCACGTTGCCGCGTCATCATCGCGGCGATGGCACGGCCACGTCCCCGCGTATTGTTTACGTGCGGATTTCTGTCTGATGGTGCGTATTTACGAATTTCGAAAATTGAAAAATTCGAAAACAAAAAATCGAAAATTGAAAAAAATGTTTCAAATTTCGAATTTTTCAATTCACGAATTTTCGTATTTACGAATTTTCGTATTTACAAATTTTCGTATTTACAAATTTTCGTATTTACGAATTTCGAAAATTCGAAATTGAAAAATTCGAAAATTGAAAAATTTCAATTCGAAAATAGAAACATTCGAAAATTGAAAAATTTCGAATTTTTCAATTTTCAAATTTTTAAATTTTCGAAAATTTGGTATTTCCGAATTTTCGTATTTACAAATATTTTTGTATTTCCGAATTTTCGTATTTCCGAATTTTCGTATTTACGAATTTTCGTATTTTCGAATTTTGAATTTTTCAATTCGAAAATAGAAACATTCGAATTTTTCAATTTTCGAATTTTTCAATTTTCGAATTTTTCAATTTTCGAATTTTTCAATTTCGAATTTTTCAATTTTCGAATTTTTCAATTTTCGAAAATTTGAAATTTCGTATTTCCGAATTTTCGTATTTCCAAATATTTTCGTATTTCCGAATTTTCGTATTTCGAAATTTCGAAAATTGAAAAATTCGAAAATTTGAAAACTGAAAAATGCGAAAACTCAAAAATGCGAAAACTTAAAAATTCGAAATACAAAACTTCGAAAATACGAAATTTCGAAAATTGAAAAATTGAAAAATTCGAAAATTCAAAAATTCGAAATTCGAAATTTCGAAAATTGAAAAATTCGAAATGTCAAAAATTCGAAGATCGAAACTTCGAAAATTGAAAAATTTGAAACACGAATTTTCGAAATTTCGAAAATACGAAATTTCGAAAATACGAAATTTCGAAATTCGAAAATTGAAAAATTCGAAATGTCAAAAATTCGAAATTTCGAAAATTGAAAAATTCGAAATTTCAAAAATTCTGAAATTTCCGAATTTCCGAAAATTCTTTTTTTTTCGTTTCATTCGTTTTTCTTTTTGCTTTTTCGGAAATCCGAAATTTTCCCGAATTTACGAAAAAATAAAAAAATAAACGCATGAAACAAAAACGGGAAAAAACAAATTTTTCGAATTTCCCGAATTTACGAAAAAATAAAAAAAACAAAAATAACAAACGAAAAAAACGATTTTTTTGGTAGTGCACATGTCTACCGGGTATCAGAGAGTATGGCCGGGTATGGCTGGGTATTGCAGAGTATGTCCGCTCAAAACGGTCCAGGTGTACGAGGTCTAAGAGTTTCCATACATCCATCCTTTATTGTGGGAGACAAAAACAGTGCTCAATTTTCAATTTTCAATTTTAGAATTCTCGAAATTCCGAATTTTCTAATTTTTTCAATTTTCGAATTTTTGAATTTTCGAATTTTTCAATTTTCGAATTTTTCCATTTTCGAATTTTTCCATTTTCGAAATTGAAAAATTGAAAATTTTCGAATTTTTCAATTTTCGAATTTTTCAATTTTCGAAAATTTGAAATTTCGTATTTCCTAATTTTCGTATTTCCAAATATTTTCGTATTTCCGAATTTTCGTATTTCGAAATTTCGAAAATTGAAAAATTCGAAAATTTGAAAACTGAAAAATGTGAAAACTCAAAAATGCGAAAACTTAAAAATTCGAAATACAAAACTTCGAAAATACGAAATTTCAAAAATTGAAAAATTGAAAAATTCGAAAATTCAAAAATTCGAAATTCGAAACTTCGAAAATTGAAAAATTCGAATTGTCAAAAATCGAAAATTAAGAAATTCGAAAACTGAAAAATTTGAAACACGAATTTTCGAAATTTCGAAAATACGAAATTTCGAAAATACGAAATTTCGAAATTCGAAAATTGAAAAATTCGAAATGTCAAAAATTCGAAATTTCGAAAATTGAAAAATTCGAAATTTCGAAAATTCTGAAATTTCCGAATTTCCGAAAAAAAAATTTTTTTCGTTTCATTCGTTTTTCTTTTGCGGATTTCTGTCTGATGGTGCGTATTCCCAGGAACAGACTTCCTGTCTGTTGGATGGGGCTCTGAGCCATGTCAGGTCAGAACTAAAAAGCCCAAGACACAGCTGTGCAATTAATGTGTCTTTTTCTCCAAAATCTGGCGCAAACAAAAAGCAATCTTTCACATAGCACAGAGTCCCACCATCACATATCCTCCCCCCCTGTTTCGAACCGGAGGGAGGAACACATAGACCCATCATCACAAATGGGACACCTCTGTGCCAGCCATTGGCTGCGTAGGCCCCTTTTTTCCGGGTATGTTTCCACCAACACTTCACCGTGGTGCCTCTGTGCCAAAAACCGATCGGGTCAGAACGCGGTGACGTAAAACACACGACGTGCTGAAAAAAACGAAGTTCAATGCTTCCAAGCATGCGTCGACTTGATTCTGAGCATGCACGGGTTTTGAACCGATGCTTTTGTGTACTAACCATCGGTTTGATTTTAAAGCAAGTTCTATCATTTTTGTCCGAAGGACAACAGACCAATGGGGCGTACACACGGACGGTTTGGACCGATGAAGCTGGACTTCCGGCCGTTTTCATCGGTTTGGAACGCGGCCTTAGGGTTGTTTTAGGACATCAGCAGATGTGAGTGTTATGACTCCCTAAGATACAGTAGATAGTATTTTGCTATTTACAGATCATTCAGTAAGGGTTTACATCAGAGGCAGTGGGCTAGATTCAGATAGGTTAGCGGATCTTTAGATCCACGTAACCTATCTGATTTACGTTACGCCACCGCAAGTTTTTGAGGCAAGTGCTTTATTCAGAAAGCACTTGCCTGTAAACTTGCGGCGGCGTATCGTAAATCCCCCAGGTGGAATTCAAATTCCGCGGCTAGGGGGCGTGTAAAATTTAAATCAGGCGCGTCTCCGTGCCGAACGAACTGCGCATGCGCCGTCCGTCATATTTCCCAGCGTGCATTGCTCTAAATGACGTCGCTAGGACGTCATTGGTTTCGACGTGAACGTAAATTATGTCCATCCGTATTCGCAAACGACTTACGCAAACGACGTAAAAAATTCAAAACTCGGCGCGGGAACGATGGCCATACTTAACATAGGATACGCCGCATATAGCAAAAAAGTTGGGCGGTCGTTCGTTTCTGAATCAGCGTAACTCCTCATTTGCATATTCCTTGCGTATACAAATGGAAGCGCCACCTAGCGGCCGGCCTGGAATTGCAGCCTAAGATCCGACGGTGTAAGTCACTTACACCTGTCGGATCTTAGGCATATCTATGCGTAACCTGATTCTATGAATCAGGCGCATAGATACGACGGCCTGACTCAGAGATACGACGGCGTATCAGGAGATACGCCGTCGTATCTTCTTTCTGAATCCGGCCCAGTGTCTCTTTCTACTGACTCTGTGTCACTTACTGCAAGACCTCTACACCCCTGTTGAGCTGTGCATCACTACTGACCTCTGACATTTACATCACTTACTACTGACCTCTGTGTCACTACTGACCTCTGAACTCTGCACCATTTACTGCTGGCCTCTACATCAAGTACTACTGACCTCTGAATCACTACTGAACTCTGCACTCTGCATCTCTTACTACTGACTCCTGAACTCTGTCTCTTACTACTGACCTCTGAACTTTGCATTAGTTACAACTAATCTCAGCATCACTTACTACTGACCTGTGAGCTCATTACTGACCTCTGAAACTTTGCATCAAGTGTCAAAAGTAAGCGATTAAGAGTTCCAGCTGAGTTTAGTAATCCACCTTGTCCACCTCTTTCGCAGGTATTATAATCTTTTTTTTCTTGAGATCCTGATTTGTACCTGGTAGGACTGTTATATCCCTCTCTCTAGCCATCTTTCCTGTTCTTTCTTTTATTCTTCCTCTCCCTTCCATGCATTCTCTATTTTTATATTTTTTTCTTCTCTCAAACTTACTTGGGGGGAGGTGAGTTGCAGTGCAGGTGGGAAGTTCTGATCAGCCAACTTGGGTGCTCTTGATCAAGGTCATCTGCTGATCTGAGAACTGTAGTGGGGACTTTAAATTGCAACTCTAATCAGAGGTAGTGTTACTGTGTCTCCAGCTCTGTAGTGTCTAGCAGCAGTGGCACCAATGCCGAAATCAGGAGATAGGGTCTCCTCCAGCCCCTCACACTTCACATTTCTCACCAGTCAGCTGACCTCTAGTCTCTGCCTGCCCCACAGCCATGCCACAGGCTCCAGGGACTGCCCTGCTGGGCGGCTGTGACAAGGCTGTCAGTGCTGTGTGGTTCAGGAAAAGCTGGATTTGGTGACCCCTGGCAAATTGTCATTTGACCCCCGAGGGGGTCCCGACCCCAGGTTGAGAACCACTGAATTAGATACATCATCCTATAGACCGATATCACTGTTATGCTCAGATGTTAAAATATTGGCTAGGATGTTGGCGGCTAGGATAAATAAATACATTCACAAACTTATACATCCGGATCAGTCCGGATTTATCCCGAATAGATCTACTAGTACTAATATCAGAAGGCTGTATCTGAATTTACAGACGCCAACTGAAAATACAGGGGACAGATCCATTTTATCCCTGGATGCCATTAAGGCCCCTTTCAGACGTCCGCTCCGCCTGTCCGTTATTACAAGTCCGTTAACGGACTTGTAATACATCCCTATGGGATCGCGTCCGTTAGCAGATGGAGCATTCGCTAGCGTCCGCGTCTGTCGGGATCCGGTTTTCGGACGGAAGACAACCCTATTTTTCTTCCGTCCGGTGGAACGGAACTGATGCAGACGGACAGACAGTCCGTCTGCATCCGGTTCCCCATAGGGCAGAGCGGAGCTGAGACAGGGCGGTCCCTGCACTGTGTGCGGGGACCGCCCTATCCGCCGACAGCTGAGCGGGGATCCCCGCTGAGCCGACGGAGACACACGGAGCGGACCCAGAAATGATCCGCTCCGTGTGAAAGAGCCCTAAGGCTTTTGATAGCCTAGAGTGGGATTATTGTAGTGATATAATGTATAGTGTCCAGTAGATAATTGATATTTAGGTGTTAGTATAATGACTATAAATTAGGTTGTTCCGCAGCAACACACAGGCTCTCCAGAGAGTGCATTTATTTGATTTCCAATACAGAACAAAGTCCAAATTCCACAGATGATACAAATCCAACAGAGTAATTCAGAATCCCATCTTTTCCTAGTCCTGTGCCATGTTCAGAGATGCACAGAGAATATTCTCATCACTTCTAGACCTGTGCCATGTTCATACACAGAATATACAAAGAAGTGACAAGACTGACTTCCAGGATTATATTCCCTATTCACTGAATAGCTAAGCAATTTGATATATGCAATTTGATTGCCATCTTTGATCTACATCCTGTCTTTCAGTGTGACAGATAATGACCCCAGCCGGAGACGGCTTCAATCATCACCTATTCCTAATTTTCCATTCTTGCATACTAATAAGCTTCCTAATTAGATTACATGTGGCCTGAGTAATGGTTTGATTGGTTTGATGTGTAAAATAGACCCATCCTGGACCCCTGCACACTGACAATCGACAAGCCTCTTTTGATGTGTAACATGTAATTACAGGTTTGATGTGTAAAATAGACTCCTCCTGGACCCCTGCACACTGACAATCGACAAGCCTCTTTTGATGTGTAACATGTAATTACAGGTCTGATGTGTAAAATAGACCCATCCTGACCTGGTCAATTTTGGACTTATAATATAATAATACAATATATATATATATATATATATATATATATATATATACAGTGAGGAAAATAAGTATTTGAACACCCTGCTATTTTGCAAGTTCTCCCACTTGGAAATTATGGAGGGGTCTGAAATTGTCATCGTAGGTGCATGTCCACTGTGAGAGACATACTGTAATCAAAAAAAAAAATCCAGAAATCACAATTTATGATTTTTTAACTATTTATTTGTACGATACAGCTGCAAATAAGTATTTGAACACCTGTCTATCAGCTAGAATTCTGACCCTCAAAGACCTGTTAGTCTGCCTTTAAAATGTCCACCTCCACTCCATTTATTATCCTAAATTAGATGCACCTGTTTGAGGTCATTAACTGCATACAGACACCTGTCCACCCCATACAATCAGTAAGAATCCAACTACTAACATGGCCAAGACCAAAGAGCTGTCCAAAGACACTAGAGACAAAATTGTACACCTCCACAAGGCTGGAAAGGGCTACGGGGAAATTGCCAAGCAGCTTGGTGAAAAAAGGTCCACTGTTGGAGCAATCATTAGAAAATGGAAGAAGCTAAACATGACTGTCAATCTCCCTCGGACTGGGGCTCCATGCAAAATCTCACCTCGTGGGGTCTCAATGATCCTAAGAAAGGTGAGAAATCAGCCCAGGACTACACAATAGGAGCTGGTCAATGACCTGAAAAGAGCTGGGACCACCGTTTCCAAGGTTACTGTTGGTAATACACTAAGACGTCATGGTTTGAAATCATGCATGGCACGGAAGGTTCCCCTGCTTAAACCAGCACATGTTAAGGCCCGTCTTAAGTTTGCCAATTACCATTTGGATGATCCAGAGGAGTCATGGGAGAAAGTCATGTGGTCAGATGAGACCAAAATAGAACTTTTTGGTCATAATTCCACTAACTGTGTTTGGAGGAAGAAGAATGATGAGTACCATCCCAAGAACAACATCCCTACTGTGAAGCATGGGGGTGGTAGCATCATGCTTTGGGGGTGTTTCTCTGCACATGGGACAGGGTGACTGCACTGTATTAAGGAGAGGATGACCGGGGCCATGTATTGCGAGATTTTGGGCAACAACCTCCTTCCCTCAGTTAGAGCTTTGAAGATGGGTCGAGGCTGGGTCTTCCAACATGACAATGACCTGAAGCACACAGCCAGGATAACCAAGGAGTGGCTCTGTAAGAAGCATATCAAGGTTCTGGCGTTGCCTAGCCAGTCTCCAGACCTAAACCCAATAGAGAATCTTTGGAGGGAGCTCAAACTCCGTGTTTCTCAGCGACAGCCCAGAAACCTGACTGATCTGGAGAAGATCTGTGTGGAGGAGTGGGCCAAAATCCCTCCTCCAGTGTGTGCAAACCTGGGGAAAAACTACAAGAAACGTTTGACCTCTGTAATTGCAAACAAAGGCTACTGTACCAAATATTAACATTGATTTTCTCAGGTGTTCAAATACTTATTTGCAGCTGTATCACACAAATAAATAGTTAAAAAAATCATACATTGTGATTTCTGGATTTTTTTTTTTGATTATGTCTCTCACAGTGGACATGCACCTACGATAACAATTTCAGACCCCTCCATGATTTCCAAGTGGGAGAACTTGCAAAATAGCAGGGTGTTCAAATACTTATTTTCCTCACTGTATATTATCCCACATAAATCGGCCAACATATTACAACATATTCCCCCACTTGAGTTGGTTCTAACTACTAGAACTGCCTCATAATTCAAGCAACAAACATCATTATGGTTTGTGATGTCCAAAGACATCTGCGGTGCCAAATGAAGTATTACTGAACTATAGCATCTGTATTAATGTGCTTGAGTCCCTTGTTTGCTACTATGTATGACCAGAGTGTATATTAGGCATACGGCTATAATGCTAGATATAAAGATTGACACAATTGCTAGGTATTGTATTTATTTCCTCCAAAGTAGGAATATCACATTCTAACACATATCTATGGCCTAGTAACAGTACTGGTTATAACAAAGAAATATACTCAACACTTCCTCTGCTGCTCTGGCTGAGCTCACGGTGTCCAAAGAGAGAAGGCCTCGGCCTTGGCCACATGGCTAGGCCCAAAATGGCCACCAGGCTTCCATGATGTTTTCGCCAGCCGAGGTCCTTACTCACCTAGTGTCCAAGAGAACAGAGAGCTCTGATTTTCAGCCACATTCACTCATCACTCATTCAAAACTCCCTCTCATTTGCCTTTGGACCAATTACTGTTAATAGGGCAGCCCTTTCTCCAGCTGGCTTGCAGAGTATTGTTTACACATATGAGCCAGGCCCCCCCTGCTATGCAGACATTGCCTGAGGACAACCTCCTCTGTGCCTTTAAAGATTGCAAGTGTCATTCATTGTAAACCCAGCTGAATTGTTCTGCAACATATGCCGCTTTGTGCCTGAAGGGTGCATATCACCCTACTTCAGCCATGGCTCCTATTGAACCGTTCATCATGGTCTTAACGCCCAACATGTGTCTATGAACCAGTAATCCTAGAACAGTCCTTAACTGTCTTAACGTATTGCGTTTTTCCACATGCATCTCAGAAACAGCTCCTATGAAACAGTCCATAACTGTCTTCCAACATGTGTTTCAGACACAGCTCTTTGGAACAGTCCATAAAGGATTTAACGTGCTGTGCTTCCCAACACGTGCCGCTTTGCTATTGGGTGACACACCAACTTCTGTGATGGCTTCCATGTCACCATTCCGTATCTTCTTCTTCTTTCTGACATCTTCATGAAAGGGGTGTAGTACAGGCAAGGGGTATCCATTCACTCACCATTCACCAGCACACTCTCAGAGCAGCATATTAACCAGCTTTCAGATACAGAGTCTCAAGGAGGGCCTTTCTTGCCCATCTTACTAGCCTAAAATACACCGTTATCACACTACACCATGACATAAATCAACCCATTACCATAATATCTACATATATGCACATGACCCATCAAATAAAATATCCCGCTCCCAACCGTCTATAACTCTTTACTGTAAATACGGGTAGGGATTATGCAGGGATTATACAGACCAAAAGTTTGGACACACCTTCTCATTCAAAGAGTTTTCTTTATTTTCATGACTATGAAAATTGTAGATTCACACTGAAGGCATCAAAACTATGAATTAACACATGTCGAATTATACATAACAAAAAAGTGTGAAACGACTGAAAATGTAATTCATATTCTAGGTTCTTCAAAGTAGCCACCTTTTGCAGCAGACACATCTCTAGAACTGTTAAGAGCAGACTGTGTGAATCAGGCCTTCATGGTAGAATATCTGTTAGCAAACTACTGCTAAAGAAAGACAACAAGCAGAAGAGACTTGTTTGGGCTAAAGAACACAAGGAAGGGACATTAGACCAGTGGAAATCTGTGCTTTGGTCTGATGAGTCCAAACTTGAGATCTTTGGTTCCAACCCCTGTGTCTTTGTGTGACACAGAAAAGGTGAATGGATGGACTACATGCCTGGTTCCCACCGTGAAGCATGGAGGAGGAGGTGTGATGGTGTGGGGGTGCTTTGCTGGTGACACTGTTGGGGATTTATTCAAAATTGAAGGCATACTAAACCAGCATGGCTACCACAGCATCTTGCAGCGGCATGCTATTCCATCCGGTTTGCGTTTAGTTGGACCATCATTTATTTTTCAACAGGACAATGACCCCAAACACACCTCCAGGCTGTGTAAGGGCTATTTGACCAAGCAGGAGAGTGATGGGGTGCTGCGCCAGGTGACTACCTCTTGAAGCTCATCAAGAGAATGCCAAGAGTGTGCCAAGCAGTAATAAAAGCAAAAGGTGGCTACTTTGAAGAACCTAGAATATGAAATATATTTTCAGTTGTTTCACACTTTTTTGTTATGTATAATTCCACATGTGTTAATTCATAGTTTTGATGCCTTCAGTGTGAATCTACAATTTTCATAGTCATGAAAATAAAGAAAACTCTTTGAATGAGAAGGTGTGTCCAAACTTTTGGTCTGTACTGTATATATATATATATATATATATATATATATATATATATATATATATATATATATATATATATACATGTTGTATTATTATATTATAAGTCCAAAATTGACCAGGCCAGATTTCAGTTGACATTTGGTACCTGTTAAGACAATTACATGTTACACATCAAAAGAGGCTTGTTGATTGTCAATAGGCAAAGAGACAGGATGGGTCTATTTTACATATCAAACCAATCAAACCATTACTCAGGCCACATGTAATCTAATTACAAATTAGAGGAAGCTTATTAGTATGCAAGAATGCAAGATTAGGAATAGGTGATGATTGAAGCCGTCTCCGGCTGGGGTTATTATCTGTCACTCTGAAAGACAGGATGTAGATCAAAGACGGCCAATCAAATTGCTCAGCTATTCAGTGAATAGGGAATATAATCCTGGAGGTGAGTCTTGTCACTTAGAATATTCTTTGTATATTCTTTGTATGAACATGGCACAGGTCTAGAAGTGATGAGAACAGGGATGGACTGGCCATTGGGACTACAGGGAGTTTCCCGGTGGGCCGATGGCTCAGTGGGCTGGCTTCAGTGACAGCAGCCTGGGAGTTTCTCACTTCTGCCTAATCTTGTCCCATAAGGGGGGGGGGCACCAAACTGATTCTTTGCCCCGGGAGAAATAATGTCTAGCTTCCCCACTGGTACCGACTATACGAGTACCAGTACCAGCCGTTCTACTCTAATAAAGTAGAACGGCTAGTGGCTAGTGAAGGGGGAGAGGGGGCTTGGGTGGCTGGAGGAGGGGTGCGGGAGTTGTCCTGCCGCTGTGGGAGAGACCTGTCAAAGTGGGCCAGTCTGGATGAAGTCCCGGGCCAAATTTTTGTCCCAGTCCAGCCCTGGATGAGAATATTCTCTGTGCATTGTATGAACATGGCACAGGTCTAGGAAAAGATGGGATTCTGAATTAGTCTGTTGGATTTGTATCATCTGTGGAATTTGGACTTTGTTCTGTATTGGAAATCAATTAAATACACTCTCTGGAGAGCCTGGTGTGTTGCTGCGGAACAACCTAATTTATAGTCATCATACTAACACTTAAATATCAATTATCTGATCGGACTCCACCATACTTTACATCACTACAATTATCTCTGGCATGTTCTGGAGAAATTTGGGTTTGGCTCTGTTTTTATTAGGTGGGTGAGAACACTTTATAATTCCCCAAGTGCAAAAAAAAATTAACAATGAATTTTCACAGTTGTTTAGGCAAGAAAGGGGGACAAGGCAAGGATGTCCTTTATCTCCCCTTCTTTTTGCTCTGGCAATAGAGCCATTGGCAATTGCAATTAGAACATCACAGGGCATACAAGGGTTTCAGAGAAGGACAGGAGAGGAAAAAAAATGCACTTTATGGGGATGATATCCTGCTTTTCTTGGGAGACTCTACAACATCTTTAAAAACAGCATTGTGAACAGTGGAGGCATTTGGACAATACATAAGGAACAACTTAGAGACACTTTTAGCCAAGTTTAAACTGATATTTGGGGACGACTTCCTCTATCGGTGATATGATGATATGAATGCCACAACTGCTCTATGTGCTCCATAACTCTCCAGTATGGATAAATAAAGCGTGGTTTAAAAAAATAGAGACCCTCTTCAGGGAATTAATTTGGAAGAAGGGAAAGATGAGGATCAGTCTCCAAATATTACAACTACCAACAAATAAGGGAGGTCTGGCTGTTCCACACCCTCATAGCTATTTTTTAGCAGTGCAATTACAGCACTTGGGGGGGTGTATTGCAGAAGGAGGTGGGAGTGAGGGTAGCAAAATTATGTCCCCACATAATTCTATAATCGAAACCCTGGAGGCCGATTCCTTCCCTGCTAAGAACCCGACACTAAGGATGGTTAAAAGAATATGGCAAGTAGGAAAGTTAGCTTTGGGGTATAAGGGGTTTACGGAATATTCCCTACTCTGGGAAAACAAATACCTGCAGGAAATTTTAGTTTTTTAGTTTTCCAATTTTTCGGGTTCGGGTCCGGGTTCGGGAAAAACCCAAAGTCCGTACCGAACCCAAACTTTTCGGGTTCGCTCAACCCTACAGGAGACCTTAGGCATATGATGTGGAAATGCCCAAAATTATATAGAAACTGGGTTAAGGTATTAAATATTATAAATACAACATTTGGAATTGCTCTGGAACCGGAGGCCAGGGTATGCCTATTGGGTTGTATAGAGGAGAGACATGAGCAAAGGGGCATTACAGTAGTGTTATAAGGTGCCTGTTCCAGGCTAGAAAACTGATACAAAATTGGCAATCACAGAAAGCGCCCACATCAGCGGAATGGGTTAATGTGATAAACTCGACAATATGGAAGGAAAAAGTAGCTTTAACTGGGCGTGGAAATTTTAACAAATTTAAAATACTGTGGGAGCCCTGGCTGAGCAAAATGGGGTGTCCACCCTAGAGAGGGGAGAAGGATATAGTTTGGAAGAGGGAGATTAGCCAGATGAGAGAGAGAGAGGGAGTAGATAGAGAGAGAGAGAGCTGCACTTTAAAGATAAAGGGAATAAATTTACTCGGAAGAACAAGTTTACACTGTAGTAGTGGTGGAGTTCGTGTGTGAGGTACAAACAGGATGATAGGGGAGGGGGAGGGGGGGGTTATGTGTATAATGTGCACTTTAACATTTTTATGAAATGTGTATTTTGTATGGAGATGTATGTATTCTAATTGGATTTTTTACATGGAAGAAAATAATAAAGAATATATAAAAAAAAAGACTGCAGCAAAGAAACCTGGTGCAATCTTTAAACATGTTTCTTTTATTTTCCTCAACCCAGGCATTAGTGGGCATCTTCAGTGAGCATGAGTTAACTATGTTTCATAAATCTTGTATACATATTGTATACTCAAATGCACATGTATTTGCATTATTCTATTCTGTTTATCTGAGTTAATCTTATTAATCTAGTAAAATTAATTTAAAAAAATACAGAACACTGCTTCTTTTTCTTGTTTTTAAGGGAAGAGAAAAAACATTGTTTACAAGAAAAATGTCTATCTTTGAACAGACAATGATTGAGGTACATTACATATGTCTATCCTAATTTATTTTGTACAATATGCATGCTGCATCTTTTGATTTCGAAGACACAGAGATCTTCACAAACAAAAACAAACAGAAAAACAATCCTATCCCTTCATTTTTCTTTCTGCTTCTCGTTCTTTGACACAATTATGTCTGAAATGATCCATCCAACTGCTTCAATCTGGATCAGATAAGACAAAGCCTGCACTGATTAAACACAATCTATGCAAGACTAATTTGTGTTTCTGTCGGAAATACATTACTTTTCACTTTGTAAGCGGCCAAGGTGAGCAATTCAAAAAACATGACAATTAGTTGGAAAACAAATCAACATTAGAATAATAACATTAGAATAAAAAAGGAAAATGCAAAAGTTATAATGGAAAAATAATTCTGTGGGAAAAATACACTAAGGGCCTGATTCCCAAAAAAGCTGCCTAACTTAACTTTCAGCAGTTAAGTTACACTGACTTAAAATTTCTACCTAAGTGCCTGATCCACAAAGCACTTACCTAGAAATTTCAGGCCGTGTAACTTAAGTGCCTCCGTCGCAAGGCGGTCCGCCTCTCCGGGGGGGCGTTTAAAATTTAAATGAGGCGCGCTCCCGCGCCGGCCGTACTGCGCATGCGTGTGACGTAATTTTCCCGACGTGCAGCGCGCGAACGTAATTGACGCCGGGCTTTGTGGATTGCGACGGGACACTAAAGTTGCGACGGGTGAAAAAAAATATACGCGCCGTGAAAACAAATAATTTAAAAAAAAATGACAGCGTCGCTCAGCATGCATTCCTGAGAGGGAGAACTCCATGCCAATTTTCAAAGAAAAAACCGGCATGGGTTCCCCCCCCCAGGAGCATACCAGGCCCTTAGGTCTGGTATGGGTTGTAAGGAGACCCCCCCCCCACGCCGAAAATTCGACGTAGGGGGTCCCCCTACAATCCATACCAGACCCGTATCCAAAGCACGCTACCCGGCCGGCCAGGAAAGGGAGTGGGGACGAGCGAGCGCCCCCCCCTCCTGAGCCATGCCAGGCCGCATGCCCTCAACATGGGGGGTTGGGTGCTCTGGGGCAGGGGGGCGCACTGCGGGCCCCCCCAACCCAGAGCACCCTGTCCCCATGTTGATGAGGACAGGACCTGTTCCCGACAACCCTTGCCGTTGGTTGTCGGGGTCTGCGGGCGGGGGCTTATCGGAATCTGGGAGTCCCCTCAAATAAGGGGGCCCCAAGATACCGGCCCCCCACCCTAAGTGAATGGATATGGGGTACATCGTACCCCTACCCATTCACCTGGAGGCAAAAAGTTAAAGTTATTAAACACACAACACAAGGGTTTTTAAAATAATTTATTATTCTGCTCCGGAGGCCCCCCTGTCTTCTTTATTAGCTCTAATACCAGGGGGGGCTTCTTCTTCTCTTTGACTGTCGGAGGCCCGGGTGCGACATTTTGATGTCACGCTAGGGTACCCGGAAGTAAACAAAGCCGCAATTGTGGCTGTCGGCATTAGATCGGTGAATTTTTTTTCACGATCTCATGCTTTCAAGCCTCCATAAAGAAGACCTGTCACAGTGATTCCTATTACAATGGATGTTTACATTCCTTGTAAGGCCGGGTACTCACGAGCAAACATGTACGGTGAAACCGGGCCGTCGGACCGTTTTCACCGTACATGCCTGCCAGAGGGCTTCTGTACGATGGTTGTACTAACCATCGTACAGAAGTCTGCGCGTAAACACTACGCGGGGCGTGTCCGTGTCGTCGCCGCGACGATGACGCGGCGATGACGCGGCGAAGTGGGCGGGCCTGCCATTTAAAGGCTTCCACGCATGCGTCGAAGTCATTCGACGCATACGAGGGACGGCGGGCGCTCGGACATGTACGGTAGGTCTGTACTGACGACCGTACATGTCCGAGCGGGCAGGATTCCAGCGGACGGTTTTAAAACACGTCCAGGAATATTTGCCCGCTGGGAAAAGGCCCGGCGGGCAAATGTTTGCTGGAATTCGGCCCGCTCGCGCCTACACGCGACCGAACATGTATGCTGAAACTGGCCCGCGGACCAATTTCAGCATACATGTTTGGTCGTGTGTACGGGGCCCTAATAGGAATAAAAGTGATCAAAAAAATAAAAATTAAAGAAGTAATAATAAAAAAAAATTAACAGAATAAGAAATATATTTTTTGTTTTTTTTTAAAACGCCCCTGTCCCCGGTAGCTTGTGCTCAGAAGCGTACACGCATGTAAGTCCCGCCCACATATGTAAACACAGTTCAAACCCCACATGTGAGGTATCGCTGCATGTGTTAGAGCGTGAGCAACAATTATCACACTAGACCTCTTCTGTACCTCGAAAATAGTAACCTGTAAAAAAAATTAAAGCGTCGCCTATGGAGATTTTTAAGTACCGAAGTTTGGCGCCATTCCATGAGTGTGCACAATTTTAAAGCCTGACATGTTAGGTATCTATTTACTCGATGTAACATCATCTTTCACATTTTACAAAAAAATTGGGCTAACTTTACTGTTTTTTAATTTTTTAATTTGTGAAACCGTTCTTTCCCCAAAAAAGGCTTTTAAAAACTATTGCGCAAATACCGTGTATGGGGGCCCCCCCAAATTCCATACCAGGTCCTTCAGGTCTGTTATAGATATTAAGGAGAACCCTGTGCCAAATTAAAAAAAAAATGGCAAAGGGGTCTCCCTCAAAATCCATACCAGGCCCTTCAGATCTGGTATGGATTTTAAGGGGAACTCTGTGCCAAAATAAAAAAAATGGTGTGGGGTCCCCCCCAAAAATCCATACCAGAACCTTATCCGAGCACGCAACCCGGCAGGCCGCAGGAAAAGAGGGTGGGATGAGAGAGCGCCCCCCCCTCCTGAACCGTACCAGGCCACATGCCCTCAACATGGGGAGCATGTCCCCATGTTGATGGGGACAAGGGCCTCACCCCGACAACCCTTGCTCGGTGGTTGTGGGTGTTGTAGAATTTCTGGCTGTTTGCAGAGCAGACAGACAGATATCTTGTCTCTAATTCATCTTAATGAAATAAGCAATCTTTAAGCTAAATAAATTCACTCACCATATATTCCCTGCCATTCATTCAATAACAGACCATCACCAATTGTTCTCAGTCTAGCTCCCTGTCATGTCTGGTTTGCCAATGCCCTCACAGGCTGTTTTTATTACCACAATAGGCTTCACAGACCACATCTGATTGAAGGAGATCACAGCATGTTACCATAGGAAGTGATGACACAGCATGTGACCTCCTCCATGGGAAGTGATGTCACAGCATGTGGGCTTGATACAACAAATGCCCATATATTGATTTGGCAGCACAGATAACCCCGTCCAATAGGGATTCAATACAGTAATATTCAATAACAATATAATACAACAACACCACAATACAGCAATATAACAGCACAATACGATACAGTAATAATCAATAACAATACAGCAATATAATAACAACAATAGGATACAGTTCCTGATGAGAGGAGCTTATCTGCAGGTGTAGGCGCACATCACAAAACAGTGTTGATCAGGTACTGAGAGATGACATGAGCGCACACCAGCTAAATTGACAATGCTCTTGCAGAGCGGATGCACCCGGAAGGTGAATATCTGTGCATCACACAGGGGCCCTTTCGCCGGCCGAAACCCCCCCTCCACAAACACCCTTCTCCAAATCAGGAAGTGTATCTCAACCAGTCTGTCTGCCCCAGTCAGCTTTCTAGAGCGGGCTGAGGGAGAACCAACCATGGGTGAGACTATGACAATACATAATAAATACATCTTTAAATTTCCATAACATGGGGGTTTGCGGGCGGAGGGCTTATCGGAATCTGGAAGCCCCCTTTAACAAAGAGAAAAGTATATAGAGCCTGCACTTGCATATTAAATGGATAATAGCCATATGCATTACCGTCCCTGGTAGAAAGATATATAGAAATTCCCGATACCGGGATGGGGCGTGGGACTTTATGAATGCATATGGGGTAATGAAAATTCAATTAGAAAATGTATTGGCTACTTTGAAACCACAGAAATCAAACGAGAATCGTGATATTATAAAAATGTGAAAATGTTATATTACAATCACTTAGAACAAAGAATCTATAAAAACATACAAAGAGACTAATAACATCATGAAGTAATTTGTATACGTGTCCCATGCTAACAGTCCTACATGTTTGACCCATTGGGGCTTCTTCAGGGACGCATGAGTATACAAGGTAATCTAGAATGGATAAAGATTTCATGAGAAAACATACCAAAATGCATAAGTCTTTTAACATAGTATAGATATCATGTAACATAGTATATTAGCATATATTCAAAAAATACACACAAGAAACAAAAAACAATAAACAATAAATTCAATATAATTTATATCATTGACATAGACCTTGCATTGCTAGAGAATGTATAGGTACCTCCTAGAGTGTTACGGATCATTCACAGGTGACGAGATGTAAAAAGGTCAACCTCAGCGGATGTTATGCTGTGTTGAGTATAGCATGTGTTGCAGCCCAAGATGACTCATGTAAAACACAAGCAGCCTGTAAACCTATGTGAGGAGTACATAGAGAAGTGGGTCATGGAAAAAGGGAGAAGATATATTATAAAAGTAGTTTTGTACGGAGCGTAGTATTAGAAAAAAGGGAAGCTATATTGAATATGCGACTTGATCCTACTGAAAGATCTTGAGACACCATGTTCATTAATTTAAATTCAATGGGGGCAGAGTATCATTGCCGGCTATAATTATCATAATAAGAACGAGAAAGGGTAAAAACTGTAACTTTAAAATTAAATAAATAAATAAATAACGGATATCTCCAAAAGATGAATACTATCAAGGTACTCCTGAATAATTATACAAAGAAACTGAGCAAAACTTACGTGCTAGTACTACTGTGACCCACTTATGGCCGGGAGGAACAGGAGGAGATAAAATAGTTATCTCGGAGGCAGATACAGACCGCTCAGGTAATTAAACTACAGCGACCATCTGGTGAATGGTGTAAGGTAGAACATAGAAAAAGAGACAGATGAAAAGAAGATTGAGTGCTCGATAGGACCAAATGGCTGGAACAAAATAGACACGTATCTAATAAAGATGGTGTGTAAGCACCATTAAATACCTCTAAAGGGATTGCTCACACAAGAGAGGTAAAAGGGATCTTGATTCCTCGGTAGGAGGCAATGAAGGAAAGCCTGCCTAAAAAATAAAACACATGCACATCAAGGTGCATAGATAAATAAACTAGTCCCCATAGGTCTATATACAAGTACAGGCATACCTCACTTTTAAGTACACAATGGGACCAGAGCATGTATGTAAAACGAAAATGTACTTAAAGTGAAACAATACCTTTTTTCACTTATAGGGTGTAGTGGGGGGTCAGGGGGTGTAATGGGGGTGTTAGGAGCTGTAGTTAAGGTCTCAGGGGCTGTAGTGGGGGCACACTGGAACAGGGCGGGCTATGCTCTCTGAGCTTCAGCTCCTTCTACTGTGGCTGCAAAATGTCTGTACAGTCCTTGTAAGGCACTTTACATACATTCACGGGTATGTCCTTACTCGCGAGTGTATGTAAAGTGAGTGTACTTAAAGCGGGGTATGCCTGTACACACATTCTGATTATGTCAAATCAACATCTGTGAGGCCGAGTACTCACGGCAGGACATGTCCGATGAAAACGGTCTGCAGACCGTTTCCATCGGACATGTCTGGCCGGGGACTGCCCGGGGACTTCTGTTCGATGGCTATACACACCATCGAACAGAAGACCGCGCGTAAACAATACGCGGGGCGTGTCCGCGGTGTCGACGCGTCGATGACGCGGTGTCGCCGCGACAATGACGCGCCGGCGTGGGCGGCCTGCCTTGAAAATGCTTCCACGCATGCGTCGAAGTCATTCGACGCATGCGAGGGATGGCGGGCGGCAGGACATGTACGGTAGGTCTGTACAGACGACCGTACATGTCCGGGCGGACAGGTTTCCAGCGGACTGTTTTAAAGCAAGTCCGGGAAACAGTTGTCTGCTCAGAAACGGTCTGTCAGACAATTGTTTGCTGGAATACTGTCCGCGCGGCTGTACACACGAGGGAACATGTCTGCGGAAATTGGTCTGCCGACCAGTTTCAGCAGACATGTTTGGTCGTGAGTACGGGGCCTGAGAGTTACCTGGCTGAAGACTAGTCTGATCCTGTCCTCCCAGATTGGCCCATGCCGCGTGTGAAGCTGACAGGCGCTTTATATAGTCCCCACTCGTGCAGGGGCGTGGCACGTGCGTATGATGCGTGTTGCGTCATGACGCGTGAATGGGCGTCAATGTTGTGACGAAGAAAGTGGGGAAACCACACCTTCTCAGAGTCCCGTTGCCATGGTGCACATATGCTGCTGACGTAGCATAGAAACACGCCCCATTGGCGGGGCGTGTGTGTGATGGGAACCCTGGGTGCCGATTGGCCTGACCACAGGAATGTCACACTAATAGGGCAGCCACAACACCAAAGCCCCCGCTATGGTTCAGTGCTGAATAGACCAGCACTGGTGGTTGTCCCTGGGCGGCCATTCAATAGGTAAACAGGCTGAGTGTGATGACACGAGATTGGGTGGTGCAAAAATGCTGCACTGGGCCTGTTGAGATGTATATCTCATAGAGAGGCACTAAATAACCAATGGAAGGTGTGAATTGGGCAAATCCATGCGAGCATCTGGAGGCACATATACACTGTTCCATACCTGCAATGAAAGAAATTCAAAAATACAAAAAAGAAATACAATTAAGTAATGAAATTAAACGGCAAAAAATTGCCATTTGAGAGAAAAACCCTTAATTATCAATTATCAAAGCGATTAGTTAACTTAAGGGAAAATAACAGAAATGTTCTATGTCATTACTACATCAATTCTTACAGTCTAGGTATATATAAAAATAGATATTCTATAACCACCTCAGTTAAGCATCCTCAATCGCTGGCTGCGAGGAGGTCGAGAGGAAAACGGATAACTGTATCCAATCAGAATTGCCACCGAGGGATGCCTAAAAAGGCACTATGTTAGCCAAAAGGGAAAAAAGGGATATAGATGATGGGCAGGTGGGAGCGCGACCTTTTCAGTGGAGATGACGGTGGTATGCTACTTGAGCATGTATTAACATGGCACAGATACATTGATGACGTTTTTTATGATTTGGGCAGAATCAAGGGAAAATGTAAATATCTTTTTGGATCAATTACAATTCAATACATATAATTTAGAGTTCACACAACTGTAGCCAAGAGAGGATTACTTTTCTTGATGTGGAATTATATGTTGACACAGCAGGTAACCTCTGTTCAACATTGTATAGGAAACCCACAGCAGGCAATAGTTTGCTACACACATCCAGTTCACACCTCAAGTCTCTGGTTGCTAGCATCCCTTATAGCCAATATCTCAGATTGAGACGCCAATTGCTCACAGGAGCAAGACTTTCTGAATGAATCTAAACAGCTGTATGCTCGCCATAGGCTATACTAAAAGCTGCCTTCGTAAGGCCTTCAATAAAGTCAATATACAGGACAGGAATGCATTACTATACGCGCCCAAAATGAAAAAGAATTCGAACACCACCAGAGTCATTACCCGGTATAACCCTCAACATACCAAGATTAGAAAGATTTACAATCATCCAGCATTGATGTAGTAATGAACATTTCTGTCATTTTCCCTTAAAGTGGAGGTTCACCCAAAAAATCTATTTTTAACATTAGATTGAGGCTAATTACGGGAAGCAGAATCGTTTTTGTTTTTAAATCAATGCAGTACTTACCGTTTTAGAGATAGATGTTCTCCGTGGCTTCCAGGTATGGGCTGCGGGACTGGGCATTCCTATTTGATTGACAGCCTTCCGACCGTCGCATACAGCGCGTCACGAGTTTCCGAAAGTAGCCGAACGTCGGTGCGCAGGCTTCGTATAGAGCCGCACCGACGTTCGGCAACTTGTGACGCGCTGTATGCGACCGTCGGAAGGCTGTCAATTAAACGCCCAGTCCCGAAAACCATAGCCGGAAGCGGCAGAGATCATCTATCTCTAAAATGGTAAGTACTGCATTGATTTAAAAAAAAACACCCGATTCTGCTTCCCATAATTAGCCTCAATCTAATGTTAACATTTTTTTTTCCGGTGAACCCCTGCTTTAAGTTAACTAATCGCTTTGATAATTGAGAATTAAGGGTTTTTCTCTCAAATGGCGATTTTTTGCCGTTTAATTTTATTACTTAATTGTATTTCTTTTTGTATTTTTGAATGTCTTTCTTTGCAGGTATGGAACAGTGTATATGTGCCTCCAGATGCTCGCATAGATTTGCCCAAGTCACACCTTCCATTGGTTATTTAGTGCCTCTCTATGAGATATACATCTCAACAGGCCCAGTGCAGCATTTTTGCACCACCCAATCTTGTGTCATCACACTCAGCCTGTTTACCCATTGAATGGGTGCCCGGGTACAACCACCAGTGCTGGTCTATTCAGCACTGAACCATAGCGGGGGCTTTGGTGTTGTGGCTGCCCTATTAGTGTGACATTCCCGTGGTCAGGCCAATCGGCACCCAGGGTTCCCATCACACACACGCCCCGCCAATGGGGCGTGTTTCCGTGCTACGTCAGCAGCATATGTGCACCATGGCAACGGGACTCTGAGAAGGTGTGGTTTCTGCACCTTCTCCGTCACAACGTTGACGCCCATTTACACGTCATGACGCAACACGCGTCATACGCCCGTGCCACGCCTCCGCACAAGTGAGGACTATATAAAGCTCTTGATACGCCGCGTAATTTCGAATTTTGCACGTCGTATCTTTGTTTTGGTATCCACAAAATAAGATAAGACGGCATCTGTGTTAGATCCGGCAGGCGTACGTCTTCGTACGCCGTCAGATCTTAGATGGAATTTTTCGGCGTTCGCTAGGTGGCGTTCACGTCGTAATCCGCGTTGAGTATGCAAATTAGCTATTTCCGACGATCCCTGAACGTACGACCGGCCGTCGCATTTTTTTACTGCGTTTCCGTTCGGCTTTTTCCGGCGTATAATTAAAGCTGCAATATGGTGGCATATTCAATGTTAAGTATGGCCGTCGTTCCCGCGTCTAATTTAAAAATTTTACGTTGTTTGCGTAAGTCGTCCGTGAATGGGGCTGGACGCCATTTACGTTCCTGTTGAAAACAATGACGTCCTTGCGACGACATTTGAAGCAATGCACCCTGGGAGTTTTTACGGAAGGCGCATGCACAGTTCGTTCGGCACGGGGACGCGCTTCATTTAAATGAAACACGCCCCCCTACCCACCCAATTTGAATTCCGCCGCAAGGGGTGATACACTACTCCGCCGTAACTTACGGCGCAAATTCGTTGAGGATTCAAACCAAAGCCAGGTAAGTTACAGCGGCGTAGCGTATCTTACATCTGCGCCGGGTGCAGTGTATGTATGTGGATCTGCCCCAACGTGTCTATTTTGTTCCAGCCATTTGGTCATATCATGCACTAAATCTTCTTTTCATCTGTCTCTTTTTCTATGTTCTACCTTACACCATTCACCAGATGGTCGCTGTGGTTTAATTACCTGAGCGGTCTGTATCTGCCTCCGAGATAACTATTTAATCGCCTCCTGTTCCTCCCGGCCATTAGTGGGTCACAGTAGTACTAGCACATAAGTTTTGCTCAGTTTCTTTGTACAATTATTCAGGAGTACCTAGATAGTATTCAGCTTTTGGAGATATTCGTTATTTATTTATTTAATTATAAAATTACAGTTTTTACCCTTTCTCGTTCTTATTATGATAATTATAGCCGGCAATGATACTCTGCCCACATTGAATTTAAATTAATTAACATGACGTCTCAAGATCTTTCAGTAGGATCAAGTCGCATATTCAATATAGCTTCCCTTTTTTCTAATACTGCGCTACGTACAAAACTACTTTTATAATATATCTTCTCCCTGTTTCCATGACCCACTTCTCTATGTACTCCTCACATAGGTTTACAGGCTGCTTGTGTTTTACATGAGTCATCTTGGGCTGCAACACATGCTATACTCAACACAGCATAACATCGGCTGAGGTTGACCTTTTTACATCTCGTCACCTGTGAATGATCCGTGAACACTCTAGGAGGTACCTATACGTTCTCTAGCAATGCAAGGTCTATGTCAATGATATAAATTATATTGAATTTATTGTTTATTGTTTTTTGTTTCTTTTGTGTATCTTTTGAATATATGATAATGTACTATGTTACATGATATCTATACTATGTTAAAAGACTTATGCATTTTGGTATGTTTTCTCATGAAATCTTTATCCATTCTAGATTACCTTGTATACTTGTGCGTCCCTGAAGAAGCCCCAATGGGTGAAACATGTAGGACCGTTAGCATTGGACACGTATACAAATTATTTCATGATGTTATTAGTCTCTTTGTATGATCATGTTTTTATAGATT
Source organism: Rana temporaria (assembly GCF_905171775.1). Classification (NCBI taxonomy): domain Eukaryota; kingdom Metazoa; phylum Chordata; class Amphibia; order Anura; family Ranidae; genus Rana; species Rana temporaria. The sequence continues at coordinate 191,418,727 of NC_053493.1, read as the reverse complement.
CTTTGTTCTAAGTGATTGTAATATTACATTTTCACATTTTTATAATATCACGATTCTTGTTTGATTTCTGTGGTTTCAAAGTAGCCAATACGTTTTCTACCTGAATTTTCATTACCCCATATGCATTCATAAAGTCCCATGCCCCATCCTGGTATCAGGAATTTCTATACCCCTTTAACAAGGAGGACCCCCAGATCTCAGCCCCCCCATGTGACTTGGTAACGGGGTACATTGTACCCCTACCATTTCACAAAAAAAAGTGTCAAAAATGTTAAAAACCACAGTAGATAGAGTAAAAAGAAAAAAAAATCCAGCAATGTAAATCCATTCTCAAGCGAGAAAAAAAAAACGCAGACTCGATCCTGCCTCCATGGGAGGCACCCGAGGAATGATGCTCTCCCGCCGTGACAGCTCTCATATAGCTAAGGGCCCCCCTCTGATGCAACGGGAAAAGCAGGGGTTACCCAGTGACATGTACGGGTGACCCTGCCCCCTCTGACTGAACGTGTCTTGGATTTACATCTTTCTAATTTTTTTCTTTTTTTTTTCTTTTTAATAAAGGACTTGTCCCAAGCTGTCTACTGTGGTTTTTAACATCTTGACCCTTTTTTTGTGAAATGATAGGGGTACAATCCACCCTGTTACCAATTCACATAGGGTGGGGCTGGGATCAGGGGGTCCCCTTTGTTAAAGGGGGCTTCCAGATTCCGATAAGCACCCCGCTCATAGACCCCCACAACCACCAGGCAAGGGTTGTGGGGATGAGGCCCTTGTCCCATCAACATGGGGACATCCTCCCCATGTTGAGGGCATATGGCCTGGTACGGTTCAGGAGGGGGCACTTTCAACGCCCCTCTTTTCCTGCGGCCTGCCAGGTTGTGTGCTCAGATAAGGACCTGGTATGGATTTTTGGGGGGAACCTGACGCCATTTTTTGTGCGGGGTTCCCCTAAAATTTTGAGGGGGACCCCTATGCCATTTAAAAAAAATTGGTGCAGGGTTCCCCTTAATATCCATACCAGACCTGAAGGGCCTGGTATGGAATTTTGGGGGACCCCCACGCATTTTTTTTTACATTTCGGTTCGGAGCTCCCCTTATTATTCATACCTTACCCAAAGGGCCTGGTAATGGACTGGGGGGAACCCATGCCGTTTTTTTCAATTACTTTTATCTGTATTGCCAGGATCCGACAATTCATTATAGCGGCGAGTAGTTTTATATGACTTTTTTTTCCTTTAGAAATGTCATTTTGTGCAGAGCTGTTCTAAACACGGGAAAATGTGCTACTTGAGTTGAGAGTTGAGTTGAGAGGTATCTTACAGTAATATAGCACGGTCTTACCCCAAAGGGTCCTGACGTGCATACTTTACATGCATACTATAGATACCCCCAGGTACAAAATTTAAAGGAATATTTCACTTTTATTGTTTCACTTTAATCATTATTAAAATCACTTCTCCCGAAAAAACAGCAGCTTTTTATAAAAAAATTGCATTGATACATGTCCCCTGGAGCAGGACCCAGGTCCCCAAACACTTATGACAATACCATGCATATAAGCCTTTAACCGCTTAAGGACTGCACATTTACGTCGGCAGAATGGCACAGCTGGGCACATGCACGTACAGGTACGTCCTCTGTTAGTGCCCAGCTGTGGGTCGCGGGCGCGTGCCGGCGACCCGCTCCGAAGCTCCGTGACTGGGACCGCGGGACTCGCGGACCCGATCACCGCTGGAGTCCCGCGATCGGTCCCTGGAGCTGAAGAACGGGGAGAGCTGTGTGTAAACACAGCTTCCCCCTTCTTCACTTTGGCGCCTGCATTGATTGTGTGTTCCCTTATATAGGAAATCATAATCAATAACGTCACACCTACACCCCCCTACAGTTAGAAAAACATATGAGGTCACACATAACCCCTTCAGCGCCCCCTAGTGGTTAACTCCTAAACTGCAATTGTCATTTTCACAGTAAACAATGCATTTTAAATGCATTTTTTGCTGTGAAAATGACAATGGTCCCAAAAATGTGTCAAAATTGTCCGAAGTGTCCGCCATAATGTCGCAGTCATGAAAAAAATCGCTGATCACCGCCATTAGTAGTAAAAAATATTTTTTTTATAAAAATGCAATAAAACTACCCCCTATTTTGTAAACGCTATAAATTTTGCGCAAAACAACTGATAAACGGTTATTGCCATTTTTTTTACCAAAAATAGGTAGAAGAATACGTATTGGCCTAAACTGAGGAAAAAACATGTTTTTTTATATATTTTTGGGGGATATTTATTATAGCAACAAGTAAAAAATATTTTTTCAAAATTGTCGCTCTATTTTTGTTTATAGCGCAAAAAATAAAAACCGCAGAGGTGATCAAATACCACCAAAAGAAAGCTCTATTTGTGGGAAAGAAAAGACGCCAATTTTGTTTGGGAGCCATGTCGCACGACCGCGCAATTGTCAGTTAAAGCGACGCAGTGCCGAATCGCAAAAACTGGCCGGGTCCTTTAGCTGCCTAAAGGTCCTGGTCTTAAGTGGTTAAAATGAGTACTTTTGATTTCTCCCATAGACTTTTAAAGGGTGTTCCGCAGCTTTCGAATTAGCCTTGAACACCCGATGATTTTTCAAGTTCGCGTCCCATAGACTTTAACCACTTAAGGATCGCCTAACAACAATATACATCGGCAGAATGGCACGGCTGGGCACAGGCACGTACAGGTACGTCGCCTTTAAGAGCCCAGCCGTGGGTCGCATGCTCAAGCAGCCGTCTGTTATAGGGAATGACGATCAGTGATGTCACACGTCCAGCGACGCCCCCCTACAGTAATAATCACTCCCTTAGGGCACACTTAACCCCTTAGCGCCCCCTAGTGGTTAACCCCTTAATAAAATATTCATTGAATTATCTCATCATATACTTTCAGATCTATGTTGAAGAGAGAGATAGGTTTACAGAGTTTATGGGTCTTTGCCTGGCTTTGGCAAGGTTATTACAAGAGCATTCAACATTTCTTTATGAAATTAATAAGATGAGGCAGCATCATTGAACAATTGGCAAAGATAGGGTGCCAATACATCTTTAAATTGCTTATAATATTGACCAGTTAAGTTATTGGCCAGTTAAAGGGGTTGTAAAGGAATCCCCCCCCCCCCCTAAATAGCTTCCTTTACCTTAGTGCAGTCCTCCTTCACTTACCTCATCCTTCCATTTTGCTTTTAATTGTCCTTATTTCTTCTGAGAAATCCTCACTTCCTGTTTGTCTGTCTGTAACTACACCCCGTAATGCAAGGCTTTCTTCCTGGTGTGGAGAAAGCCTCTTGAGGGGGTAGGGGGCGAGCAGGAGTGTCAGGACGCCCACTAACACACAGCTCCTTTCTCTATCTGCAACGTAGAGAGTTTCCTGACTTGCCTGCTCGCCCCCTCCCCCCTCAAGAGGCTTTCTCCACACCAGGGAGAAAGCCTTGCATTACTGTGTGTAGTTACAGAAGAACAGGAAGTGAGGATTTCTCAGAAGTAATAAGGACATTTAAAAGCAAAATGGAAGGATGAGGTAAGTGAAGGAGGACTGCACTAAGGTAAAGGAAGCTATTTAGGGAAACATTTTTTTTTTCCTTTACAACTCTTTTAAGCCACCAGAGCCTGGAGATTCACAATTAGAAAAGGGAATCTATTGATTTAAAGGATCACTAAAGGAAAACATTTTTTTGCTAAATTGCTTGCTTTACCTTATAGCAGTCCTGCTTTCATGTCCTCCATGTCCGTTTTTGCTTAGAAGTTGCTGTAATCCCTTGCTGAACTCCACACTTCCTGCTTGTCTGGCTCCTTATTAAAAAACGAATGGGAGCTTTTCACTGTGGTCCAGACGTGCTCGTCCCCGTCCTTTGAACTACAGCACTGCGTGAACGTGAACCAGAGACTTCAAGGGGGTGTGAGCATTCTGTGTCTAGAAGGCCATAGTACCTCCTCCCTTTGAATAACTTTTGTTTCATCCCCTGCACTGCCCGGCCTGGACCCCGTCCCCTTGCTTTCTGAACAGCGCCCATAAGAACACAGAGTCTGTCTCTCAGCATCAGAAGGAAGGAGAAATTTCACAAATCCTACAAAATTAGGTAAAAGCTTCCTGACAGTTTACTAAACAAAATGTGGGCAATATAAAAATGATAATCTAATTTTGGTCAATGTTTTTTCCTTATGCAATAATGTTTGTGACTCCTAGTAATAATTCTTCAAATCGGCCCCTCCCCCAACGTCCATCTATCCATCCCATCACATCCCTCTCTCAGGCATCAATATGTCCACTATGCATCCATCCATCCATCCATCCTTCCATCCCATCACATCGCATCCCTCACTCAGGCAACAATCTGACCGCTATCCATCCATGCTCCGCTATTCCCTTCCTCCTTTATCACTGGCCTCCACTATCCCAGGCCTCCACTATCCCCGTCCTTCGCTATCCAAGTCTTCCACTATCCCAGGCCTCCATTATCCCCTTCCTCCGCTATCCCATGCCTCCATTATCCCCTTCCTCCGCTATCCCATGCCTCCATTTTCCCTGTCCTCCATTAACCCACGCCTTGGTTATCCCTGTCCTCCACTATCCCAGGCCTCCACTATCCCCGTCCTTCGCTATCCCAGTCTTTCACTATCCCAGGCCTCCATTATCCCCTTCCTCTGCTATCCCAGGCCTCCATTTTCCATGTCCTCCATTAACTCACGCCTTGGTTATCCCTGTCCTCCACTATGCCAGGCCTCCGTTATCTCTGTCCTCCGCTATGCCCATTCTACGGTATCACTGTCCTCCTCTATCCCCATCACACTGCCCCCATCCCTCAGTGCAAGGGGGGTGTTTGCACTGGGGGGGGTGTTTTGCACTAAGGGGGGTGTTGTACTGAGGGGGGTTTTGCACTGGGTGGGGGGTGTTTTGCACTGAGGGGGGTGTTTTGCACTAAGGGGGGTGTTTTTCTCTAAGGGGGGTTTGCATCGGGGGGGTGTTTTGCACTAGGGGGGTGTTTTTTCACTAAGGGGGAGGGGGGGTTTGCACTGAGTGGGGGGTGTTTTCCACTGGGGGGTGTTTTGCACTAAGGGGGGTGTCTTTCTCTAAGGGGGGTTGCACCGGGGGGGTTTGTTTTGCACTGAGGGGGGTTGTTTTGCACTGAGGGGGGTGTTTTGCACTAAAGAGGGGGTTTGCACTGAGGGTAGTGTTTTGCACTAAAGGGGGTTGCACTGAGTGAGTGTTTGTACTGGGGGGGTGTTTTGCACTAAGGTGGTATGCACTGAGCGGGGGGTGTTTTCCACTGGGGTGGTGTTTTCCACTGGGGGGTGTTTTGCACTAAGGGGGGGTTTGCACTGGGGGGGTGTTTTGCACTGAGGGGGTGTTTTTCACTAAGGGGGGGTTTGCACTAAGGGGGGGTTTCTCTAAGGGGGGTTTTCACCGGGGGGGGGGGGTGTTTTGCACTAAGGGGGGGTTTGCACTGGGGGGGTTTGCAGTAAGGGGTGGGGGTGTTTCCACTGAGGGGGGTTTTCACTGGGGGGGTGTTTTGCACTAAGGGGGGGTTTGCACTGGGTGGGGGGTGTTTTCCACTGGGGGGGTGTTTTGCACTAAGGGGGGGTTTGCACTAAGGGGGTGTGTTTTTCTCTAAGGGGGGGTTTGCACCGGGGGGTGTTTTGCACTAAAGGGGGGTTTGCACTGAGGGTAGTGTTTTGCACCAAGGGGGGGGGGTTGCACTGAGTGGGTGTTTTGCACTGGGGGGTGTTTTGCACTAAGGGGGGGCGTTTGCACTGAGTAGGGGTTTGCACTGGGTGGGGGGTGTTTTGCACTAATGGGGGGTGTTTTGCACTAGGGGGGGTGTTTTCCACTGGGTGGGGGTGTTTTCCACTAAGGGGGGGTGTTTTGCACTAAGGTGCAAACCCCCCCTTAGTGAAAAACACCCCCCCTCAGTGCACAGGGGGACACTCATGGTGGGTGGAGGAGACTGATGGGGTGAACCGGAGGAGACTGTAAGGAGACTGTAAGGGGAAGAGGACTGGGAGAATACAGGGCTTCTGAAGCATGTATGACTTTGTGGGTGTGTTTAGAAGCTTTGAATAATCATTGTTGGGCGGTATAGTGGGAGGTATAGTGGGCGGTTTATGCAAAATCTGTGAGAGAGCTCTCGTGCCCGTTTTTTTAAACTGCAAAGGATACTGGGATATGTAGTTCTAAGCACTATGGTCACATGAACGAGTGCAGAGAGACAGAAAGTCAAGAGTAGAAACAAAAGTAGAAACCAACAGGTACAATATATGATTGAATTGAATTGCTTTTTAATCGTTTCTAAAAGGAATCATTTAACTATTCTGTCTCTATACCATGTAAACAGTCATTTTAGCACAAATTGTTTTTTCCTTTAGTGATCCTTTAATAACGATGTCCATTCATACACCATTTTTATACATTGTTTATTATTAGAATTTACATCAAACATATTTTTAATTTATGTAACACCAGTTATTGCTTATTGTAGATTAGCTTAAGCCTTCTTCTTTTATTATTGGAACTCAATCTAGATATAGACATTAATTATCTGTTTTCTATACATGCTACTATTTATTGTAACTATGACTGTCAAATATGGATATATATGTAACAACTCTTAAAACTTAATAATCAAAATTTACAACACTTTTGTCACCATAGTAAGTGTGTTAACAAGGTTATTCACGAGAAGCTTATCGGGTAAAGCGTTAATGATATCTATAGACTTAAAAATATTGAAAAATTATTTTGAAACAATTTTATAATGTTAACACTTATTGGGTTTAAATATACTTGAACGGTACTTTGTGCCTAAAAAAAGCTTTAAAGCAAACTACTGGTCTACAGTTTCAATCACAATACAGCTTAAAATTATAAAACACTATAGATACTTGGTCTCAGAAGACTATTTAACCTCTTGGTGCCTGCGCTATAGCCGAATGATGGCTACAGGGTGGACCTGAATTGCCGGAAAGCCGTCAATAGACGTCCTCCCGTGCTCGAGTGGCCTGCGCACCCCCTGCAGGGTGCGCACAGCTCGCTCTGTGATCAGCGAGTCTTTGAGACTCACTGGATCACAGATCGGAGTAAGGGGTCGGTCCGACCCCTTACCACCTGATCAGCTGTCAGCCAATGACAGCTGATCATGTGATGTAAACAGAGCCAGTAATCAGCATTTTTTTCTCCTCACGCCGATAGCGTGAGGAGAAAAAAAAGCCAATCACTGGCAGAAGACAGCGGGACATCGGTCCCAATCAGGGAGAGGTGCAGAGAGCTCATCTGTGCCAATATGTGCCACCTGTCAGTGCCACCTACCAGTGCCCACCAGCGCAACCTATCAGTGCCCACAGTGCCACCTATCAGTGCCCACAGTGCCACATATCAGTGCCCACAGTGCAAACTCTAAAAGTCTCTAATCAGTGCCTCAAACAGTGCTACCCATCATTGTCACCTACCAGTGCCTGTCAGTGTCACCTACCAGTGCCCATCAGTTCCCATCGGTGCCACCTATCAGTGCCCATAAGTGCCATCTATATGTGCCCATCAGTAACACCTATCAGTGCCCCCCATCAGTGCAGCCTTATCTGTGCCTATCTGTATCGCTTTATCTGTCCTCATCAGTGCCACCTTATCTGTGCCTATCAGTGCCGCCTTAACTGTGCCTATCGAGGCCCACCAGTGCAGCCTATCAGTGCCCACCAGTGCAGCCTATCAGTGCCCATCAGTGCCGCCATATCAGTGCCTATCAATGAAGGAGAAAAATTACTTGTTTGCAAAAAAAATTAACAAGATATAAAACATGATTTTTTTTTTTTATTCCCACTTTTTTTGTTTGTTTAGCAAACAATAAAAACCCCAGAGGTGATAAAATACCACCAAAGGAAAGCTCTATTTGAGTGAAAAAAATTATAAATATTTAATTTGGATACATCGTTGTATGACCGTGCAATTGTCATTCAAAGTGCATCAGTGCTGAAAGCTGAAAATTGGTCTTTGCAGGAGGAGGGTTTAAGTGGCCAGTAAGCAAATGGTTAATATCGAAAAATACATATGAAATACCTTCTCTTTTTTTAATATATAATATAACTTGGTCCTTATTCTTAAACATAGAACATGTTTACCTGAGTAACAATAGTGATGCTTGTTAGTAGTTACTGGATATTACAAGGTAATCCTTGGTGGTCTAATTCAATGACAACATCCTCAGTCTTTGCAAATTATTGCAGAACTTATCTGAGTCTTCTCATCCATTATGGAATCATTTTTCATAATACAGAGCACTTCTCTTGTCAAACAAAATAAAAGAATGCTTAGGGAAAAGTAGTGCTGAGTGCATTGTAGTTTATTTTTTTCTTAGAAAAAATAAACAATTTCCTTAACTAATAACTCAAGGGGAATGTAGACAGAAACTACTATTAGACATTTTCTGCCAAAGTAAATGAAGATTATGATATTTCCAGAGCACTCTCAGTGCCCTTAATTAACATGCCTTTTCATAACATAATTTAGCATAGTAATTATAACAGAGGAAAAACTGTTCTGTAAAGATGAAGTTATATTAGATGTGTACTTTTCTACAAATGATATGTGTGAACTTTTATTTAAGTATATCTACAGTTAACAAACACATTTGAGTACCAACACTGAATTGAGAATATTTGAAAATAATTCTTATTAATACTCTTACCTCATTGTTATCTCATTTACATCTCAGTTTTTTCTGGTCAGGGGTCCCTAAATATTATTATTGTTATTATTATACAGGATTTATACAGTGCCAACAGTTTGTGCAGCGCTTTAAAACGTTAGGGAAAACAGTACAGTTACAATACAATTCAATACAGGAGGAATCAGAGGGACCTGCTCGTTAGAGCTTACAATCTAAGTTGCAAAATGTGCTAGATATCCTGCTACCTAATGTGCCTGCACCTTTCACACTTGGTTACACCTGCCAGTTTTCTCTCATTCTTCTCTGGACAATCCTCTGTTGTTGTTTCAAATTCTCCTGAAAAACTCAGAAAGTCAACAAGCACATTACTGTTTATCTGCATTGTTTGGCAGGCTGTAACTACAAATAGATGGAAAGGTTACCCCTAATTTTATATATATTTATATATTACACACACTATATTGTCAAAAGTATTGGGACACCTGCCTCTAAATCTACATCTTTAATGGCATACCAGTCTTAGTCCGTAGGGTTCAATATTGCGTTGGCCCATGCCTGCATACCAAGACATTTTGGACAATTTCATGCTCCCAACTTTGTAGGAACATTTTGTTCCAACATGACTGTGTACCAATGCACAAAGCAAGGTCCGTAAAGACATGAATGAGTGAGTTTGGGGTGGAGGAACTTGACTGGCTTGCACAGTGTCCTGAACTGAACCCGACAGAATATATTTAGGATGAATTAAAGCACAGACTGCGTACTAGGGCTTCTCATCCATGTTATAGTTGCCAAGGGTGGGCCAACTCAATATTAAACCCTATGGACTAAGACTGGAAAGGCAGGTGTCCCAATTCTTTGACAATATAACATATACTATATATTTATATAAAATGTAATAAACACAGGACTAACATAGGCACCAACATCCTATTATATATAATCAAGATTGGAAGAAAACAAGATGTACTTTCAAGGTGCCAACACAGTACAACAATTATAAAAATATTATTTTTTATTGTTACAACATCCATAAAATCACATAGTTAAAAGCATGAACACATACAATGCGTACATATAGAACCACCCTTGAATGCCTTCCATAGAATGAGTGATGCCAATCCATATCAAACTTGCACTATATTCAAATCACAAAATGTATTGATAGGTAGGTGTCTTCCATGGGTAGGCAATTCCTCAATATGTGTCATGTGCGCACCCCGCTACTTCAGGAGGTGAAGTGGGCTGTCAGAATAAAAAAAAAAGAAACAATTACAAAAGTACAAAATATTCACTAAACACATTGGGCCAAATTCCCAAAAACGTAGCCTAACTTAAATTTCAGCAGTTAAGTTACACTGACTTAAAATCTCTACCTAAGTGCCCGATCTTCAAAGCACTTACCTAGAAATTTCAGGACGTGTAACTTAAGTGCCGCCGTCGTAAGGCGGTCCTCCTCTCCTGGGGGCGTTTAAAATTTAAATGAGGCGCGCTCCCGCGCCGGCCGTACTGCGCATGCGTGTGACGTCATTTTCCCGACGTGCAGCGCGCGAACGTAATTAACGCCGGGCGGCTTTGAGAATTTCGACGGGACACTAAAGTTGCGACGGGTGAAAAAAAAAAGACGCACCGGGAAAACAAATAATTATAAAAAAAAATGACAGCGTCGCTCAGCATGCATTCCTGAGAGGGAGAACTCCATGCCAATTTTCAAAGAAAAAACCGGCATGGGTTCCCCCCCCAGGAGCATACCAGGCCCTTAGGTCTGGTATGGGTTGTAAGGAGACCCCCCCACGCCGAAAAATCGACGTAGGGGGTCCCCCTACAATCCATACCAGACCCGTATCCAAAGCACGCTACCCGGCCGGTCAGGAAGGGAGTGGGGACGAGCGAGCGCCCCCCCCCCTCCTGAGCCGTGCCAGGCCGCATGCCCTCAACATGGGGGGGTTGGGTGCTCTGGGGCAGGGGGGCGCACTGCGGGCCCCCCACCCCAGAGCACCCTGTCCCCATGTTGATGAGGACAGGACCTCTTCCCGACAACCCTTGCCGTTGGTTGTCGGGGTCTGCGGGAGGGGGCTTATCGGAATCTGGGAGTCCCCTTTAATAAGGGGGCCCCCAGATACCGGCCCCCCACCCTAAGTGAATGGATATGGGGTACATCGTACCCCTATCCATTCACCTGGAGGCAAAAAGTAAAAGTTAGTAAACACACAACACAAGGGTTTTTAAAATAATTTATTATTCTGCTCCGGAGGCCCCCCCTGTCTTCTTTATTAGCTCTATTACCAGGGGGGGCTTCTTCTTCCACTCTCCGGGGGTCTTCTTCCACTCTCCGGGGGTCTTCTTCCACTCTCCGGGGGGGGTTTCTTCTTCCGCTCTCCGGGGGGGGCTTCTCCGCTCTCCGGGGGTCTTCTTCCATCTTCTCCCCTCTTCCGCTGTTGACTCGGCGAACCCCGGTTCTTCTGCAGATGTCCGGTGCCTTCTTCTTCAGCGCTGGCTGCCTGCTATCTTTGTGTGTTAGCTCAATTAGTAACAGGCAGCCGGCGCGGTCTTCTGTGACGTCAGGGTCTTCTCTTCTGTTCTTCTCCCCTCTTCCGATGTTGCCTCGTCGCCTCTTGTCGCTGTAATGATGGAAACGCGCCTTGCATCCCATTTATATAGGCATCACCGTCCCATCATGCTCCGGTAGGTACCCACGTGGTGGGTGCACGTGGGTAGGCACCCACCACGTGGGTACCTGCCGGAGCATGATGGGACGGTGATGCCTATATAAATGGGATGCAAGGCGCGCTTCCATCATTACAGTGACAAGAGGCGACGAGGCAACATCGGAAGAGGGGAGAAGAAGAACCTGACGTCACAGAAGACCGCGCCGGCTGCCTGTTAGAAATTGAGCTAACACACACAGATATCAAATGTATTGATAGGTAGGTGTCTTCCATGGGTAGGCAATTCCTCAATATGTGTCATGTGCGCACCCCGCTACTTCAGGAGGTGAAGTGGGCTGTCAGAATAAAAAAAAAAGAAACAATTACAAAAGTACAAAATATTCACTAAACACATTGGGCCAAATTCCCAAAAACGTAGCCTAACTTAAATTTCAGCAGTTAAGTTACACTGACTTAAAATCTCTACCTAAGTGCCCGATCTTCAAAGCACTTACCTAGAAATTTCAGGACGTGTAACTTAAGTGCCGCCGTCGTAAGGCGGTCCTCCTCTCCTGGGGGCGTTTAAAATTTAAATGAGGCGCGCTCCCGCGCCGGCCGTACTGCGCATGCGTGTGACGTCATTTTCCCGACGTGCAGCGCGCGAACGTAATTAACGCCGGGCGGCTTTGAGAATTTCGACGGGACACTAAAGTTGCGACGGGTGAAAAAAAAAAGACGCGCCGGGAAAACAAATAATTATAAAAAAAAATGACAGCGTCGCTCAGCATGCATTCCTGAGAGGGAGAACTCCATGCCAATTTTCAAAGAAAAAACCGGCATGGGTTCCCCCCCCCAGGAGCATACCAGGCCCTTAGGTCTGGTATGGGTTGTAAGGAGACCCCCCCACGCCGAAAAATCGACGTAGGGGGTCCCCCTACAATCCATACCAGACCCGTATCCAAAGCACGCTACCCGGCCGGTCAGGAAGGGAGTGGGGACGAGCGAGCGCCCCCCCCCTCCTGAGCCGTGCCAGGCCGCATGCCCTCAACATGGGGGGGTTGGGTGCTCTGGGGCAGGGGGGCGCACTGCGGGCCCCCCACCCCAGAGCACCCTGTCCCCATGTTGATGAGGACAGGACCTCTTCCCGACAACCCTTGCCGTTGGTTGTCGGGGTCTGCGGGAGGGGGCTTATCGGAATCTGGGAGTCCCCTTTAATAAGGGGGCCCCCAGATACCGGCCCCCCACCCTAAGTGAATGGATATGGGGTACATCGTACCCCTATCCATTCACCTGGAGGCAAAAAGTAAAAGTTAGTAAACACACAACACAAGGGTTTTTAAAATAATTTATTATTCTGCTCCGGAGGCCCCCCCTGTCTTCTTTATTAGCTCTATTACCAGGGGGGGCTTCTTCTTCCACTCTCCGGGGGTCTTCTTCCACTCTCCGGGGGTCTTCTTCCACTCTCCGGGGGGGGTTTCTTCTTCCGCTCTCCGGGGGGGGCTTCTCCGCTCTCCGGGGGTCTTCTTCCATCTTCTCCCCTCTTCCGCTGTTGACTCGGCGAACCCCGGTTCTTCTGCAGATGTCCGGTGCCTTCTTCTTCAGCGCTGGCTGCCTGCTATCTTTGTGTGTTAGCTCAATTAGTAACAGGCAGCCGGCGCGGTCTTCTGTGACGTCAGGGTCTTCTCTTCTGTTCTTCTCCCCTCTTCCGATGTTGCCTCGTCGCCTCTTGTCGCTGTAATGATGGAAACGCGCCTTGCATCCCATTTATATAGGCATCACCGTCCCATCATGCTCCGGTAGGTACCCACGTGGTGGGTGCACGTGGGTAGGCACCCACCACGTGGGTACCTGCCGGAGCATGATGGGACGGTGATGCCTATATAAATGGGATGCAAGGCGCGCTTCCATCATTACAGTGACAAGAGGCGACGAGGCAACATCGGAAGAGGGGAGAAGAAGAACCTGACGTCACAGAAGACCGCGCCGGCTGCCTGTTAGAAATTGAGCTAACACACACAGATAGCAGGCAGCCAGCGCTGAAGAAGAAGGCACCGGACATCTGCAGAAGAACCGGGGTTCGCCGAGTCAACAGCGGAAGAGGGGAGAAGATGGAAGAAGACCCCCGGAGAGCGGAGAAGCCCCCCCCGGAGAGCGGAAGAAGAAACCCCCCCGGAGAGTGGAAGAAGACCCCCGGAGAGTGGAAGACCCCCGGAGAGTGGAAGAAGAAGCCCCCCTGGTAATAGAGCTAATAAAGAAGACAGGGGGGGCATCCGGAGCAGAATAATAAATTATTTTAAAAACCCTTGTGTTGTGTGTTTACTAACTTTTACTTTTTGCCTCCAGGTGAATGGGTAGGGGTACGATGTAGATGACTCCCAGATTCCGATAAGCCCCCTCCCGCAGACCCCGACAACCAACGGCAAGGGTTGTCGGGAAGAGGTCCTGTCCTCATCAACATGGGGACAGGGTGCTCTGGGGTGGGGGGGGCCCGCAGTGCGCCCCCCTGCCCCAGAGCACCCAACCCCCCCATGTTGAGGGCATGCGGCCTGGCACGGCTCAGGAGGGGGGGCGCTTGCTCGTCCCCACTCCCATTCCTGACTGGCCGGGTAGCGTGCTTTGGATACGGGTCTGGTATGGATTGTAGGGGGACCCCCTACGTCGATTTTTCGGCGTAGGGGGGGTCTCCTTACAACCCATACCAGACCTAAGGGCCTGGTATGCTCCTGGGGGGGGAACCCATGCCGGTTTTGAATTTAAAAATTGCCGTAGAGTTCTCCCTCGGGAATGCATACCAAATGCCGTCGCTGGAATGGGCCTTTACAATGTGTGACTAACTTTCCACATTATAAAACCAGCCCTAGTTTTGCGCAGGCAAATTCGGAACTTACGCAGAAATCACAGTGATGAAATGCTTTGAGAATCTGCTTAAGTCCTCATTTGCATACTCAAAGCTGCATTTCAATGAGAAATGCCCCCAGTGGCGGATGCGGTACTGCATCCTAAGATCTGACCGTGTAAGTGTCTTACACATGTCAGATTTTCTGCCTAACTTTGGAAAAAGCCTTTTGAGAATCGTTTCCAAAGTTAGGCACAGACTGAACAGCAGTTAAGTCTGCGTATCTCTTTTGAGAATCAGGCCCATTATACCTATGTAAAACACAAATCAACATATAACTCACCAAGTCAGGGGAGTCCAACACCAAGCAAGAGAAGGCACAGTTGTCTGGTCAAAGGTATGTGATGTTATGGATGTTGTAACAATAACAATTTGTATTTTTATATTTATATAACATTTTCAAGACATAACTCAAAAACATTAAAACATATGGTATAAAAACAAAGTTGCTTAGACCCGGTTCACACTGGGGCGGCACGAGTTTGGGGGCGACTCGGCAAGGCGACCTGAAGACAACTTCAGAGGCGACTTGCAAAATGACTTCTGTATAGAAGTTAATGCAAAGTCTCCCTTGAGTCGCCCCCAAAGTCGTACAAGAACCTTTTTCTAAGTCGGAGCGACTTGCGTCGCTCCTATTAGAACGGTTCTATTGAATAGAACGGGACGCGACTTGTCAGGCGGCTGAGTCGCCTGACGAGTCGCCCCAGTGTGAACCGGCTCTTAGTTTAGTATTTTTGATCAGTGTTTTCATATTTTCTCTTCTTAACAGTTTGTTTGCAATTTTAATGACTCCTGTAGAAAAAAAAGCCACAAATAAGAGGTGGCTTTAGACATTGGCTAAAGTAGGTGGTGTTGTTGCACGTTTTATCGATGGACACTATTATTATTAAAGGAACATAGGAATTGTGGGTTAACATGTGTTAAAGTTAAGTGTCATTTTTGTTTTATTTTTTATTTTATTTAATTTTTACATACCATACAAATGTGAAGCTCTTCCCTACACAAACATCTCTTTGCACAAATTTCTACTTTCTTTCTTTTAAGATATCTAGTCTGTTCTTTGGAATTTGCTCCTTTATGTTTTTCTATTTCCAGTACAATTGTTCTTCCTTTGAACCATTTAAAGAACATTTTCTGCAGATTATTTTACTTTAATTTCCTGCCACCCTCTATTTCTTTTATCATTATCCTTAAATCTCTTTACTTTCTATCCTGTCCTTATCTTCAAACAGGATTGCATATGATCCAGGGAGTTATCACATTGTATTTAGGGATCAGAAAAAAAATAGTTTTTCCATATGGGAACAAATCGGACAAAGCTTTATAAAGATTATTTGCTTCCCTCTGGATAAACTTGAGTTAAAGTAGCTCTAAAGTCAAACATTTCAGATTGTATGCAACAGCATAGACTATAGTATACTACCAAGCTAAAGATCAGTAAACTTGTTTTGTTACCTTTAAACTACAGTACATATTACCATGTGTTTCTGTTTGGGGGTATCTTTACAGTTATGGTTGGGCAAGAGGGGCAGGCTGCGGCTATGAATACATCACACAGGTTGACAATGCTGAACATAATAGCCATATATCTTCTATTAAAGGGGTTTTAAACCCCCCATGTTTTTTCACATTAATGCATCCTATGCATTAAGATGAAAAAACACCCGGCAGTGACCGGCCTCCAGCCATGTTTTACTTACCTGAGCCCTGGAATTTCACCCGGTGGAGATGTGCTCTTCCTCTGTCCGGGGTTCTTGGCTCTTGATTGGGTTGACTGATAGCAGTGCAGCCATTGGCTCCTGCTGCTGTCAATTAAATCCAATGATGCGGGCACCGGGGGGCGGGGCTGAGTCCGGCATTCGTGTCTATGGATGTCAAATGCTGGACATGTGAGTGCGCCCGCAAGGTAACCTGCTGGGAGAGCGCTTCTCCTAGTGGGTTATCTGATGTGGGGAGGAGCCGCAAGAGCCACCGGGGGACCCCAGAAGATGGTGTTCTGGGCCACTCTGTGCAAAACGAAATGCACAGTGGAGGTACATATGATATGTTTGTTTATTTAAAAAAAAATAAAACTCAAACCTTTACAATCCCTTTACCCTAGTCAATTATGTAGCTAAGTAAACTACAAATTCACCACTGGGAGTGTGTTTATCCATAACAGTATTAAAAAGTGGGAAAAGGGAAAACTGTTTTAAAAACGAATTCGGGACCATGTGTACCTGATAAAAAATGGTACAATGACTACAACCATAAGTCGATATTGTGGGCCTCTTTTATAAATTTTATGCTCATGTGATTACATGTTTCACCTAAGAACATGCAAAAGAATCTGAAATGGGTGGGGTGTCAATAAAATGCTTTGCCAACTTGAGACAAAATAGATTTTCAAACTAAATGCCACTAAGGCACCCAGCCTGAATGAAAATATTAATTTCCTTTAAATCTAGCCTTTTTGAACAGCGCTTTGTCCATAAAACGTACTGCCATGTAGGGATGAGCTTTATGTTCAAGTTGAATATGAGTTTGACTCGAACATTGGCTGTCCGGCCGTTCACCGAACAATTTGGGGTGTTTGCGGCAAATTCGAAAAGCTGCGTAACACCCTTTAAGAGTCTATGGGAGAAATCAAAAATGCTAATTTTAAAGGTTAATATGCAAGATATTGTCATAAAAAGTGTCTGGGGACCTGGGTCCTGCCCCATGGAACATGTATTAATGCAAAAAAAAAGTTTTAAAAACTGCAGTTTTTTTCAGGAGCAGTTATTTTAATAATGCTTAAAGTGAAACATTAAGGCCTCGTATACACGATAGGTTAACCAGAGGACAACCGTCTATAGGACCGTTTTCATTGGTCAAAACTGATCGTGTGTGGGTCCCATAGGTAAAAAAAAAGCCAATTTGCTTTAAAATTAACCTATGGATTCCTAACCGATAGGTCAAAACCTATCGTTAGTAGGCACGACCATCGGTTAAAAATCCACGCATGCTCAGAATCAAGTCGACGCATGCTTGGAAGCATTGAACTTCATTTTTTTTGTTGTGTTTTATGTCACCGCGTTCTGATATGATCGGTTATTTAACCTATGGTGTGTAGGCGTGACGGACCATCAGTCAGCTTCATCGGTTAACCTATGACAACTGTCCTTTAGACCATTCTCATCGGATGGACTGATCGTGTGTACAAGGTTTTAAAGTGAAATATTCCTGATATAATCTCAATGTCATACACGCCTTATCTGGTGCCTTAATTGAAACGGTTGTCTACCATGGCTGTATCATACATACATGTTCTTGTATTTTGTACTTCGGGTTTTGTAAGGCAACTATATTTTGTCTGTTTTGTTTATTGGAAAACTTCAATAAAAAAACATTTAAAATAAAGTAAAATATTCCTTTGAATTTCGTACCTGGGGGGTGTCTATAGTATTCCTGTAAAGTAGCGCATGTTTCCCGTGCTTAGAAAAATCCCTGCACAAAATGACATTTCTAAAGGAAAAAGGAATTTAAAACTACTTGATAATAATAAATAATGAATTGTTGGGTCCCGGCAATACAGATAAAAATCATTGAAAAAAAAACAGCATGGGTTCCTCCTTAGTCTATTACCAGGCCCTTTGGGTCTGGTATGAATATTAAGGGGAACCCCTAACCAAAGTAAAAAAAAAAAAATGCTTGGTAATGGGATGTGGTTCCACCCAAAAATCAATACCAGATCCTTCAGGTTTGGTATGGATTTTAAGGGGAACCCCACAACAAAATAAAAAAAAATGGCATGGGGTTCCCCCCAAAATTCCATACCAGACCCTTATCCGAGCACACAACCTGGCAGGCCACAGGAAAAGAGGGGGGGCGAGAGAGCACCCCCCCTGAACCATACCAGGTCACATGCCCTCAACATCGGGAGGATGTCCCCATGTTGATGGGGACAATGGCCTTATCCCCACAACCATTGTCTGGTGGTTATGGGGGTCTGCGGGAGGGGGGCTTATCAGAATCTGGAATCCCCTTTAACAAAGGGGACCCCCAGATCCTGGCGACCCCTTTGTGAATTGGTAATGGGGTAAAAAAAAAAGGTTCCAATGATGTAATCCACTCTCGAGCGATACAGAAATTTATTTTTGCCTGTTTGCATGTTCTGCTGCGAACCGAACTGGGGGTGTTCGTCTCATCCCTACTGACATGCTGTTTGGTTTATATGATATGTAATACACAATTGTCTTTCTTTTCTTGCTTGTATTCATTATTTTGTGTTAATTTTTTATATATTTCTATACTCTATATTTTGTCTTTCTGGTTGACTATTATAAGTTGGCAAGGTACCGACATGGTTGTGTTGGGGGTGTGGCTTCATGGGGAAGGGGGATCCATGCTATGAAGCTGTATACAGTATTTAGTGCACTGGGAAGAGCAGCAGTTCTTGACAATCCACTGTGCTGTGCATGCTGCTGGGGCATCTGTTTAAAAGGCAACAGAACGGGCATCCTATCACTTCCTCCAGTGGGGCCTGCTGTGTAACTGGCCACAGTGGTGCACATATTAAAGTATCATTTAACCACTTGCCAACCGCTGCACGCCTATGTATGTCGACAGAATGACACGGGCAGGCAGATTGGCGTACAGGTACGTCCATTTGAATCTGCCACCCAGCAGTGGGCCGTGGGTCCCGGGAACTCGATGTTCCCGGGAGTCCTGCGATTGCAGGCATTGCCTAGTGACACTGTCACTGATGACAGTTCCCGTGATCGGAAACGGTCATCAGTGATGTGTCACGTGTAGCCAAGCCCCCTTACAGTAAGAATCGCTTCCTAGGGAACACGTAACACCTACAGCCCCACCTAGTGGTTAATACCTTCACTGCCAGTGTACTTTTTACAGTAATCAGTGCATTTTTATAGCACTGATCGCTGTAAAAATGAGAGTGGTCCCAAAATGGTGTCAGATGTGTCCACCATTATATCGCAGTCACAATAAAAATCGCTGATCGCCGCCATAACTAGTAAAAAAAAATATTAATAAAAATGACATAAAACAGTCCTCTATTATGTTGGAACTATAACTTGTGCGCAAACCAATCAATAAACACTTATTGCGATTTTTTTTACCATAAATATGTAGAAGAATACGTATTGGCCTAAACTGTGGAAAAAAAAAAACATTTTTATATATATATTTTTTGGGGATATTTATTATAGCAAAAAGTAAAAAATATAGTTTTTTTTCCAAAATTGTCACTCTTTTTTTGTTTATAGCGCAAAAAAAAAACCGCAGAGGTGATTAAATACCACCAAAAGAAAGCTCTATTTGTGGGGAAAAAAAGGACATCATATTTGTTTGTGAGCGTCGAATCGCAAAAAGTGGCCCGGTCTTTAACCACTTAAGGACCGGACCAATATGCTGCCTAAAGACCCAAGGTGTTTTTACAGTTCGGGACTGCGTCGCTTTAACAGATAATTGCGCGGTCATGCGACGTGACTCCCAAACAAAATTGGCGTCCTTTTTTCCCCACAAATAGAGCTTTCTTTTGGTGGTATTTGATCACCTCTGCGGTTTTTATTTTTTGCGCTATAAACAAAAATAGAGCGACAATTTTGAAAAAAATTCAATATTTTTTACTTTTTGCTATAATACATATCCCCCAAAAACATATATAATTATTTTTTTCCTCAGTTTAGGCCGATACGTATTCTTGTACCTATTTTTGGTAAAAAAAATCGCAATAAGCGTTTATCGATTGGTTTGCGCATAATTTATAGCGTTTTTTTAAATAGTTTTATTGCATTTTTATTAATTATTTTTTTGTTTACTACTAATGGCGGCGATCAGCGATTTTTTTCATGACTGCGACATTATGGCGGACACTTCGGACAATTTTGACACATTTTTGGGACCATTGTCATTTTCACAGCAAAAAATGCATTTAAATTGCATTCTTTATTGTGAAAATGACAGTTGCAGTTTGGGAGTTAACCACAGGTGGCGCTGTAGGATTTAGTGTACACTTAGTGTGTGTTTACAACTGTAGGGGGGTGTGGCTGTAGGAATGACGTCATCGATCGAGTCTCCCCTATAAAGGGGATCACTCGATCGATGCAGCGCCATAGTGAAGCCCGGGGAAGCCGTGTTTACATACGGCTCTCCCCGTTCTTCAGCTCCGGGGAGCGATCGCGACGGAGCGGCTATAAACAAATAGCCGCGCCGTCGTCCCGGATCGCTCCCCGAGGGGACCCGACCGCTGTGTGTAGCGGGGGGGATCCCGATCGGACCCCCGACCCACGTCTAGGCAGGGACGTACAGGTACGCCAATGTGCCTGTACGTGCCATTCTGCCGAAGTATATGTACATGCGGCGGTCGGGAAGTGGTTAAAGGGTACATTTTGTTTTCCTAAATAGCTTCCTTTGCCTTAGTGCAGTCCTCCTTCACGTACCTCATCCTTCAATTTTGCTTATAAATGTCCTTTATTCTTCTGAGAAATCCTCACTTCCTGTTTTTCTGTCTGTAACTCCACACAGTAATGCGAGGCTTTCTCCTTGGTGTGGAGTGTCATGCATTCCCACTCCCTTGGACTACAGGAGAGTCAGGACGCTCTCTACGTTGCAGATAGAGAAAGGAGCGTTGTGTTAGTGGGCATCCTGACTCTCCTGTAGTCCAAGGGAGGGGGCGAGCATGACACTCCACACCAGGGAGAAAGCCTTGCATTACTGTGTGGAATTACAGACAGAAGAACAGGAAGTGAGGATTTCTCAGAAGAAATAACGACATTTAAAAGCAAAATCGAAGGATGAGGTAAGTGAAGGAGGACTTCACTAAGGTAAAGGGAGCTATTTAGGGGGGAAAAAGTGTACCTTTACAACCCCTTTAGCCTAAGGTGACCAGATTTTTAAAATAAAATCTGGGGACATATTTTTTCTTTACTAGTAATGGCAACAATCAGCGACTCTCTGCCCGTCGCCCGCCTCACAGCCTCTCAAGTCTTACTCTTTGGGCCCCGGCTACTAATGGATGGGGAGCGGAGGAAGATCACTCTGCCACGGAAGGCAAGGAGATAGGCAGGTGGCTGGCCAGCATTTGAGCCAAGGCAGAAGAACATGCGAGCGGAGCTGAAGAAATATTCCCTCCGCTCCGACCAGCACATGATCATCAGAAGGGGGCACAGATAATGGGAAAAATACAACCCCCCTATGCTAGCAGGCACGGCGGAGCGGGGGGGTGTAATTCTAATTTTTTTATTTTAATTCTGCACTGACTGTCTTTGAAATTGCCCCTGTCCCCTATTAAATCCAATCTGGGGACAAAACCAGGGACAGACTTGGTCCGGGGACAGTGTTCTCAATCAGGGGACTGTCCCCTGAAACTGGGGATGTCTGGTCACCCTACTTTAGCCACCAAAATGTTCTGGGGCTTAAGCGGTTAATGCATCTTCATTTATAAAAATTTGTTTCTTTATTATCCAATGTTTATCTATAATAAACTTTTTCAGTGCATCCTGGCCCCCTGCTTACTCTCAGAGGGAACTGCAGAGAACACTATTTTTGAATAAGTTGCAGTAGGATGTTAAATAACCCTGCTCACCTAAGTGGTTTACAGTCTCTTTTTTCCTTCTTTCTGTTTTTCTACCTTTAGTTTCTTTGCATTGGTGGTGCTTATTTTCTTAACTCCCCCTGCTACTAGCACCTCTTACTATGGCAAATGGTATACCTATTATTACTTGCTGTTCACAGTTTCTCATCCTGATCTGTTTACTTTGGTATAGATTTAAATTAATTTAAGTTATATTATCCTGGGTAGTATAATGTCCCTCTGCAATTATATGTGGACCTGCTACTCTTGGATTTCCATGTTTTGGGGGCTGTGAGCCTGTCCTTTCTCTGCCATTGGTAATTGGTGCCGTGTATGTATATATATATATATATATATATATATATATATATATATATATATATATATATATATATATATATATATATGTAGCGCTGACATTCTTGTATATTGATGTGTGTTTGCATACTTTAATACAACGTCTATGGACATTGCTATGTTTTGTTTAGTATTTTGGTTGCCTTGAAGACGAGGAGAGACCCAAATACTGGTAATGCAGAAAGATGTTTGGTTGAGGATTTTGGTTGCCTTGGAGACGAGGGGAGACAGGAGTGTAAACAAAAAAAGCCTTCTGGATGCGGATGCCGAGCTGCTGGGGAGGAAAGGCTGAGCTCGGAGAGCTAGAGGACAGTGGCCGGATTGCAGAGACCGAGAGACACTCATCCGAGCATCGGAGAACCGGATCCATCCAGCGGAGCTGAACAGAGCTGACGTAGAAGCAAGTTGCAGTCACAGGACCCTGAACAAAAGTTACTACCCGGAGCTCCGATCCAGTGGGTGAGCGGGTCACGACCCACAGTTTGCTAAGTTTACACGCAGTTAGACTCATACACAGGCCTCACTGGGATTTATAGTTCCACAGAGGAACTGAAACTGAGAAGGCTTGAGGCCTATCTAATTTGACGTTTCAAGCGATTTTAAAATAGTTGTTGCAGTTACACCAGGAGCATTTTCACTTCAATTTGACTCATCAAAACTGTGGATTACAAAATCACTTTAGCTAGCGAAGAAAAGAAGATCCAAGACCAAGTACTTTAAGTGAGATCTCACGCATAGCTAATAAAGTAGGGGGAGCTCCCAGGTATAAAATGTTTATGTATACTGTTTTCAAATAGCTTATATTTAAATCAATTGTGCTGTCGTCTTACGTTGGGATGATAGCACAATTACTGTAATCACTTCTTTGCATATTTCACAGTAAAATATATCTCTGGTTAAGTATCCAGTTGTTGTGGCGTACTGTTTTTCTCACTCCAAGTGCAGTCAGTGGATCCTGGGGTTAGAATACAGGTATTTTGTATTGTCTTACATTGTATTGTATTGTATTGCATTGCATCACAGCTGTGCCAAGGGGATTGAGCCAAGTTAGTGGGGTTTATTGTTAGAGTGCAGGCCCAAATTAAACCAGCACGTGCAGGGCTCGTCCGGGATTCCTGTCACTCTACAAGCAAGCCCGCCCCTTCACACTATCATGGACCCCATCAAAGTAGTCCAATGGTGCGAAGCAGAAGGGACACGCTCAGAAGCGAGCGTGGTCATTGAACTTCCAGGGAGCGACTGGGGTGGTACAAGCATTGTCCCCGGACAGAAAGGCCAATGTTGGCCCAGACATACCGAGACCTTAGACAGGAGGAAGAGGCTCCTGAAGAGGGAGTGGGAAAAATCTGGCTCCTGGATAGGGAAAAGAGGTTAGTCCAGCCGGGTGAAGTAGTCTGCCTGAGAGCCTCCGTCAAGTTAAGCTGGAAAAAAACAGGTCCTTTCATTGTCCTTGAAAATACAAGCCAGGAAGGAAAAAAGGGGTTAGAACTTATCCCTGAAGTATTGCCCACCAGGGCATTGAAGAGGACTCACGGCAAAGTTCCAGTCAGTGTCCGCAACACAGCAGCTGTGCCAGTGAGGGTGCCAGCCAGACTACTGTTAGGACAGGTCAGCCCAGCAACTCCAGTCGCAGCATGTGGTTCGACAGAAGGACCAGCAGCAGAAATCCCTGTAGAAGAATTCTGCCCAAAGAATACGCCTCTTACTCCTGCATGGAGAGAAAGAGCTAAAGCCCAACTTCTGAGATAGAGGGCAGCTTTCTCAAAAAGTGAATTTGATGTGGGTTTGGCAAAGAGTGCCACCCACCGAATTCGACTGGAGGAAGACAAGCCGTTTCGTGAAAGGGTTAGGCGAATCCCATTGGGAGATCTGGAAGATTTGAGGGAACAACTGGCTGAACTCAAGAGGACTGGCATTATCCGGGAGTCCAGGAGTCCTTATGCCTCCCCAATAGTGGTGGTCAGGAAGAAGAACGGATCCCTACGCCTATGTATCGATTACAGGACCCTGAACCGGAGGACCATTCCTGACCAGTACACCACACCTCGGATAGAGGATGCTCTGCAGAGCCTGTCGGGAGCAAAGTGGTTCAGTGTGCTGGACTTAAAGAGTGGGTATTATCAGATCCCCATGTGCCCTGAAGACAAAGAGAAGACCGCTTTTATCACCCCAGTCGGATTCTTTGAGTTCAACCGGATGCCGCAAGGCCTGTCTGGGGCCCCAGCAACGTTCCAGAGGTTGATGGAAAAAACAGTGGGTGACATGAACCTACTTGAAGTATTAGTTTACCTGGATGACGTCATAGTATTTGGAAGAACATTGGAAGAGCACGAAGAATGCCTGGAGAAGGTCCTGAAGAGACTTCATGATGAAGGTCTGAAGCTCTCTATGGAAAAATGCCAGTTCTACCAGCCCTCAGTGAATTACCTGGGACACACTGTGTCTGAAGAGGGAGTGGCAACCGATCCCGAGAAGTTAGAAGCTGTCACTTCTTGGCCAAGGCCCACCAACGTGACTGAACTCAGGTCATTCTTAGGCTTCTGTTCGTACTACAGAAGGTTCGTGGAGGGGTTCGCTAAAATAGCCCACCCACTCACTGAGCTCCTGAAGAAACAGGAAGAAGTTAGTGTAAGCCCAGATCAGTCAAGGAAGCCAAAAGAAGGGCCCAGAAGGAAGAAAGAGTCCATCCAGGACCAGTGGACTCCAGGATGTGAGGAAGCCTTCAGACAATTGAAGTGGAGCCTTACCACTGCTCCGGTTTTGGCCTATGCAGACCCTGCCAAACCATACGAGTTGCATGTGGATGCCAGCCGTGACGGACTGGGAGGAGTGCTCTATCAAGAGCATGAAGGGCATCTGCAGCCGATCGCCTATGTGAGCAGAAGTTTGATTCCTGCCGAAAGAAACTATCCGACTCACAAGCTTGAATTTCTGGCTCTGAAGTGGGCAGTGGTAGACAAGTTGAAGGATTACCTTTACGGGGCTGAATTCGTGGTAAAGACGGACAACAACCCCCTCACGTACCTGCTTACCACTGCAAAGCTGGATGCCATCGGTCACAGATGGCTAGCTGCTCTCTCGGCATTTACCTTCAGCCTGAAGTACAGACCAGGGGTTGGTAATCGAGATGGGGATGCTCTATCAAGAAGGCCTCATGACCCCCGAAATCCATCAGAAGACTGGACTCAACTTACTCCAGAGGGGGTAAGAGCCCTTTGTGAAGGGACAAGTCTACACGGGAGAGGTGGGGCCAGAGCTGAAGAAGTGGGAGTATCCTCAGCGGGAGTACCCAGGTGCTATTGCAACGTCTCCCAGGTTGTACAAGAGGGTCTCCCCAAGCTATCCAGAAAGGATCTCAGGAGAGATCAGGAGGAAGATCCACTGTGTGGGCTGGTGCTGAAGGCATTGGAACATCAACAGTCTGATGTGCTGCAGAAGAGCCCCAAGAAGGAAGCCCGGCTGATACTGAAAGAATGGGATCGGTTGCAGTTGCAACAAGGGGTGGTCTACCGAAGGGGCCCCTCTGATGATCCAGAAGCAAAGTGGCAGCTGCTCATGCCGGAAAAGCACAGAGAGAGGGTACTGATTGCTTTACACGATCATCATGGTCATTTGGGAGCCAAGAGGACTTTCCAACTAGTAAGGGACAGGTTCTACTGGCCTCACATGAGGAAAGAAGTGGAGAGTTACTGTCATTCCTGCCTCAGGTGTATACAACGGAAGACATTGCCCCAGAGGGCTGCCCCAATGGGCCATTTGGAGAGCCAGGGACCAATGGACCTGGTCTGCATAGACCTTCTTTGTTTGGAATTCGATCTGAGTGGGCAGGGGGACATCTTGGTGGTAACAGATCACTTTACCCGTTATGCCCAAGCATTTCCTACTAGAGACCAGCAAGCAACCACAGTAGCAAAGACTCTCGTGGAAAAGTTCTTCGTCCATTATGGCTTACCTCAACGGATACATTCGGACCAAGGAAGGGACTTTGAGAGCAAATTAATAAAAAGACTGTTGGATCTACTAGGCATACAAAAGTCCAGGACTACTCCTTATCACCCACAAGGGGACCCTCAACTAGAAAGGTTCAACAGGACTCTCCTGAATATGTTGGGGACGTTGACTGCAGAACAGAAACCCCATTGGAGTAAACACATTACTGCACTGGTTCATGCCTACAACAGTACCAAAAGTGACGCCACTGGGTATTCACCTTACAGATTGATGTTCGGCCGTGAAGCCCGATTACCAGTGGACCTGGCTTTTGGTTCCTCCTTGGATCACACATCAGAGACCTCCCATAGAGGGTATGTGGACAGGCTGCGGAGGAGCCTGAAGATAGCTTACGAGCAGGCTCAAGCCACCTCGAACTCCAGAGTCAACAGGAACAAGAGAAACTTTGACCTGAAAGTAAGAGTTCAGGATCTTCAACCAGGTGACCGGGTTTTGCTGAGGAATCTAGGCATCCCAGGCAAGCATAAGTTGGCTGATCGTTGGAGATCACAGCCTTATGTTGTGTGTAGGAAGCTTCCAGGGCTCCCAGTGTATGAAATCAAGCCAGAAGGAAACACTGGGCCAATAAAAACCTGGCATCGGAATCACCTTTTACCTCTCACTGAGGCAGTCAGGATAAGCACAGAGGAGGAATTCCCATCCACATCCACCGATGTGTGTAGGCCAATAACCAGATCTCAGCTTGCACCCTCTACAGATGAAGATGAGGAAGTGGAGATGAGTTGGCTGTGGCCTCCGGAAACTTCAGAAACAGATGCTGATATCTCTTCAGAAGTAGAGGAGGATAATAACGGAACTCTCAGGGCAGAGGCCCCAGAATTTGTGCCGGCAACTCATCTTGCAGAAGAGCCCAGTACTCTTATTTACTCTCCATTTTTAGTCACTGAGAGGAGGGATGACGACATTTGTCAAAAAGGAATGGATACCCCGAAAGTGCAAAGAGCAAAGAATGCTCTGAAGCATCTCAGTTTGTCAGCAAAAGAAACCTTGAACTGTCCCGTCCCTCTACTTTTGATTCAGTAAGGGACAACCCCACCTCACCCCTTGGCACATCTGTACCAGACACAGTAGTATCAGCTGTGAGTGCACAGGATAGCTCCCCATCATATGACAATTGGTGGGAAGCTCCTCTGTCTGTATTGTATAACCGTATAGAGGCTAAAATGCAGAATAGAGTTAGCAATTTGAACCTCTTTGGAGGACCAAAGAGATAAAGTAGGGGGAGTGTGTAGCGCTGACATTCTTGTATATTGATGTGTGTTTGCATACTTTAATACAACGTCTATGGACATTGCTATGTTTTGTTTAGTATTTTGGTTGCCTTGGAGACGAGGAGAGACCCAAATACTGGTAATGCAGAGAGATGTTTGGTTGAGGATTTTGGTTGCCTTGGAGACGAGGGGAGACAGGAGTGTAAACAAAAAAAGCCTTCTGGATGCGGATGCCGAGCTGCTGGGGAGGAAAGGCTGAGCTCGGAGAGCTAGAGGACAGTGGCCGGATTGCAGAGACCGAGAAACACTCATCCGAGCATCGGAGAACCGGATCCATCCAGCGGAGCTGAACAGAGCTGACGGAGAAGCAAGTTGCAGTCACAGGACCCTGAACAAAAGTTACTACCCGGAGCTCCGATCCAGTGGGTGAGCGGGTCACGACCCACAGTTTGCTAAGTTTACACGCAGTTAGACTCATATACAGGCCTCACTGGGATTTATAGTTCCACAGAGGAACTGAAACTGAGAAGGCTTGAGGCCTATCTAATTTGACGTTTCAAGCGATTTTAAAATAGTTGTTGCAGTTACACCAGGAGCATTTTCACTTCAATTTGACTCATCAAAACTGTGGATTACAAAATCACTTTAGCTAGCGAAGAAAAGAAGATCCAAGACCAAGTACTTTAAGTGAGATCTCACGCATAGCTAATAAAGTAGGGGGAGCTCCCAGGTATAAAATGTTTATGTATACTGTTTTCAAATAGCTTATATTTAAATCAATTGTGCTGTCGTCTTACGTTGGGATGACAGCACAATTACTGTAATCACTTCTTTGCATATTTCACAGTAAAATATATCTCTTTTTTTTTTTTTAATTTTCATTCTTTATTTGTCTTTTTTCTTATTCACATTTGATTATTAAACAAATCGTTCATAAAAAATTTCAGGAACCAACATCATTCCTTATATGTATCTTAATCTTAATATAAAATACAGATAATATAAAAGGTAAGGACACATTGATTATCTTGTTTATATAAAAGGAAGGAAAAACAACATCAGAGAAAAAGGAAAAAAAAAAGAGAGAGAAAAAAAAGAAAAAAAAAAGGAAAAATGCTCAGATCACATCTACTGATCAGGGGAACTATTCTTATACCTATTCACGGTGTGGTTAATACTTAATTTCTTCACCCTTAGTTTTATATAACTGGTCCCTCCATCCGTTCTCCTCTCTCCCCCGGTGAGGTTTCAGGGCCAGCCCAATCCTAGTTTTTCCTGAGTTGGCACACATATGTCTTTATCTTGGGGTGCTGTTTTTAATTCTACTTCACCCCAGCTATAGTTCTTACCCACTAGAGGGGCGGGCCCTTCTCTTCCAGCCAAGGCCTCCACATCTCCTCAAACTCCTTAAGGTTACCTCTTTTTGTATAAACTGCTCTTTCTTTACAGATCGTCTCGTTTACTGCTCTAATCCATTCTCTTATTGCCGGGGGTGTTATCGCCTGCCATCTTGTCATTATTAATTTTCTGGCTTGGAACAAGCATCATAATAGTGCGACTGTAGTGATTTTCTTCTCCTCCCGTTCCCTCCTATATCCCAGTACACATAGTGTGGCTTCCGCCTCCAGAGGTACACCAAATGTATCTCCTAAGACATTTATCACTCCCTCCCAATATCGGAACAACTTTGGGCATCGCCACACCATGTGTACTAGGTCTCCAGTCCCCTGGCATCTAGGACATTTGTCATCTGTTCTTCTTCCAAAGTTGAACAGACGTTTGGGTGTATAATAAGCTCGGTTTACCAGCATCAGGTGGGAGACCCTTTGTGGGGGTGAGACCGAAACCTTCGGTCCCATCTCCAAGACCCTCCGCCACTGATCCTGTGTCACTTCCCCCAGATCCTCCTCCCATTTCTCTTTTATTTTTAGAAGATGCAAGCCCATATTAGCCTTTTTACCTATCTGTTTATATAGTTCAGAAATAAGTCCCTTAGTTGGTCCTACCTTGCCTAAGTTTTGGAAAAGGGGCATTTCACACCACACTAGGGTTTGTGTCCTGAATTGGGCTTCAAGGGCATGCCCCACCTTTATATAAGTAAAAAATGAATATTGTGGTATCTTAAATTCCTCTCTTAAATCCTGAAATTTCCTATATTTATCCTCTTTATACAGTTGTTTCAACCTTTTAATGCCATTTATTTCCCATGCTCTGACCTTTCCTATCTGGAGGATTTCCTTCAATTTAGTATTATTCCACAGTGGGGAGTATTCAGAAAACCCGGTGTATCCCATCAATTTTTTAACCGTTTTCCATATTTTAGTTATCATTTTTATTGTTGGGTTCCTATGACTAAAGGAGTCAGCCTCTAGTGCTTCAAAAATAGTATCATGGGAAACCCCATTCATCATTATCTTCCCGTTGGGGGTACCTCCTCCTGGAATATTACCTCCCCCTATTTGTTGCAGTTGTGCAGATAAATAATAAATCTCGGGTTGGGGTACTGCAAGTCCTCCCTCCCCCACCGGGAGTTGCAATGTGCGAAGACGTATCCTGGCCTGCCCCCCTTTCCATATTAGCTCTCTGAAGAGAGATTCGATTTTATTGAACCATTTTTTACAGATCCATACTGGGGAGTTGTGCATTATATATAGGAGTTGTGGTTGCCAAATCATCTTGATTAAACTACATCTACCCGCGACTGACAGATGGAGACGTTTCCAAATGTAGATTTTTTGTTTGAACTTAGCAAGTAAGGGGGTGAGATTTTTATTAACGTATTGATTGGGATTTTTCGTCACCAATATCCCCAGATATCTCATTGTATCCACCACCGTTAACTGTGGCAATCCCCGTATCGCCATTTCTCCAAGTGGATCTATCGGGAGTAGCTCGGATTTCCCCCAGTTTATTTCTAATCCCGAAAAACTCCCGAACTCCTCCACCAGGCTCATTGCTTTTGTCAGTGATTGTTCCGTGTCTCCCAGGAAGAACAGGATGTCATCGGCGTATAGCGCGATTCTTTCATCTCCCGTCGTTCTCTGGAATCCGGATATCTCGGTGTTTGACCTTATAGCGATTGCCAAAGGTTCCATCGCTAGGGCGAAGAGCAGGGGTGACAAAGGGCACCCCTGTCTCGTCCCCCTCTCGAGGACAATTTTTTTTGAGAATTCATTATTTATTTTTAACTTGGCACTAGGGTTGTCATAGAGCATTTTTATCCACCCCGAAAATATCGGGCCAAACCCAAATTTATCCAACACCCTCCATATATACCCCCATTCTACGCTGTCGAAGGCTTTGGTCACATCCAGTGACAATACGGCCCTTGTTCCCTCATTCTGTGTTGGGGTTTGTAGGTTTAGAAATGTCCTTCTGATGTTCATACTGGTAGATCTATTAGCTATAAATCCCGTCTGGTCTGGGTGAATTAATTTTGAAATAACCCTATTAAGCCTTGTTGCCAAGACCTTGGCTATTATTTTAGCGTCAGAGCACAAAAGGGATATAGGTCTATATGCCGCGGGATCCAGGGGATCTTTCCCATCTTTTGGTATAATTATAACAGTTGCTTCCAGCATTGAAGCAGGGAGTTTACCTTCTATAGCCGCTCCATTTAATGTTTTTATGAGCTCAGGTAACAATACATCTCCATAATATTTGTATATTTCCACCGGGAGCCCATCTGGTCCTGGCGACTTTTGATTCGCCATACCTGCTACTGCCAGCTGTATTTCCCCAAGTGTTATTGGGGTTTCTAATTCTTCCCTTTCTGATTGTGTTATAAACAGGATTTCTAGTCTCTCCAGGAAATCCTCCATTTCTTTCTCCATTCCCCCCTTCTGTGTAGTATACAGTTTTTGATAGTATGCCCAGAAGGTCTGCACTATCTCTGAGGTGTCTGATGTTATCGTGCCACTTGTTAATCTGATGGACCGAACGCCGGAGGGGGAAGAATTAGACTTTACCACCTGCGCCAACATCCTTCCAACACTTTCACCATCTGCAAACGAAGATTGTCGCAGGAAAAGTCGTCTAGTCTCTACTTCCCTTGTAATTACCAACTTATATGCTTGTTGTTTTTCAAGCCATATTTTCCTCCCCTTCGGCGTTGGGTCCCCCACATAATTATTTTCTGCCTCTAGCACCTCTCTACGGGATTTTTCCTCCGCCTCTCTGGCTTTTTTATTAAATTTTGCCACCTGCTGAATCAGGACACCTCGAAGGTACGCCTTCAGGGTGTCCCATAATATCCCGGTACCCGTGGTGCCTTCATTAATATCCACAAATTCCTTTAGTTTAGGCAGAACCTCTTCCGACTTCTTTATTAACTCAAACCAGTATGCATTGATTTTCCAATCTCTCTGAGTTTTTTGTCCGCCTATATTTAGAGTTAAAACCATAGGAGAGTGATCAGACACTCCTCTTGGCAAATATATTACTTTTCCCACAATCTGTAATGCTTTATGATTTCCCAGGGCCATATCAATCCTAGAGAGTGTGGAGTGCGTACTTGAATAACAAGAATATTGTTGAATACCCGGGTTCCTCACTCTCCACAAATCTATTAAACCGACTTCTTCCATAAATTGACCCAGGCGGCTATTTTTCATGGGGTCTGGGCCCAACGGTGTGGGAAACCTATCAGCCCCTTGGTCCAAGACCTCATTAAAATCTCCTACTACCAACACCGGTATCTCTTCCTTTCCCAGTATAAATGCATTTAATCTGAGCATAATATCTATTTTAAAGGGTGGAGGGACATAAATATTTGCTATTACATACATTTTATTGTCAATTGTACAATGCAAGAAAACATATCGACCACACTCATCTATGCTGATCTGTCTGCAGGAAAATCTCACTCCAGCTCTCACCAAAATACTCACTCCTCTAGAATATGTGGAATGTACTGAGTGGTACTGGGTGGGGTATTTTTTACTCTGTAATAAATAACTTGTATTCTTCATTAAATGTGTTTCCTGCAGACACATCAGCTCTATCCCATGTTTTTCCATCGTGGCAAAGACTGCGGCTCTTTTAGCTGCGGTCCCCAGGCCCCTAACGTTCCATGAGCTTAAGTTTAACGCTTTACTTTGCATTTAACAACCAAAGATATACCATAAAGGGTCGGGGGTACCAATCCCAAAACATAATTATATAACTATTCTTTACCCTAATTTTCTTTGTTTGTGAGTGATCCTCGCCAATTTCCCCATTACCGTGTCTATTAAAAATTATAATCCAGCATCCCCAAAAAATGTATGTGCTATCCAGTGTTATTTCCATATAGGTTTTCAAACTTTATTTTCCCATAAAAAATTTGTACCCATTGTGCATTACTTTGCCATTTTCCATTTTCCCATTCCTTTGTGCATTATCATTACTTTCTGTACTCTTCTTTGGTTCGTGTTTTACATATATTTTACTTATTTCAGTGAGCAATTCTTTCCTGTGTGTCGTGTGCTTATCTTCCCTTCCCCTTCCACCCTTCCTCCCCCCCCCCCCTCCCCTCCCTCCCTCCTCCCCCCTCTGCACCTACCCAGGTGTTCCCCTAAGGGGTTTCCTATAGCCTTTTCCCACACCATCCTAACCTCTTTTGACACGCCCTCATTCACTCCCCCCCCCTCTCCACCCCCCACCCCTCCCTCCCCTCACCATTCACACCCCCTCTATCAATGTTCCACTCTTGACCAATTCCTCTCACTCATTTAGGTGTACGCCCTTCCTCCCACCTCCCCCCCCATTATTTTTACAAATTACAAATTAATCCCCTTACTCCTAACTCCCCCCCCTTCCCTTAATTATAATTTAAGTGTCTCCTCCACCCCCTGCTGATAGTTGATCCCTTTTCCTCTCCATCCATAATGCTGCGTCTTCAGGATTATCAAAAAATAATGTCGTACCCAGCGCAACCACCCGTAACCGCGCTGGGTATAATAAAGCATATGAAAGTTTAGCCTTCTGCATTTTCCGTTTAATCTCCAAAAAACCCGCCCTCCTCTTCTGTAACTGGGGGGAAAAATCAGGATAAAATGAGACTTTAAAACCTTCAAAAAAAACCTCTCCCATTTCTCTACTCTTTCTCAATAAGGCCTCTTTGTCACGATAATTTAAAAATTTCAGTAACATTGATCTTGGGTGCCCCCCGGTGGGGGGAGGCTTAAAGGGGACTCTATGCGCTCTTTCTATTGTAAATGCTTGTGAGAAGCTTTCTTTACCAAATAATTTTACAAACCAATTTTCCAAGAATTCTATTGTTCTAGCCCCCTCACATCTCTCCGGTAGTCCCACCAGCCTAACATTATCCCTCCGGAGTCTATTTTCTATTTCGTCCATTTTTTCTTCAAATATATCCACTTGGGACTTCATGTTCTTAACATCTTGTTTGACAGGGTGCATTTCGTCCTCTATTTGTGAAATCCTCCCCTCCGCCTCTGATATCCTTTCGTTGGTTTTCCATAACTCCTGTCTCACTGAGACCAGTTCCTCCTTAACGCCTTTCATTTGGTCACACAGTTCTCCTAATGCCTTTTTACATTCATTCACCACTAAGAATACATCTTTTATTGTGGGAGCATCTTCTGACATAGGGATTACTTTTGGGTCCATAACTGCAGCAGCTGTATTCTTGTTAACAGAAGTTTTACTTGCTGCCGCTGCCGCTGTTTGACCTTGACTTCGTCTATCTGTGTTTATTTTGGCAGAGGCCTGGGGTATTGAGCCATTTTTACTTGGGGTTTGCTCTGTTGAAAGGACACATTTTTCTAATTTGGCTGCTGCCGCAGCAGCTACCCCCACCTTATCCTTTGCTGATCTTAATGTTTGCGGCCCAGACATTATAAATAAAAAACTTCTGTTTAAGGGTAGATTAAGAGTGAATTTACCACTAATGCTCAATCTCTAATTGATCCTGATAAGCGATTTACAGTCATATAGAAACCAGTATATCCTTTATATCCTTTATATCCGGGGCAGGCCAGGAGGGCTTGGAACGAACAATACCGGGAGAAAAAATTAGAGAAGATGGGCAAAAGCCAAAAAAAAAATAAAAATCCCAAACAAAAAATAAGTTTTTCTCTATCCTCTGTTAAAGCTCTATCTCAGGATCAAGAGTCAGCCATCTCATGTAGAGCCACCATAAGTAAAGGGGAGCAAATTAATAGCGCCGTGTCTTAATTATAGGCAACAAGTCCAAAAGCAGGGTATCACACCGGCAGTGCACCAGTGACCGTGGGTAGTAAATAGTAGATCAATAACCCTGCATCACAAGTGTAGGGTGGAGAAATCCCAGTTATCCGCGGTGCAATGTGCATACTCTCACTTCACTTCATTGAGCAGTTAATTCATTAGGCATGTAACCAGTCCATACATCAATGCACAGCACAGCACAGTTAATTCATTAGGCATATAACCAGTCCATACATCAATGCACAGTACAGCACACCACAGATCAGCTCAGTTCAGGGCACAATGCAACCAATCACCGCTGTTGTGCGAGATTTACTCACTTTTGTGATGCTTTATGATGTTTCTCCACGGCTTCTCCCCCTTTAGACAGATCAAACTGCAGGGACTGTGGGTTTAATTATCAAAAAAAACACCGTTCCTTCCCACTTAGTCAGATATCATATCCTCTCCCCTCTCCTTCTCCTTCTCCTATAGTACACCGAGACAGGGGGGGAATGTATCCTCTTTGTCAAGCAGGTTCAACATGGGGGAGTGGGGGGAACCCCCTGGTTATCTCCCGTGCCTCCTACAGCCGAGGAACGCCGAGCTACGCCGGGACTGACAGGGCCGATCACGTGGTCTGGTCAGCTGACCGCCATCCTCCAATCGTGTGCTTAGCTCACCTGCTGCAGCCAAGCCTCTACCTCCGGGTCTCCTCCGCTCTCTCCACCGTCTCCAGAAGTTCCCCGGATGGGGGGACAGGCAGCCACAAACCCCCTCAGGACACAAGAGCGTTTGACCGACAAAGCAGGTAACCGCTTCCGTCAATGAAAATAAACGGCAATGGCGTCAATGGCGTCAACAGGGACGGGGGACAGACTCCAACAATTTAGGCAGCATTCCCAGCACTGCTGACCGGATTCATATGCCTGGAGTGGGGGGTCCATGGGAGACTCGGCACACACCTCTCCACTTCTCACATCT
The DNA here is from genome assembly GCF_905171775.1 of Rana temporaria. NCBI lineage: Eukaryota > Metazoa > Chordata > Amphibia > Anura > Ranidae > Rana > Rana temporaria. The sequence continues at coordinate 191,383,208 of NC_053493.1, read as the reverse complement.
CCGTCTCACTCACTCACTCATGCTCCACGCTCCTGCATCCGGCCACACCCCCACGGTAAAATATATCTCTGGTTAAGTATCCAGTTGTTGTGGCGTACTGTTTTTCTCACTCCAAGTGCAGTCAGTGGATCCTGGGGTTAGAATACAGGTATTTTGTATTGTCTTACATTGTATTGTATTGTATTGCATTGCATCACAGCTGTGCCAAGGGGATTGAGCCAAGTTAGTGGGGTTTATTGTTAGAGTGCAGGCCCAAATTAAACCAGCAGCTCCTTCGGGGGTCAGTGCTACACGTATATATATATACAGTAGGGGCCAGATTCAGATACAATGGCGTATCTTTTGGCCGGCGTAGCACATCCCATTTGCACTATGCCAACGTAACATAGTGAGCCAAGTACAGTATTCACAAAGCACTTGCTCCGTAAGTTACGTTGGCATAGCGCAAATGGGCGGGCGTAACCCCACCTAATTCAAAGTAGGCATGTAGTGGGTCGGCTACATTTAAATTAACCATGACCCCATGTAAATGAGGGCCGTTCGTACGGCGCATGCGCGCGCATGCGCGCGCATGCTCAGATTCACGTTGCAAATACTTCCTACGAAACAACGCCGGCTCAATTCTTTTGACGTGAACGTAACCTACGCCCAGCCCCATTTACGTACGCTTACACAAACAACGTAAAATACGATGGCTGTTCCGTCGTCCATACCTTGCATGGGCTGCGCCATCTTTTTGGTGGTTTATCTTTACGCCGGCGTATGTCTTACGTAAACGGCGTAGCTTACTGCGACAGGCGTGCGTATGTTCGTGAATCGGTGTATCTTGCTCATTTACATATTCAATGCGTAAATCCACGTACACGCCCCTAGTGGCCAGCGTAAATATGCACATAAGATACTACGACGGCGTAGGAGACTTACGTCGGTCGTATCTTGGCAACAGTGAGGCGTATATCATTTTAAGAATGCGCGCAAAGATACAACGGCGAGCATTCGGACCTACGACATCGTATCTACTGATACGCCGTCGTAAGTCTCTCTGAATCTGGCCCTATGTGTGTATATCAGCTTTGTATGTAGACACCCAGTTTTTTTTTTTCATAATGTTTTCTAGTGATGCGTAAAAAGTAATTTACTTAAATATAGTGTAGCGGGGGTCATATTGCCAGAGACGTTTGGTAATCTTTCATATCAAAATTTCTCCCAGAGAGTTCCAGTTACCTGTATATATTTGTTTGTTTATCTCTTTCTAAAAAATAAACCAATGCATTGTGGGACTAGAGGTACCAGGAGAAACGGACTCCATTGACATTAGTAGAAATAGACTACAGTTCCCACAATACCTTGTCTTCCTGGAACACATGACACCTCCGCACAGCCTTATGGGGGAGGTTATTTAAAGACTGGGAGGAGCTGAACTCGCTCTCTTGGGATCTGCATCTCTCCCCCTGAGGAACGAGGGAGAGCACTACAGCCGAGCATTTAGGCCTGAAGCCTGGGCCTGGATCCACCGGAAGACCAACCATCCGGAGGGAGACGAGATCAAGTGTGTTCAGCTCATGTTCCAGGAGATCGGACAGGCTGACCAGCTGACGATCGGAGCTGTGGAGAGCAGGACTCCGGAGACCGTGTGTTTTGGCATGGCCGCTGAACGGCTTACCTTCTGTGAGGAGCCCGGGCGGACTAGGCCTGTTTGGGTGAGAGGGCACTTGCCCAAGTTTCCTTATCCCCCCATAGCCTTGTGACTTACAGTGCCTCACCTCTCAAAAAGGCATGCTGTTTAATGATCTGTTTAAGGAACATCTGAAAGTCAAGCTGGCCATGTTTGACTGATGCTGACTGGAGGATTGGTTCACTGCACCTGTGTTGATCGTACCTTAGACTGAGCCTAAAGCCCTTTTTGGATGAAAAATATATTAAAGTGCACCAACGAGCCTACAAATTGACTTAATCGCTGAGGAACATTCCGGAGTCAAGCAGGCTAGGCCTGATTGAGATTGTTAGCAATTGCACTTCAATAGACTGCCCACTAGGGGAGCTCACGAGCATAGATCATTTATAGTTAGTTGTAGAGCTCATACTGTTGACATTCTTTTTGTTATTCAGTTGACTCTCGCAAAGGGCCCTCCTGCTGGGGTAGCGCTAAATGTGGGGGCTCGTCCGGGATCCTTCTTCTCCAAAATCAAAATTCCCCTCATATTGAACCTTACCTTTGCCAAGACCAGCCATGGATGCTGCTGCCGAATCCAAGTGGTGCAAAGAAGAAAATGTTACCTTGAAGAATGGCCTATTGGTCGAAATTAAGAGAGAAGTCTGGACAGAGGAAAAGTTGCTCCCAGTCCTGAGGACCTTATCCATAGACAGGAAGCCATGGGTGGTGGACATGCGGATAGATGGCACTAACCCTCACACATATGCCTTATGTGAGTGGAAGAATGAACTTCTGGATTGTTTTAAGGGTGCCAGTGTAAAGACTGCAGACCGTGTAGAACTCTTTCTAATACACCCTGCAGAAGAGCAAGAAGGTCCCACTTCCTCTGGAGCACCGAAACCAAAAGGGGATAAAGAACAAAAGACAGAGGGGCCCAGCCTCACACCATTAAAAACTCTTGGCCCAGAACTATGTGCTGTGTTAGGAGAAATTGTAGCCCAGTGTAAAAAAGATTCCCCAGATTACCTGATAACGGGATACAGGAAACTCAGAACTTTCTCAGGGAGACAACCAGTGCCATCCTCGGAGGATGGATTTGAAGAATGGCTGGATCACGCCAACCAGGCACTGGAAGAGTGGGAAGTCCCCTAGAAGCATAAAAAGCAAAGGATTATGGAGAGTCTAAGGGGACCAGCGTTAGAAGCCATACGTAACCTAAAACTCAGCAAAAGGAACTGTGCTGCACAGGATTATCTAGATGTTTTGCAGAGTGTATTTGGGAGGACTGAAAACACCAGTGAACTCCACTATCAATTAGAGCACTGTTATCAGAAACAGGGAGAGAAGTTGTCTGAATTTGTCGGCCGCTTAGATAAAATCTTGCACCAGATCCTGTTAAAAAAGGGAATGGATACAATAAAAGTGGATGAAGCCCGAGCTCAACAAGTTCTAAGGGGAGCTCAGCCCATGGACCCCATTGCCCTTCTGTTTCAAATCCAACAAGGAGGCGGTGTGTTGAAATACCCTGACTTGATTCGGATGATCAGAGAGGAGGAGGTCCTACTGGATCAGAAGAATAGACACCAGCCTCCCGAACCCCCAGCACAAGTTTGTGTAGTGGGCACAGAGGACAGTGACTCTCAGGTTGAGCTTCTGAGGAGGCAGGTGTCCCAACTGATGGAAATGGTGGTCGCCTTGACCAGTCAAGCAGAGGTTCTTCCTTTCCAAACCAAACAGGAGAATCCGGAGAGGCCCGCCTATAGGCAGAATGATCAATTAAGCAGACCAAGGAGATTTATATTTTGCTTCAACTGTGGAGGAATAGGGCATACAAGGGAGGTTTGCCCCAGCCCAGCTAAAGTTAGTCAACAAATGTACAAGCCGGCAGAAAACTTCAGAGGGCCCCAGTGAAGGAGTCAACCGGGTGCCCGCCTACTGTAAACAACTCCAAAATAACAAAAGAAGCAGAGAGGCGAAGAAAGGAAGAAAAACATTGTCCCAGTCCATCTTAAACCCCTCCCCTGCATGGACGGGTGGAAGCCAGAAAGAACCCTAGTAAGAGGGGAGTGAGGGTGCAGGTTACCTTCAGATCCAAATCCGCCAGAGGATTTATCTGCTGGAAACGGTCCGGCGGACCATTTCCAGCGGATATCCTCTGGTGTGTACGAGGCCTAAAAGGTCTAATACTATACCTAGTCCTCCAACCGCCAATTTGGTGGAGGACAGCCCCAGCTCACCCCCTGGCACACCTGAGCAACACACCTCAGTGTTAGTAAGTAGTGGACAGACTAGCCTGCCCCCAGTAAGTAATTGGTGGGAGGTTACTCTGTCAGGCCCTGTACACACGATCAGTTCAAACTGATGAAAACGGACTGAAGTTCAGTTTCAACAGTCCAAACCTACCGTGTGTATGGCCCATCAGACTTTTGTCCTTCAGACCAAAGTTTTAAAACTTGCGTTAAAATCGGACTGATGAACTGATGACCGATTAGTCAAAACCGATGGTTAGTACGCAAAAGCATCGGTTCAAAACCTGCGCATGCTCAGAATCAAGTCGACGCATGCTTGGAAGCATTGAACTTCGTTTTTTAGCACGCCGTTGTGTTTTATATCACCGCGTTGGACTCAATCGGATTTTGAACTGATGGTGTGTAGGCACATCAGACCATCAGACCATCAGTCCATCAGACCATCAGACTTCAGCCTTCAGTCCGTTTTCATCAGTTTGGACTGATCGTGTGTACAAGGCCTCAGAATTGTGCAATCATTTAGAGGCGCTAAGATTTTGTTGAGTATCTTTGGGGACCAAAGAATTTGAGTGGGGGGAGTGTGTAGTGGGGGTCATATTGCCAGGGACTTTTGGTAATCTTTCATATCTAAATTTCTCCCCGAGAGTTCCAGTTACCTGTATATATTTGTTTGTTTATCTCTTTCTAAAAAATAAACCAATGCATTGTGGGACTAGAGGTACCAGGAGAAACGGACTCCATTGACATTAGTAGAAATAGACTACAGTTCCCACAATGCCTTGTCTTCCTGGAACACATGACACCTCTGCACAGCCTTATGGGGGAGGTTATTTAAAGACTGGGAGGAGCTGAACTCGCTCTCTTGGGATCTGCATCTCTCCCCCTGAGGAACAAGGGAGAGCACTACAGCCGAGCATTTAGGCCTGAAGCCTGGGCCTGGATCCACCGGAAGACCAACCATCCGGAGGGAGACAAGATCAAGTGTGTTCAGCTCATGTTCCAGGAGATCGGACAGGTTGGCCAGCTGACGATCGGAGCTGTGGAGAGCAGGACTCCGGAGACCGTGTGTTGTGGCGTGGCCGCTGAACGGCTTAAATTCTGTGAGGAGCCCGGGCGGACTAGGCCTGTTTGGGTGAGAGGGCACTTACCCAAGTTTCCTTATCCCCCCATAGCCTTGTGACTTACAGTGCCTCACCTCTCAAAAAGGCATGCTGTTTAATGATCTGTTTAAGGAACATCTGAAAGTCACGCTGGCCATGTTTGACTGATGCTGACTGGAGGATTGGTTCACCGCACCTGTGTTGATCGTACCTTAGACTGAGCCTAAAGCCCTTTTTGGATTACAAATATATTAAAGTGCACCAACAAGCCTACAAATTGACTTAATCGCTGAGGAACATTCCGGAGCCAAGCAGGCTAGGCCTGATTGAGATTGTTAGAAATTGCACTTCAATAGACTGCCCACTAGGGGAGCTCGCAAGCATAGATCATTTTTAGTTAGTTGTAGAGTTCATACTGTTGACATTCTTTTTGTTATTTAGTTGACTCTCGCAAAGGGCCCTTTGCAGAGACAGTTATATACCTATATTATATATATTTGTGTGTGTAAATCATTGATTGCTCTTTTTATTCTTCCATGCCAAGTAAAGTTATTCTTGGTTTAACTACATTTATTGTGAGGTGTGTTTGCTCCTGAAGTCTGCAATCAAAGAAAGGTAACAACAATATTGCAAGTTATTTTATTTGTGTATTATTTGGATCCCATAGCTACACTTGGGATTCACAATATATTTGCATTTTTGCTTGGTGTGCCAAGGGAGGGTTCGAGCCACTTAAAGGGGTTGGATAAATTAGTGAGAGTAAGCCCAAAATCTAACCAGCGGCTCCTGCGGGGGTAGCGCTACAATAGATTAATGTTATTCTTTTCTGATTCAGCAGTACTTTCAAACATCTCCTGATAAATCTTTAATAGTGAAACGTGTAGAGATCTGACAGCATACCTGTCCTGCTTCTTGATGTTAACATTCACAACTTAGGTGTATATAACCATATGTTTATGTAATCTGTATGTGGAAAGGATACAGTCCTGCCAATATGTGGTATATGAACAGTTTTCAATAGCTAAACATTATTTATTTGTTTGTTAAATCTGAGTTGTTTTTAAGGCAAAAATGTTTTGTAGTAAAACACTTTTTTATTTGACTGTAGTTTTCAGATGAGATAAAGTCCCATTTTTTTATGTTTTCTAATAGAAATGTATTCCTATTATTCATAATAGTATGTAAACATTTGCATAGAAAAATGAATACGAAGAAAAAGTTCCATTCTATTAACATAATATCCTAAAAATACAGTAGCTCAGAGTTTATAATATTTTAAAATCAATATTCCTTTATGTGATTGTTAATTTTCTATTTCATGTGAATTTCGTAGTCTACACGTCAATGACTTTGTAACTTTTGATTTTTTCTTTCTAACAGTAATATGCAAAGAGGAGGAGGATTAAAAAGTTGTGAAAAAGAAGAAGTGATGGAGAACAGAGAGATATAGGGAAGGTTGGATATGAGATAAATGTATACCTTTAGCCAGCTACTCCCTGAACCTAACACCAAATTGTGATGTGGATCTATTCTAGAGAAACACCAAGCAATTTAAAATATTATGTAGTAGTAAATTGCACCTGATGTCATTTATCTTTGGTAGAAAATTGAACCACACTAGCAAAGTTGATAAACATGAGCCAACATCTATTTACAACTATTTTATAAAAATATGGTGCGGCGGATGCTGCCCTCCTCCCTTTCTATGAGTTGGGAAATAAATCTGGGAAACTCCTGGCTAAAGCACTTAAGGCCAAAAAAGGCAGCCTTAACGGTCCACTCTAAAGCTAACCCCAGTGGACACACTGTTGTCACTAATGAGGATATAGCTGATCAGTTTGTCCATTACAATTCTAAGCTCTATGAACTATCCTCCTTCGAACTACCGGAGGACAATAAAGCCATACATGAGAAGATTACTATTTTCCTTCCACAATACAGCCCTAAACTCCTGACATCTTTTTAGGCTACAGATTTGGGACAACCAATTTCTCTAGAGGAAACTGCCAAGGTACTAAAACAACTTAAACCAGGTAAAAGTTCATGCCCACATGGTTTAATAGTCGGCTATTACAAAATATTCTCTGATACCCTGCTTCCCCATTTCTTTAAAGCATTCAACTCGCTATCCTCCTCTACTCCTCCTGGCCAAGATCTTTTGGAAGCCCACATAATGGTCTTTCCCAAGCCAGGCAAGGACTCCTCCATGGTCTCTAATTACAGATCAATTTTGCTCTTGCATGTAGATGTAAAGATCTATGCAAAAATTCTCACCAATTGTTTATTTCCTTTGCTCCCAAACTGGTATCTTTAGACCAAGTGGGATTCATCCCTGTGTGGGAGGCGAGAGACAACACCCTGGAAGCTATCAATATACATCATTGGCTCTCCTCCTCCCACCAACCAGGCTTTTTCCTAACATTGGAGGTGGAGAAGGAGTTTTATAGCGTGGCCTGGGATTACATGACCAAAGCGTTGAAAGCAATTGGTATCCGAAACCAAATGCTCAATTTCATTCTAGCTTTATACTCCTCACCCACAGCAAAAGTTCTTGTCAATGACCACCTATAAAACACCTTCTCCATATTTCCTTCCACAAATGGTGTGGAGTGTCTTGCTCGCCGCCTCCTTTGGACTACAGGAGAGTCAGGACGCCCACTAACACACAGCTTCTTTCTCTATCTGCAACGTAGAGAGCGTCCTGACTCTCATGTAGTCCAAGGGAAGGGAGAGCATGACACTCCACACCAGGGAGAAAGCCTTGCATTACTGTGTGGAGTTACAGACAGAAGAACAGGAAGTGAGGATTTCTCAGAAGAAATAGGGACATTTAACAGCAAAATTGAAGGATGAGGTAAGTGAAGGAGGACTGCACTAAAGTAAAGGAAGCTATTTAGGAAAAATATTGTACCTTTACAAAGGACACACCAATCACAGGGGGCGCACAGGGGGCGTGGTTTTGGGAGGATGTCCATGGACACCTTCCCAGGACAACAGGGCCATGCTGTAGCCATCTTTCAGCTATAGTGCGGTTCTGAAGTGGTTAACATTCTGTTACCATCCATTAACATTCTGTTACCATCCCCTACTGTTATGTGGCAGCTAAGATGATAGCATCAGCAACATTAAGATACAGTTTGCACAATCTATTGTAAAATGTGTGTTTTGTTGAAAATCTTTAGCAGTAAATATAGATTACTGTGGGCAACTGTGCATATAGGATTGTGTATATGGGGGGTTTTGATTTGTGTGTGTATTTTTTTTTTAACTGGGTTGAACAGGATGGACTTGTGTCTTTTTCAACCAGATTAAATATTTAACTATTTCAACTTAATTACATTTGCAGCACACCTACTCTGTTTGATGTCCTTGATAACTGATACTCAAAGTGCAGATCGAAAAATTAAAAACTTGGGTGGAATAATCTGATTCCAAATAGTGCCTGCATAGTTCCTGCCCCAGTGTTACTAACCAGTGGCTGATCATGTTTCTGGGGAGGTAAACCCTGAATAGAAAAAAAAGAGAAACTCACCTTGACTCCAAATATCACAAATGGCAAAAACTAGAAAAAAAAGAGCTGTAAGTACTTCTTCAAAATTCATTCAGGTATACAAAAGAAGAAAAATCCAAACAAATGTAGCGCCATGCTCCCATTGATTATGCGCTATATGTTAAATTCTAGTTGCCTGAGCTGTAATTTAGCTCAGAATAATTATGATAAATTGTCGGTTCTGTTTCAGTTCAGCTGGGTTGCACAATTTTCCCCTTGACGGTGGGTGTCGCTGTTACCACAGGTCAAGGTTGGAAAGGCAGCTGGATGCATTGGGTATCTCTTTCCCAGAAGCAGCTCAGGGGGTGTGGTCAACCCGCTGTGCATTCTGGGGAGGGGTACTTAAGGGACAGATGCCGTTTTGGTGGGGTTCGTTTGCCGATCCTGACCTGATAGCCCTCCTGGCCTCAGGAATGTGTGAGCTGTTTTGTAGCCTCTGGGCCAGCTGGCCCGAGGCCTCACAACTGAGGGTAGGCCCAGGAGTTTCTGGGGCCTACTAATCCAGGCATGGTCCTTCGCTACCTTACCTATGGAAGGAAGCTGAACCAGTGGGATTCAATTGATGGATGCACCCTGGCAAATTTACCTCACTGTGCTGCTGGCCCGGCTGAAAGATTCTTGGCACCATGAGTCGTGTACTTCATTGAAACTATACAAAGTGTGCGAGTGGTTATGCGATCTTGTGGCAGAAGATCGTGGGACGGCCTAACAACACTTGTCAAGTCTGTGACAGAGACTTTGATGAGCTTCGCACCAGCTGCTAGGCCAGTGAGAGTAGGCCTATCTGGTGGTTGCTGAAATCCAGTGTGGAGCTGAGTTAATCCTCTGGATCTGAGTTGTACCCGTGATCCGCAAAGCAAAGGTAACTGAGTCTTTTCGCATTCCTCGACCCCTCTGTTGGAGAACTTTGTTCAATAAAAACCTTGAAAGAGTCTTCGTGTTTGGTGCAGACATTTCTATGGCCAACTCTTCAAGGATAACCCCTGAAACGAGTGTATGGAACAGTAAGGTAATGGCAGGCCCAAATCTAAACCAGCAGCTCCTTCAGGGGTAGTGCTACACAAATAAAAAATATATAGCTTTATTGACCAACAATATATACACTCACCAGCTACTTTATTAAAGCGGAGTTCCGGCCACAATTTCACTTTTTAAATATAAATACCCCTGTAATACACAAGCTTAATGTATTCTAGTAAAGTTAGTCTGTAAACTAAGATCCGTTTTGTTAGGTTGTTACAGCATTTAGACACTTTATAAAATAGAAATTGACTGGGGCCATCTTAAGTGTGTGCATTATGAAGCCAGACTGTATGACTTCCTGGATTTCAGCCTTGCAGATCTCGCACATGCTCAGTGCTGCACAAGCAGTGTAATAGGTTTCAGATCAGGTTTCAATAGCAACGGGAGTGTCAGAGGAAGTTGCCGCCCCTTATCTATGCAAACCTCTCCTCCCCTCCCCTCCTCCTTCCAGGAACCAGTAAATATACAAAATAATTTGTTCCTGTGCAGATATATCTACATAACAAAATTATATATATATATCTATCTTGTTATATATGTGGTGTGTATACATATACTAGACATGTGCACTGTCAATAAATTCATTATGTTTAGTTCCGTTTCACATTAGCCGTATTTTGTACCCAAAACTCACTTCGGATTCGTACGCTCATAATGAGCACAGCAGGAGTACAGCCACAGGAACAGGGATGGTGGGAACCCTTTATGAGGGGTTCCCACCATCCCTGCACTGACTTCCTGTGGCTTTACTCCTGCTGTGCCCAATATGAGGGGTTCCCACCATCCCTGTGCTATGCTGCATTGGCCCCGGCACCCCGCATCGGCCCCAGCACCACACATTGGCCCCCGGCACCCCGCATCGGCCCCAGCACCACGCATTGGCATGCCTATGCTTGGTTGCCCCTGCAGGTGTGAACTAAGCCTAACTGTAAGGCCCCTTTCACACGGGGCATGTTTGTTTTGATGGGCTCCGCGTTGCTCAGCAGGGGGTCGATCTGCTGAGCAGACGGATGACAGATCATTCACTACTCACTGTGCAGAGACGTACCTGCCTGTCCCGCTCTCCTCCGAGGACTGCCTGTCCATTTCCATCCAATCCGCCAGACAGATGGAACATAGGACCACTGTCCACCATCCATCTGATTTGGCGGACAGGATCAGATTGGATAGCAGATGTAAGCGGACATGTCATCGCTGACATCTGCCGCACCATAGGGAACGCTGGAGGATCCAATCGGGTCCATCTGAAAAACAGACAGGCAGATCTGATCGGAAAGCCCATGTGAAAGGGGCCTTGGCACATAAAAAATATAAATTCTCCATAAACATACATGATTCTCTAAATGATCAGTGTTCATACAGTAACATGCAAATAGCCATGAACATTGTGCTCTGATATGTTTATTGAGGAATGTTGTTTTCTATATGGAGTGTAGAGTTTATGTGGTGAGTGTACACGTCATTGTACAGGGTGTGAATAACGCAGGGTTAAATGGAAAGGTCATAAATGAACTTCTCATTGAGTGGGACATACATAGAGTGATGGGGGATGTTTATGTAGATAGATAGTGATTAGTGTACTGTGCCTGCTTAGGAGATATATGACCCGATGTCTGTCAGCTAAGGGGAGGGGTGCTGCAAACTCTGCCAGCTCCTACACACACTTGCCTGCTATTTTAACTCTCCTTGTCACTTAACCCTTCACATGTTGCCACAAACATCTCCTCCGAGTCCTGACATGAAACTTTGTATTTGTGTGCACTTTAGCAGCTTACCTGCACAAAACTTCCCTCACTCACTCAGCTCAGCTCCCTCTCTGCATACAGCGTGCAGTAGCTATGCCCCTCCTCCGGGTTCTCCCATTGCACGGCACTGAAGGGGGAATCTGAGGGGAACACGGAGCGAGTGTGCAGGAGAACACTGAGGGGTAAGACAGAAAGAATACTCAGAACTTCTAAATACATACACCGCCAGGCAGTGTATGTATTTGGAAGCAATGACACTGCTACTGACAAACCTGGGGGCGGTGCTAGGAGTTGGATAGGGACAAGAGGAAGAGGACACCACCTCTATGGGTGGCACTGCCCTCCCTCCCGCCCCCCGAGATTCAACTACGGTGGCGATAGTTCAGCCCAGCCTTCTGGGATTGATGACACACATCTCCCAGAAGGCATAACAGCGCTGGATGCGGCGGAGAGGCCATTCCGCCGCAACGGGGAAATGAACTCACAAGAATAAAACTGTGAGTTTTTCAAACAAAAAAAAAAAACATGCCAATTCTATTTAAGGGGGCAGTGTTAAATAGAATGCAAAGAAGTTGAGAAATAGGGTGGAACTCCGCTTTAAGTACATCTGTTCAATTGCTTGGTAACACAAATTGCTAATCAGCCAATCACATGACAGCAACTCAATGCATTTAGACATCTAGATATGGTAAGGACAAATTGCTGAAGTTCAAACTGAGCATCAGAATGAGGAAGAAAGGGGATTCTGCTTGCTGATGATGCGTCACCTAATCTTTCGACCTATAAATAGTCACTTCCCCTTCCTGTCATTGCCCTAGTATAGGTTCCATTTCCTGCTTGTTGGTGTTTGATATATTGTACTTCTGGTTGCTGACTTCTGCTTGTTCCCGACTTTGCTTCTTGGATTACTCCTTTGGATTACACTGATCGTTGTTGCTGACCCAGCCTGTTCCCCACGCCGCCTTGTGGTTTACCCCTAAAGATTTTTGCCTTGGTTCACTAACTTCACACTAGCCGTATTTACAATAAACACATTATAGCAGACAACAGACAGACAGGTGGCTGAAGTTGATGACATCAGCACCTTCTATGAGCCCCAACATTATAAAGCCACCACTATAATATGGCATATACAGGGTTCCCAGAGTCTGTGTGTTTTGGGGGGACATGGACTTGAATCCAAAGTAACATCACTTCAAGGTCCCCAGGCATACACCTCGCAAAGTGTATTGTTCCCTTAAAATCCATGGCCCATAATCGGAAAGCAAGAGGCTAGCATTCAGTCTTCTGCAAAAGACTCTGTCCCGGCTAGGTCTGTCACACATCTCCCCTTTCGGCAGGTGACTAACGCAGGAGGAGACCCCAAACGGGTTGCCTCCGAAGTTAGTCAGTTGTTACAGTCGCCCAATGCAGGTATCCACACAGTGCCCCAAATTGTCCCAAACAGAGCATTACTCACCCAGCCAACCTCTGCCTCTCTCAGAGAACATATCCGCCGCTGGGGAGAGGCCTGGACTGGCCCTTCTCCCTGGAGTCCTTTCAGCCGCTGGAGAGAAGACAGGGTGACTGGGCCCACTCCGTCATGCTGTTGGGGATCTGTGCTGACTTCCCAGCATCCTTGGGGTATACACGTGGAGTCTCATCCACTTGTGGTAGATGAAAATCCCCAGTGCTTGCAAAGCAAGGCTGACATCCTCCTGTTTCAGTGCCGCACCATTTTCTGGGGTTGTGTCAAGGACGACCAAAGTCCCATCCACTACCACAGGAACTCCCTCTTCTGTTAGTTGAGGGCAAAGGGCAGCAGGACTCTGCTCTGTTGCCAGCTCTTCTGCTGGGTTGCTGTGAGTGGAGACCGCAGTCCCATCCCCTGATATCAGCTCAAGCTACAGTTGTATGCAGAGGCCAGTAGCATTCTGCCCTGTATGTCAGTGATTCAGCTGGTAGTAAAGGCTTTACTACCTCAGCTTGTCGCTGGAGAAAGGCACCAACTGCCCCAGCTCTCTGGAACTCCACAGTTGCTGCCGGTGCTGGGCAGAGGTTGGTAGTCCTCTGCCCTGTTGCCAGCACTTCTGCTGGTTACTCCACATCCTCTGCTCCAGTTAACTGTTGTGGCAGGAGGCTGGCTTCCTCCACTTCCAAACGGTGTAGCTGCCATTGAGGAGGTGAGCCGGCTGCTTTCTTTTTCAGTTCCCTCATCTGGCTGCTGGGACGACATGTCTATGGTACTGTCTCTCAGGTGCACTTATCTTTGCTGGGGAGGAAAGACTGCTTCCTCCACCCTGGCTGACTGTTGGGGAGGGACGATGAGCACCTCCTTTCCCTTCTCCCCCTGTATCTGCTGCTGGGAAGTGATCGCCACCTTCTTACCCTGAGCCCCTGGAACTGCCACAAGTGTGGGGCAAAGGTCTTGGACCCTCTGTCCGGTGACCAGTGATTCAGCTGGGGAAGTTCCCTGTTCCATGAGCAGTAGCGGAACGGGTGCGCGCATGAGCGGTAGTGGTGCGTGTGCGAGCGAGAGTGGTAGTGGTGCATGTGCGCGAGCATGCTGACGCCATTTTGGCACCGAACTGGGCTATTTAAAGGGACTGTTGCCTGGGCTTCTTGCTGTTCAGTCTACAGTGTTCCTGAGACCCATCTGCAACCTCTTAACCTGTTTGCCTACCGTTCCTGTGACTCGGCTTGTTCCTGATTGTTCCTGACTTCTGCCTTCTTTGACCTTGGCTTGTTTGACTATGTCTCTGCTTCTCCCTCTGGTCTGACTGCTGCCCGCCTGTTGCTGACCCGGCCTGAACCACGACTCTGCTTCTGCCTTGAACCTGTACCTGATCCGTCTGTCCGTGTATGACCCGGCCTGTCTGGACTTGCCTGTGTCTGTACTACAGAACACCTCCCCCTCTGCTGTAGCTTCCTGCACCTTGCCTCCAGCTTGTCAGCTGTTCCAGCCTACACCTGCACCACTGACATCTCCCGGTGTTCCCAGAAGTCCAGCTCAGCACCATCGTTCCTGTCAGGCGCTTGTGCGACCCGAGCTCCCTGTCCACACTACCAGGGGTTCCAGAGTCAGAGGAGTAAGAGTAGCCGCTCCTTGCATATCAGGCTCTACCACCAGGTACATGACAGTACCGAACAGCCATGTCCGAGCCTGCGCAGGGATCGGATCCTATGGAGGAACTCTGTCGGCATCTTGACGGTCTAACCCAGGCAGTCAGAACCCTGCAAGAAGGTTACACCCAACTGGAGAACCGAGGCCAGGCCTTGTCTACTCCAGCCTCCACCTATCCTGGTGCCTCTGCTTCACCTTCAGTAATCATGTTGCCCCCAGAACCCAAGGTTCCCACGCCTGAGAAATTTTCAGGGGAACAAAGTAAATACAAAGCTTTTCGAAATGCCTGCGAGCTCTATTTCGCATTACAGCCACAGACTTTTTCATTGGAGACCACCAAGGTGGGCTTCGTTATCTCCCTCCTGTCTGGTGAGCCGCAAACTTAGGCCCATCGTCTCCTGGAGCAAAAGGACATCTCTCTTAATAATCTGGGCACCTTCTTTCAGGCCATGTCTCTATTATATGAGGACCCACACCAAGCTGCTACTGCAGAAGCCGCTTTGCATGCCCTTCAACAAGGCCGCAGGCCAGCGAAGGACTATGTGTCTGAATCCAGGAGATGGAGTTCAGACACGAACTGGAACAATGCGGTCTTATGTTATCAGTTCTGCTTAGGTCTCTCGGAGCCACTCAAAGATGAACTGGCACATGTAGGGGTCCCTAAACCTTGGATGTCCTTATCAATCTGACTACCCAAATTGACAGACGTTTAATAGAATGCAAGTCTGAACAAGCCGCTGGTCTGTCTCGTCCAGCCTGGATGATGCCTCGGGTACCCACTTTCTCCAACCCGGCTCCCCCGATCCCAATGGCCTCCTCTATTGACACCTCAGAACCCATGCAGTTGGGCCTACTCCGTCCCTCACTCACACCAGAGGAACGTCAACGTCAACAAATTAATAACTTATGCCTCTATTGTGAAGAATCTGAAACATTATGTAAGGACTTGCCCAGCGAAGCTTTTCCATGTCGTCTGTCCATACGCCTGTTGTTCCCAATAACTCTACTCAATTGGCTATCCCCATTCTATTGCAACTTCCAGGAGGGAATATTCAGGTCAACGCTATACTTGACTCCGGAGCCTGCAGTTGTTTTTTGGACTTTTCTTTTGCCACCAAACATCACATTCCTCTGCGCCCTAGGGCTAAGGGACTCTCTGTACACCTAGCCGATGGATCAGTCTTAAAATCTGGGCCGGTCACACAAGAAACCCTGCCTTTGGTCACGACCATTTCTAACAATCATCGGGAACTACTGTGTCTAGATGTCATTGAGTCTCCTCTGTTCCCCATAATCCTGGGTATGCCGTGGCTCCAGGCCCACAACCCTCAAATTAATTGGATAACTAGGGAAATCAGCCTCTGCTCCCCTTATTGCCAGCAACATTGCCTGCAGGTAGTTTTGTGTGCTCCTTCTTTGCTCTGTATGGACTCTGATACCGAGACCCACCAATCTGTTCCCGAAGTGTACCATGACTTCTTAGATGTCTTCAGCAAAAAGGGGGCTGAGACCCTTCCTCCGCACAGGCCTTATGATTTTGCGATTGAGCCCCTCCCTGGAGCCAAAATCCCCTTTGGCAGAATCTTTCCCTTGACAGAACTTGAACTCAAAACCCTAAAGATTTACATTGATGATAATCTCAAAAAGGGGCTCATCCGTCCATCTATTTCACCGGCAGGAGCAGGGATTTTCTTTGTTGAGAAAAAGGACCACACTCTTTGCCCCTGTGTGGACTACCAAGAGCTCAATAAGGTGACAATCAAAAACCGGTACCCCCCCCTTCCCCTGGTACCTGAGTTGTTTCAGAGACTGGGGGCCGCGGTTATCTTTACGAAACTGGATCTCTGTGGGCCTACAACTTGGTGCGCATCCAAATCGTTGACGAGTGGAAGACTGCCTTTCGTACCCGCTTTGGACACTTTGAATATCTAGTGATGCCTATCATTTTGTGAATGATATTTTTAGAGACTATCTTGATCTTTTTGTCATCATATACCTTGACGACATCCTTATCTTTTCCCCTTCCCTGGACAAGCATCGAGAACACGTCAAGAATGTGCTCAAACGACATATAGCCGGGGTCAAAGAATATCAAGTCTGATGCCCTCTCACATATGTACAGTAACTCGGAAGCTCCTGCCCTCCCGGACACCATCCTGTCTTCAGGGAACTTTCTGCTGCTACAAGGGGACCTACTGTCTCAAATCAGGCAAGCCTC